>NC_056737.1:1940293581-1940631081 GCF_019279795.1 Protopterus annectens | reverse complement strand
ATGTAGACTTCTTCATTTTCTATGATGCTTTGTAGCTCATGTTTCCAGTGTTTTTCGGCCACTTCAGTACCATAATGTTTGCACAATCCCCAGTGCAACAGTCTTGCCCTATTATTATACCTTTCAGTATACAGTCCTTCTGCCATTAATATGTCACAACCAGCAACGAGGTGTGCAACTGTTTCCAGTTCGGTTTTATAAAACCTACATTTGTCTGTTTCTCTCACATGTTCAGTGGACTTTGTAAACTGATGTGTACGCAGCCCACTGTCTTGGGCTGCCAATATTAACCTTTCATCTCTTGGTTTGTATTCGCCTCTGCTCAGCATGAGTCTCTTCCAGAAGTCTTCTGTACCTGCAGCTATATTTATGCTTATTCCACATTTCTTGCCTTCTCATCTCGTCCTTCACCTTATATTCTTTCTTTCATTTTTTGGCACATTCAGTTGCTGCCTGATATTTATCTACTTTTGGTTAGGTTCCTATTCCTGCCTGATGCCGATATGCTTCTGCTAGAGTAAGCAAAGAAGTCATCTTAGATTTATTCTACTCATGTTTGAAAACGTTCACTACATTTGGGTCTTGTGAGGTCAGCAGATTTGTGTGGATTCCCACAATTGCAGATCTATACATATAATTATTTTAAAGGAGGCCCATCCCTCCTTCGGAACAGGGAATATATAATCTTGGTTTGCACTGATTTTTATAAATCATTTGGTTAGCATGAAGCATCCTCCTTGTTTTCCTTTCTAATCTGTCCAACAAGTTTTGGGGCCAGTCAGTCACTCCAAAAGTGTAAGTTAGGACAGGAAGAAAAAATTGGTTTATAGCCTGGATTTTGTTCCTAGATGTCAAGGTTGTTTTCAGGATTAATTTAAGTTTTCTGAAGGATTCCTTATGAAGTTTTATTCACATCTGCTTGTGTTTTATTGTTGATCCTTCATCACTTCCCAAATATTTATACACTCCTCCTTGCTAAAGTTCTTTTATGTCACATTCTTGTTCCAAACTGATTTTTCCTGGTGTTGCCATTTTCCTGCTTTAAAGGTTGCTTTTTGCACATTTATCAAGACCAAATGACATTCTTCTATCATCTGAAAAAGTTTTGACAACTTGCAGTTGTGCTTTCATTTCCTCATCTGATGAACTATACATATGTTCTTAGTGTTTCACTGTTGCAGTCATCACATTTGGGTTATCCCTGCCAGGGTAGCCCTCGGCCGGCCCGAATACCAGACTTAGTATTTCTGCATCGGTTGCTGTCGCTTGAGGACTGACGTCAGGTTGGCAGTAGTATAAAGTAAGGTAGCCGACACCATTACATCAGTCTTTCTTGCCGTGGATCCCGATCCCGAAGCAGAAGCAGTTCACATGAGTGCCAGTCGTTCGCTACCTGAGTTTTCGTCTACCAAATTGAAGTTGAAGTCTTCTAAAGCTAAGTAACCCATTGGGGATCCTTTTTTCTTGCACTAACCGATGTCAAAAAAAGTTAATAATTGTCTCGCCTATGGAAAGCTAATGCCAGACAGAGACTTCACTCTTACTGCGTCACTTGTTTAGGCCCAGACCACGACGTTCCTCATTGTCACTTCTGTGCTTTGTTCAACACCAGAACTATCCGTCGTCTGGCCCTTATTGTAGCCAGATATTTTTGCTTACAGTCCTCTAATTCCGATATGGCTTCAGTAAGCCATCCAACAGCAGATCTTCCAAAAAAATGTAAAGATAAAGACAGAGACAGACCACACAGGTCCAAACCTATCGACAACCCTTCCGTTAAGCTAGTCGTCAGTTCTCCGGTACTCAGCGAGGTGCTTTCGCAGCCCCTGATGCCCGCTTCTGTTGATTCGCAGGCCGCTACCGAGACCCTTTTGGAGTCCAGTATGCCGCAAAACTCTTCTTCGTCTAAGGATCCTGCGGTCATCTCTACCTTGGATGGGTCCTGAGCCAAGGAAGTCCTTCGCACTACCGAATCTCGACACAAAGCTGCGTCTTTCGATAATACTGTGATTTCTAAAACTACCGAATTTCTTAGGCCCAGGGTACGAACCACACCCAAGAAACAAACGACCCACTCTCAGGCGCCTGCTACATTGCCTCAGTCTCAAATGCTTAAATTGGAGGAAGACCTTATCATGCTGATCAGGGGAGGCCAAGCCACCCCCTCCAAAAGGAAAAGAGATCTGTCCCCCTGTAGTTTTGTCTGAACAAGAGTCAGATGAATCTAATGCATCTGAATATGAATGCATGCAACTCCTCTCCACTTATGAGGATTCTGATGCAGAGGATTCCATCCCATCAGCCTCTTCCCCCAGAGGATTTTTCCTTTGGGGAAACCCTACATAGTTTAAGGGAGCATTTCCAAAGGGAGAGTCAGGACTACGCTCAGTCTAAAAAGAGATGTAGGGAGTTCCTAGATCTTCCAAAACACAGACCCTTGTCCATCCCCCCAGTCCTGGATGTTGTGGAAGATGTTTTCCTCAAATCCAGCTTGACTCCTGACACCCTTCCTCCTGCGCCCAGAAAACCAGACAGGTACTATAGAGTCCCTGACTCACACAGATATCTTTTTAAAAATCCTACAGCTGACCCTGAGGTCATTTCTCAAAGGCCAAAAGGAATTAAAGCAACCTCTGCTAAGAATCCCACCCCCTCAGACAGGGATTCCCGAGCATTGAACAGATGGGGTAAAAAAAAGTATACACCTCAGCTGCTCTTGCTATCAGGGCACTAAATTGTCAGTTCCATATGCTGAAATTTCAGCAAAATACCTTGGAACTCCTTAAACAAAAAAAGTCTTCCTTTCCTGCTTGGGCAGAATTTAAAGATTTACAAGAGTTAATGCATTCTGCAAGTCAAGTAACTAAACACACCTTGCACTGTAGTTTTGATGCCCTAGAAGCTTCTTGCAGGGCAGCAGTCACTGAATCTATAATTAGAAGGCATGCATGGCTTTAAGGAACAGCCCCTGCCAGACCATGTCAGATCTAAATTGTTGGATGCCCCCTTGCACAAAGATAACTTATTTGGCACTAAGGCAGAAGAGGTCTTAAAGATGGAAGAAAAAGCAAAATCTATGCAAACAGTTAAGGATTTCTTGCAGGTCCAGCCACCTAGGTTCAGCAGACATTGTCCTTCCAAACACCGGTCCTTTCCTGCTCCCAGTAAACCGGCCCAGCCTAGGCCCCGTGGAAGCAGACCCCCCAGACAGCAGCCCCAGGGAATGCAGAGATCTAAGCAGTGGACTACCGCCACTTCAAAACCAGGAAGTTCTAAGCCACCCCCTTATGGTAAGAACTCACAATGACTCACCTCCTCCACCCCCTCCCTCTGCCCACAGTCACTTACCCCTAGGAGGAAAACTGTCCTTTCACTCAAGCACCTTGGCCACCATTACCAAGAACTACTGGGTTCTAAACATTGTGTCTCAGGGCTACAAATTTTCCTTCCACACCCTTCCAACCCCAAAAGGGTACCCAGATCTACCACCAAATCAGTGGGCAGAGGCTCCAAAGCAAATTCTTTCCCCTGCTCTCTATGAGGGAAGTAGAGCATGTTCCTACAGAACAGATAGGTCAAGGTTTCTACTCCAGACTTTTTCTGGTGCCCAGAAAAGAGGGCATCTGGCACCCCATCCTTGATCTATCCATTCTAAACACCTTCCTGGTGATCCCAAAATTGAAAATGCTCACCCTCCAACAGCTGCTACCCATGCTCTCCAAGGACGCTTGGCTAGCCACCCTGGACCTAAAAGAGGCTTACCTCCACATTCCTATCAGGGAATCATGCAGGAAATATCTCCTCTTCCGGGCAGCATCTCTACACTTTCAGTTCTCTGCACTTCCCTTTGGCTTATCTACTGCTCCCAGAGTTTTCACAAAATGTCTGGCACCAGCCATTGCCTTTTGCAGACACATCTTCAGATTTATCCATACCTAGACGACTGCCTTATTCAGAGAGACAGACAAGAAAAGCTGCTCAAGCACCTGGCCTTTGTAAAAACCCTACTAACCTCCCTAGGGTACACAATCAACGAAAATAAATCCAAACAGGTGCCCACCCAAAGGATAATCTTCCTGGGAGCAAGTCTGGACACAGCATCCCAGATGGCACACCTTACTCCAGAGAAACAAATTTTCCTGACAGCCTATTTCTCTCAACTAGCCACCAGGCCCCAGCTATCTGCAAGGAAGATCCTGCAAGCTGTGGGGTTTATGGCATCTTGTATACTACTCATTCCATATGCCAGCCTGCATATGAGGAAACTTCAGTGGTACCTAAAAAGCCTTTGGTGTCAACACTCTCAAGACCTGGAAACTCTTCTACCTATAATTCCTTGCCTCAGAAAATATTTTTTGGTGGGTAACAGCATGCTCCTACAACAAGGGAATGCCTTTCTCCCCACCCCCCACCATCCAGACCCTCAACACAGATGCATCCGACTATGCTTGGGGTGCACACATGGCCAGCAGGTGCATACAGGCCCAATGGAGCCCACAGGAAATCCCTCTGCACATCAGTCAAAAAGAGATGATGGCTGTGCTGCACACCTTGATAGCTTTCAAGCCCCTTCTCTCTCCAGGGGCTCCCCTGATCAAAACAGGCAACACCACTGTGATGTGGTACATCAACAAGCAGGGAGGTACTCACTCCTACCCTCTATGCAGGCTGGCCATGACCCTTTGACACAGCCTCTGCCATGCAACTACACCTGTTAGCACAATTCCTTCCAGGCTTTCTCAACTCTCTGGCAGACCAGTTAATCAGAAATCTTCTGGACCCAGAAGTACAGAACTAACTTCACCCTAATAACTCAGAAGTATGGAACCCCGAAGGTCGACCTCTTTGCCTCCCACACGAACCATCAGCTCAGCAAATTCTGCACCAGGGAGCATCACTGCATGGCTTGGAAATTGGATGCTCTGTCCTTCCCCTGGGTCAGTGTATCAGTGTATGCCTTTCCTCCCCTACCTCTCATACCCAGGGTACTGCTCAAAATAAGGGAGGAAAAACTAAGGACCATTCTTATAGCTCCAGACTGGCCCCGGCAGCACTGGTACCCCTTGCTGTACAGCCTGCCCCGGTACCTCCATGGCATCTTCCTCAGATCCCAAACCTCCTGACACAGAGGGAAGGGGAATTCATGCATCCCCATTTGCAGACACTCAGTTTGGCAGCTTGGCTTATTCCCTAACCCTGAACTAATCTGCCAACCTCAGTAAATAGGTTCTGGATGTTGTCCATGAGGCCAGATGTCCTAGCACCAGAAGTCTTATGCTGATAAATGGAAAAGGTTCTACACCTGGATCCAGGCTAAGGGAGCCAATACAGCACAGCCCTCCCTCCCTCTCATCCTGGATTACTTAGCTGACCTACTACACAGTGGCCTCTCTTTCTCCTCTATAAAAATTCATGCCTCTGCTATTTCTTCTCATTTTCCCACTGAGCAGTCCCTTTTCTCACACCCTTTGATCAAACAGATGTTCTTCATGTTTCACTGTTGCAGTCATTACATTTGGGTTATCAGCTTGCAGGTAGCCCTCAGTCGGCCTGATTATCAAAGTCTTGGGTCTTGCGCCAGTTGCTGTCTCATCTTCCATGACGTCAGGTAGTCAGGGGTATAAAGCATGCAGCCGACGCCATTGCATCAGTCTTTCTTGCCATGCGGTGCCCGAAGCAGAAGCAGTTCACAAGTGCCGGTTGGCCGACTCCTGAAATTTTCATTTTCAAGTTTCAGATCTGAAGTCTTCAACTAAGCTAAGTACCCCATTGGGGATCCTTTTTCTTGCTCTAAACCGATGCCAGTAAAAGTTAACAATTGTATTTCTTGTGGAAAGCAAATACCTCATAAAGATTTTCATTCGTACTGCATTCCTTGCTTAGGCCCAGACCACGTCGTCCCTCGCCATCAGTTTTGTGCCTTATACAAACCTTGAACTATTCATCGCCTGTTCATTTTTGCATCTAAATATTTTGGTACTCTTCTCAATTATCCAGAAATGGCTTCACTAAGCCACCCGACTACCAACATTCCAAAAAAAACGCAAAGATAAAGACAGAGACAGACCGCTTAGGTCCAAAGCTGCTGATGACGCTTCTGCTAAGCTAGTTGCCAGTTCGCCGGTACTCAGTGAGGCGCTTTTGCAGCCCCTGATACCCACTACTTCAGATTCGCAAGCCTCTACTGAGACCCATTCGGAATCCAGTATGCCGCGAAATGCTTCTTCGACTGTGGAACCTGTGGATGTCTCTACCTTGGATGGGTCCAGAGCCGCTGTGCAGGCACTGGCTTCTGAGGGTGTATTAAGCCTACTGACTTGCGTATTAAACTGATGCCATCTTCTTCTTCAAGGCCTAAAACTCGATCCATGCCTAGAAAACTGAGGCCCCTATGCCTAAAAAACAAATGATAAGAATGGCAGAAGACCTTATTACTCTAATCAGAGGAAGCCACCCTTTTCCCTCTAAGAGACCTAGAACTGATTTTCCTTCTTATTCTTCTGATCAGGATTCTGAAATTTCTGTTTTCTCTGATGACCCGGAGTTGCCCTTATCTACCTATGAGGATTCTGATGCAGAGGACTCCATTCCCTCTGCTTCCCCTCCAGAGGATTTCTCTTTTGGTGAAACTTTGCATACTCTTAGGGAGCATTTCCGCTGGGAAAGCCAGGATTACTCCGACTCCAAAAAGAGGCTTAGGGAATTCTTACTCCTACCTCAACATAGGGCTTTAGCTATCTCTCCTGTAGTGGACATTGTAGATGATGCCTTCTTGGAATCAAGCCTGGCCCCTGACACTTTACCTCCGGCTCCCAGAAAACCTGACCAGTATTGGAGTACCTGACTCTCACAAGTTCCTCTTTAAGAATCCTACTGCTGATCCTGAGACCATTTCACAGGGACCCAAAGGCATTAAGGCTACTACTGCCAAAGACTCTATCCCCTCTAATAGAGATTCCAGGGCACTGGACAGATTAGGTAAGAAGGTATACACTTCTGCAACTTTGGCCATTAGGGTCTTAAACTGCCAGTTTCATATGTTAAAGTATCAGCAGCATATTATTGAATTGCTTAAACAGAAAATGATGATGATTCCTGATTGTGCTGAAAATAAAGAATTACAGGACTTAATGTATTCTGCTGAGCAAGTTGGAAAACATACTTTGCAATGTGGTTTTGATTCATTAGAGGCATCTTGCAGGGCTGCTGTCACTGGGTCTGTACTGAGAAGGCATGCTTGGCTTAAGGAGCAAACTTTGCCAGATCATGTTAAAGATAAATTACTGGATGCTCCCTTAAACCAAGATCGCCTGTTTGGCAACCAAGCAGAAGTAGTACGTAAAAAGATGGAGGAAAAGTTAAATCTATGCAAACTGTTAGATTTCCTGCAAGTACAGCCTCCCAGATTTAGTAGGCACTGGCCTTCTAAGAATTGGTCCTTTCCTGCCTCTTCCTGGCCTTCTCAGTCCAAACCCAGAACCAGCAGACCACCCAGTCTCAAGGTACTCACAGGCCTAAGCAGTGGGGGGCTCCCACTTCCAAAGCTGGAAGTAGTAAGACACCCCTATGGTAAACTGTCACAATGATTTAACTTTAAACATTCCAAGCCCTGCTCAACTGACTGTTCCCCCTCTGCTTCTCCTCTCCAAAGTGCTACTAAAGATCAAACAAGACAAACCAAGGACAATACTCATTGCCCCAGACAGGCCACGCCAACACTGGTGCCCCCCTCTTTCACAGTGCGTCACTGCTGGAACCATAGCACCTGCCTCAGACCACTGCCCTGCTGTCCCAGCAGGAGGGCCAGATTCTGCACCCACAGCTTCAAACCCTGAACCTGGCAGCCTGTCTAATTACCTAATCTCTCTGTTACCATCCCTCAGTAAACAAGTGTCGGATGTCATTTTGGAAGCAAGGAGGCCTAGTACTAGAAAATCCTATGCTGAAAAATGGAAAAGATTCTGTTCCTGGAGACTTCGGGGATGGGGACAACAGTGCCCAATTTACCGCACATTCTTCAATACTTAACTGAGATGCTTCACAAGGGTCTTCCCTTTTCTTCCATCAAAATTCATGCCTTGGCCATTTCAGCACATTATAATACAGAGCCATCCCTCTTCCCTCATCCACTGCTGAAACAATTCCTCAGAGAGGCCAAAAACTTAAGACCACCCAGGAGAGCCCCTACTCCAGCCTGGGACTTTAACTTTGTATTGGAAAAGCTCACTCTACCTCCCTTTGTGCCAGCTGCAAATGCAGAGTTGAAATTCCTTTCTTGGAAAACAGCTTTCCTTCTAGCCATCACTTCAGCAAGAAGGGTGTCTGAATTACAAGCCCTCATGGCAGTGGAGCCTTTCATCATCTTTCATGCGCACAGGGGGTGTCCCTCAGGACCAATCCTTCCTTTATGCCCAAGGTGGTATCCAGTGTGGCCCTTAATCAGTCCAATCATTTTCAACCTTCTTTTCTAATCCACAGAACAAAGGAGAACGAATATTGCTCTCCTTGGACGTGCACAGACAACTTAGATTTTACTTGGACAGGACTAAGCCTCTCAGGAAATCTGAACAACTGCTGGTTGCATTTTCTGCAGGGGCAGAGGGGAAGGCCATTTCAAAGCAAACCATTTCTAAGTGGATAGGCCACTGCATTCATTTCTATTATAAGCACCATGGAAAACCTACCCCACAGGGGATAAGACCTCATTCCACCAGGGCTGCATCTACCTCTGCAGCCTTTCTCAGAGGTGTCCCTACCAGGGACATCTTAGAAGCTGCTACCTGGAGTTCTGTACATACCTTCACCAAGCATTACCACTTGCCATTTTTTTCTAAATCCAGAGCTGGTTTTGCCACTGCAGTCTTGCAGGGCCTAATAGCTGGTCCTAATGCTATCTAATTACCTCCTCCCTTCCTTAGCTTTGGGAATCTACCCAAATGTAATGACTGCAACAGTGAAACATGAAGGACATAGTACATTTGTTTACACTTACCATAAATGTAGATGTTCGAGTGTATTCACTGTTGCAGTCCTGGATGTTCTTCGTGTTTCACTGTTGCATTCATCACATTTGGGTTATCTGCTTGCAGTAGCCCTCAGTCGGCCTGATTATCATAGTCTTGGGTACTGCGTTGGTTGCTGTCTCATCTTCCTTGACGTCAGGTAGTCAGGGGTATAAAGCATGCAGATGACACCAGTACATCAGTCTTTCTTGCCGTGCGGTGCCCAAAGCAGAAGCAGTTTGCAAGTGCCGGTTAGCCGACTCCTGAAATTTTCATTTTCGAATTTCAGAACCGAAGTCTTCAACTAAAGCTAAGTGCCCCATTGGGGAAACATTTTCTTGCTCTAAACCAATGTCAGTAAAAGTCAATAATTGTATTTCTTGTGGAAAGCAAATACCGCATAAAGATTTTCATTCGTACTGTATTCCTTGCCTAGGCCCTGACCACAATGTACCTCCCTGTCAGTTTTGTGCCTTATTTAAACCACAAACTATTCGTCGTCTGTACATTTTCGCTTCTAAATATTTTGGTACTCGGTTCAATTATCCAGATACGTCTTCGGTAAGCCACTCGACTACCAACATTCCGAAAAAATGCAAAGATAAAGACAGAGACAGGCCGCGTAGGTCCAAAGCTGCCAACACTTCTCCTAAGCTAGTCGCCAGTTCGCCGGTACTCAGTGAGGCGCTTTCGCAGCCCCTGATACCCACTACTTCAGATTCGCAGACCTCTACTGAGACCCATTCGGAGTCCAGTATGCCACGAGATGCTTCAACTGTGGAACCTGCGGATGTCTCTACCTTGGATGGGTTCAGAGCCACTGTGCAGGCACCGACTTCTGAGGTTGTATTCAGGCCTACTGACTTGCATATTAAACGAACGCCATCTTCTTCTTCTAGGCCTAAAACTCGAACTATGCCTAGGAAACCGAAGCCCAGACCGCATGGTCAGGCCTCTATACCTAAAAAACAAATGATAAGAATGGCTGAAGACCTTATTACTTTAATCAGAGGAAGCCAACCTTCCCCCTCTAAGAGATCTAGGACTGAATTTGCTTATGATACTTCTGACCAGGATTCTGAAATTTTTGTCTCTGATGACCAGGATTTACCCTTATCTACCTATGAGGATTCTGATGCAGAGGACTCTATTCCTGCTGCTTCTCCCCCAGAGGATTTTTCTTTTGGTGAAACCTTGCATACTCTTTGGGAGCATTTTCACTGGGAAAGCCAGGATTACTCTGATTCTAAAAAGAGGCGTGGAGATTTCTTACTCCTTCTGGACATTGTTGACAATGCCTTTTCGGAATCTAGCTTGGCCCCTGACTCTCTACCTCCTGCTCCCAGAAAACCTGATAGGTATTACAGGGTTCCTGATTCTCACAAGTTCCTTTTTAAAAATCCTCCTGCGGATCCTGAGACCATTTCACAGGGACCCAAGGGCATTAAGGCTACTACTGCCAAAAATCCTACCCCCTCTGATAGAGATTCCAGGACCCTGGATAGATGGGTGTAAGAAGGTATACACCTCTGCAACTTTGGCCATTAGGGCCTTAAATTGCTAGTTTCATATGTTAAAGTATCAGCAGCATATTACTGGATTGCTTAAACAGAAAATTATGTTGATTCCTGATTGTGCTGAAAATAAGGATTTACAGGATTTAATGCATTCTGCTGAACAGGTTGGAAAACATACTTTGCAATGTAGTTTTGATTCACTAGAGGCATCTTGCAGGGCTGCTGTCACCGGGTCTGTACTTAGAAGGCATGCTTGGCTTAAGGAGCAATCTTTGCCAGATCATGTTAAAACTAAATTGCTGGATGCTCCCTTAAATCAGGACTGCCTGTTTGGCGACAAAGCAGAAGAAGTTCTTAAAAAGATGGAGGAAAAAGCCAAATCTATGCAAACTGTTAAAGATTTCTTACAGGTGCAGCCTCCTAGATTTAGTAGGCATTGGCCCTCAAAAAATTGGTCCTTTCCTGCCTCTTCCAGGCCTTCTCAGTTCAAATCCAGAACCAGCAGAACACCCAGGCTTCAGTCCCAGGGTACGCACAGGACTAAGCAGTGGGGGGCTCCCACTTCAAAATCAGGGTGTAGTAAGACTCCTCCCTATGGTAAGCTGTCTCAGTGACTTAACTTTATAACTTCCAAGCACTTCTCAACTGACTGCTGCTTTATTGGGAAAGATTGCTCTGCAAGCAAAAAACTGGGAACTCATTACCCAGGAAAAATGGGTTTTAAACATGGTTTCCCAAGGATACAGATTTAATTTCCACACATTACCAACCCCAAACAGTTGGCCAGATCTACCCCCAAATCAGTGGGCAGAGGCTCAAAACCAAGTAGTCTCTCTCTTAAGATTAAAGGCTATTCAGACTGTACCAGAAGAGGAAAAGGGACAAGGTTTCTACTCTAAGACTTTTCCTAGTACCCAGAAAAGACAACTCATGGCGTCCTATCCTGGACCTGTCTATCCTAAATACCTTTTTGGTGATTCCAAAATTTAAGATGCTAACTCTTCACCCATTGAATCCCATGATAGGCATGGTTGGCAACACTGGATTTAAAGGAAGCCTAAATGCATATCCCAATCAGGGAAATTTGCAGAAAATACCTACGCTTCAAAGCAGGCTGCATGCACTATCAGTTCTCTGCACTGCCCTTTGGCTTATCTACTGCACCCAAGGTATTCACAAAGTGCCTAGCTCCAGTCATTGCATTTTGCAGGCAAAGAAATATTCAAATATACCCATACCTGGACGATTGTCTAATTCAGGCAGAAAGCCAGGACATACTTCTGAATCATCTGGCAATCGTACAAAAGGTGTTAACTTGTCTGGGGTACACCATAAACAAAAAGAAATCACAGCTGGTACCCTGTCAACAAATTATATTCCTGGGAGCAAGCTTGAACACAACTTCCCAGATGGCTTTCCTCACGCCAGAGAAAGAAATTCATTTGACAACTTACTTAAAACGAGTGGCCACAAAAACCCTGCTATCTGCAAGGCAAATACTGCAATCCTTTGGGTTTATGGCCTCGTGCATTCTACTAATTCCATATGCAAGACTGCATATGAGGAAACTACAATGGTATCTAAAAAGCCTATGGTGTCAACATTTTTAGGATCTAGAAGCAATTACTCCTATCATACCTTGCCTACGGTTAGAATTCCTTTGGTGGGCAGAGGCCTGCCACCAAAACAAGGGACTACCATTAACTCTTCCCCCTGCCGCCCAAACCCTAACAGACACATCAGACTATGCATGTGGGGCTCACCTGGCAGGGAAGTGCATTCAGGGCAAATGGAACCCAAGTCAAATGCACCTGCATATCAATCAAAAAGAAATGTTCGCTGTAAAGAATGCTCTGACAGCCTTCAAGGACTACATTCTTCCAGGACAATTAATGGTAAAGACGGACAACACCACTGTTATGTGGTACATAAACAAGCAGGAGGTGTACCCATTCTTACCCCCTTTGCAGACTAGCTATGGCTCAGTGGAACACAACCTTGAGCTACCAAGTTCATCTACAGGCTCAGTTCCTGCCAGGAAAACTAAATACACTGGCAGATGAACTAAGCAGGAATCTAATGGACCCACACGAGTGGAAAATGGAACCAAAGATTTTCAACCTGTTGATCAACAAATGGGGGATCCCAGATATAGACCTGTTTGCCTCCCCCCAGAACTACCAATTGGACAAATTCTGCACAAGGACTCCCCACAAACAAGTTTGGAAAGTGGATGCTGTGTCTTTCAGCTGGAAAAATCTATCAGTTTATGCCTTTCCTCCCCTGCCTCTCCTCTCCAAAGTACTACTAAAGATCAAACAGGACAAACCAAGGATGATTCTGATTGCACCAGACTGGTCACGTCAACACTGGTACCCCCTCTTGCACAGTATATCACAGCTGGCCCCATGGCACTACCCTGCTATCTCAGCAGGAGGGCCAGATTCTGCACCCACAGCTTCAAACCCTGAACCTGGCAGCCTGGCTAATTACCTAATCTCTCCGTTACCATCCCTCAGTAAACAAGTGTTGGATGTCATTTTGGAGGCAAGGAGGCCTAGTACTAGAAAATCTTATGCTGAAAAATGGAAAAGATTCTGTGCCTGGCACCAAACTAAAGGAATGGCCACAGCGGCACCCAATTTACCTCAGATTCTTCAATACTTAGCTGAGATGCTTCACAAGGGCCTTTCCTTTTCCTCCATCAAAATTCACGCCTCAGCCATTTCAGCTCATTACAACACAGACCCACCCCTCTTTTCTCACCCACTGCTCATGCAGTTCCTCAGAGAGGCCAAAAACTTAAGACCACCCAGGAGAGCCCCAACTCCAGCCTGGGACCTTAATTTTGTATTGGAGAAACTCACTCTTCCTCCGTTTGAGCCAGCTGCAACTGCAGAGTTAAAGTTCCTTTATTGGAAAACAGCTTTCCTTTTAGCAATCACTTCAGCAAAAGGGTATCTGAATTACAGGCCCTTATGGCAGGGAAGCCTTTCATCATCTTTCATGCGGACAGGGTGTCCCTCAGGACCAATCCCTCTTTCATGCCCAAGGTGGTATCCAGTGTGGCTCTTAATCAGTCCATTCATTTGCCAACCTTCTTTTCTAATCCACAGAACAAAGGGGAACGGATACTGCACTACTTAGATGTGCACAGACAACTTAGATTTTACTTGGACAGGGCTAAACCTCAAAGGAAATCTGAACAATTGCTGGTGGCATTTGCTGCAGGGGCAGAGGGGAAGGCATTTTCAAAGCAAACCATTTCTAAATGGATAGGCCATTGCATTCATTTCTCCTATAAGCACCATGGAAAACCTATCCCACAGGGGATTAGACCCCATTCAGCCAGGGCTGCATCCACCTCTACAGCCTTTCTCAGAGGTGTCCCTACCAGAGACATCCTAGAAGCTGCTACCTGGAGTTCTGTATATACTTTCACCAAGCATTACCATTTGCCAATTTTCTCTAAATCCAGAGCTGGCTTTGCCACTGCAGTCTTGCAAGGCCTTATAGCTGGTCTTAATGCTATCTAAATTCCTCCTCCCATCCGTAGCTTTGGGAATCTACCCAAATGTGATGACTGCAACAGTGAAACCAGAAGAACATAGTACAGTTGTATACACTTACTATAAATGTAGATGTTCGAGTGTATTCACTGTTGCAGTCTTGGTTACCCTCCCTCCAGCCCCCTGACTTCTTTTGGCTATACCTCTATTCTCCTTTACTATACTTAAAAGCTTTTTGGTGTATTTGCTTTTTTGTTGGAGGTATAACCTTATATATATATATATATATATATATATATATATATATATATATAATTGCTTCCCATTAAGGGGGGCACCTGACTTCTGGGGCAAGAAAAACTGATGTAATGGCATCGGCTGCATACTTTACACCCCTGACTACCTGACCTCATGGAAGGTGAGACAGTAACCGATGCAGGACCCAAGACTTTGATAATCAGGCCGACTGAGGGCTACTGCAAGCAGATAACCTAAATGTGATGACTGCAACAGTGAATACACTCGAACATCTACATTTATGGTAAGTGTACACAACTGTACTTTACCCTCCTTCCAGCCCCCTGAGTTCTATTGACTATACCTCTGTTCTTGTTTACTATGCTTAAAGCTTTCTGGTGTGTTTGCTTTTTGTTGGAGGTGTAACCTTGTATTTAATTGCTTCCCATTATGGGGGCATCTGACATCTGGGGCAAGAAAAACTAATGTAATGGCGTTGGCTGCATGAATAGCACACTGCATCCATTTCTGCTACAAATAACATGGAAAACCTCGCCCCAAGGGGGTCAGGACACACTCCACCAGCACAGCCTCAACCTCTGCAGCTTTCCTCTGAGGAGTCCCCACTAGGGGCATCCTGGAAGCTGCCACCTGGACATCTGTTCACTTCACACTTTTACCAAGCATTACCACTTGCTTCTCTTCTCAAAATCCAGGGCAGGGTTTGCCTCTGCAGTCTTGCAGGGCATCCTAGCCAGCCCCTAGTTTCCTTGACTGCCTCCACACTTTTCCTCAGCTTTGGAAATCAACCCAAATGTGATGACTGCAACAGTGAAACACGAAGAACATAGTACAGTTGTGTACACTTACCATAAATGTAGATGTTTGAGTGTGTTCACTGTTGCAGTCCCGGTTTCCCTCCTTCCATCCCCCTTTCTTCTCTTTCTCCTTTTATTGCCATTCTAACTTGTTGTTCTGCTTTCCTCACAACAACGTATTGGTATTTATTTTCCACTGGTGGGGTTCTTCCATCAGAACCTGGCCTCCTACTTGGGGGCTCCTGACAGGTTAGGGCAAGAAAAACTGATGTAATGGCGTCAGCTGCGTTACTTTATACTACTGATGTCATCAGTCTTCAAGCAACAGCAACCAATGCAGAAATACTAAGCCTCTGGTATTCAGGGCGGCCGAGGGCTACCCTGACAGGGATAACCCAAATGTGATGACTGCAACAGTGAATACACCTGCACATCTACATTTATGGTAAGTGTACACAACTGTACTTTTTAAATCATCGACAAAGAGAAGATGTGAAGTCTTTACACTTTGTTGTTTTCTTGGAACCAAATTATAGCCTTGGCCTAAGCTGTTAAGTAGACACATTAATGGGTTAAGGGCAAGGTAGAATAGCAGCAGTGACAGTTACCCTGGATTATCCCCCTTTCAATTTTTATCCCTGGGATAATAATTTGTCCTTTATCATGACTTAATTGCAAAGTGGTTTGCCACTGTTTCATGGTTACTGTAATGTAGTCGATCAGTGTAGTAATTATCTTATACATTTTTAAGCACTCTTTCATCCATGAATGTGGGATACTATCAAATGCTTTTTTGTAGTCAATCCATGCCATATTCTTCCCCTTTTTACAGTTCTCCACTCCACTATGACTTTAACAACAAATGATCCTTTGTTCCACATGACTTTCTTTTATTGCCCTTTTGGTCTACTGCCGTAATTGAGTTTTCTTCTAAATGACTAAAAACTCTGTCTGCATCAATTCCTGTGTATAGTTTATATGTCGTCGGAAGGCAAGTTATTGGTCTAGAATTTTTAGGGTAGCTTGCAGGTTCACTCTTAAGTAGGAGCATTGTTTTACCTGTTGTTAGTCAGGTTTGAGGTTGCCATTTAGCCACGAGTAAGAACTATTTATATGTGCACCCCAAACAAAGATGTTAATACTTTTAACCAAATGTTAAGAACTGCATCTGGGCCTTGTGTTTTCCATTTAGAGGCTTTTCTTAACTTTGTTTCAATCTCTCTGGCTGTTCATCCCATTTCATATGCTGTACCTTTAAACCTCTTATTTTTTCTTTAACTTCTTCTATCCATTTGGCATTTTTGTTGTGTTCCACAGGATTTTCATAGATACTTCTCCAAAATGTATCTATTTCTTCTTTTGTTGGCAATCTTTCAATTCCTTTTATCTTATTTCTTAATTCTCTATAAAACTTTTTTTCATCAATAAATTCCTTATTTTGTACTTTTCCTTTATATTTATTTTCGTGTCTTCTGAGTTTTCCCCATCTGTGCTGAAATTTTTAGTTTGTTGATGTTCTTCGTGTTTCACTGTTGCAGTCCTCACATTTGGGCTATCCTGCCAGGGGTAGCCCTCAGTCGGCCTGAATACCAGAGGCTTAGTATTTCTGCGTCGGTTGCTGTCACTCCAGGGAGCATTTCCAATGGGAATGTCAGGACTAGCCTCAGTCAAAAGAGAGACTCAGGGAATTCTTAGATTTACCACAGCACAGACCTTTGGTCATTACTCCTGTCCTGGATGTTGTTTTTATGGAATCTAGTTTGACTCCTGACACCCTTCCTCCTGCTCCCAGGAAACCTGACAGGTACTACAGAGTCTTTGACTCTCACAAATTCCTTTTAAAAAATCCTACTTCTGACCCCGAGATCATCTCTCAAGGACCTAAAGGAATTAAAGCATCCTCAGCTAAGAATCCCACCACCTCAGATAGGGATTCCCAAGCTTTAGACAGATGGGGTAAAAAAGTATACACCTCTGCTACTCTTGCTATTAGAGCACCAAATTGTCAGTTCCACATGCTGAAATAGGTTCATAGGTTCATACTAGGCTATCTGCCCTGGGGCATTTATAAGCCTAACCCGATTGTGTTTGGCTTACGCCACCCCTTGATTTGAGTATACTGTGCTCTTTTTAAAGTTTAGTTTACTGTGCCTCTGTCTAATAGTGACACGGAAGTAATCCCCGGGACAAACCTACGATCCCCCATCCACTCATCAAGATTCTTTTTGAAGAGAGTCAGTGAGGTGCTCTGCCTAACATGAATTGGAATTCTATTCCAGAGCGAAGAGAGCCTCTGGGTTATGAATCTGTCCCTCCAGCATGTTCTATTTATTTCTGTGCTGAGGTTCAAGTCCTTCGAGCGCATGGCTCTAAGGGATTTAGATTTACTGAGGTGGAGCATGTCCATTAATTCTGGGTTGGACATAGCTTTATATGTCGGGCATAGATTGCCTCGAAGTAGGCGGTATGCAACTGAGTAGAGCTGGAGTTTTTTTAACCGAGCAGCATATGGCATCTGTTTGAGTCCCTTGATCCTCCTGGTGAGGTACTTTTGGGGTCTTTCTAATTGCTGCAGGTGTCGGGTAAGGTACATCCCAAAGGGGGCATTGTATTCTATGATGGGCCTGATGAGGGATGAATAAAGGGGCACGATTACCTCTCTTGATCTAGATGTGAATCCTTTCATGATGAGGTGGGCTATGTAGAAGGTCTTTCTAACCACTTTGGCAATGTGGTTGTCAAAGGAGAGATTGCTATCAACAAAAGAATGTCAAAGGTGCAACAAAAGGAGGAAACAAGTTACCATCCAAAATCGAATTTATTGTTAAAAAGTGCACAGCCAGGCAAAAAAAAACATTAACGCCTTGTAAATTAACCACAGCGTTTTCATCCTGTTGTATAGACATCCACAGATCTGAGGAAGTCTATACAACAGGACGAAAACGCTGTGGTTAATTTACAAGGTGTTAATGTTTTTTTTTTGCCTGGCTGTGCACTTTTTAACAATAAATTTGATTTTGGATGGTAACTTGTTTCCTTCTTTTGTTGCACCTTTGACGTTCTTTTGTTGGTATATTTGGGTGCATTTTCCACTTTGTAACTTAGAGATTGCTATCAACTTGGGTCCCCAGATCCCTAATTACTTTCTCTGTACTTAATGGGTTACCACCTATGTGGTAATTTGTGGGCACATTGTTTTTGCCAAAAGGTATGACTATACACTTTTTGGCATTTAGCTTTAGACCATGGCTCTGGCACCAGTTATCAATCTCTGCGAGACCTTTTTGAAGGATGTTTGTGTCAGCTGGAGAGTCGATTATGGCGCCCAATTTGCAGTCATCTGCGAACTTGGTGAGCCATAGTCCTCCCACGTTGGCCTAAGTAAATACCGAACAAGAGAGGTCCCAGGACAGAACCTTGTGGGACGCCACTTGTGACTGGTTTCGAGTCTGACATGGCTCCAGCAACTCTGACTCTGTGGGTTCTGTCTTTGAGCCAGTTTGTGACCCATCTTGTGACATAGGGGTTTATATTTAGGCTGGATAGTTTATCTATGATGCCCGAGTGGGGTATTGTGTCAAATGCCTTTGCGAGGTCCAGATAGGCTGTGTGGACTACCTTCCCTTCATCTATGGCCTTGGTGACTGTTTCGAAGAAGTCGACCAGGTTCAAAAGGCAGGATCTGCCCTTGAAGCCAAATTGGGTAGGATCTAGTGTCTGTAGGTCCCCAATGTCTTTGTTTATGAGTTCCATGATGATCCTCTCCATAGCCTTGCAGACTAGGCTAGTCAGGCTTATGGGGCGATAGTTTCCAGGGTCCGTAGAGGCGCCACCTTTGTGGAGTGGGACCACTGTTGCTGTACGCCATTCTTTGGGCACATATCCTGTAGTGAGGCTGAGATTGTACAGCAGTTTTACTTGAGGGATTAGTTCTTCTTGGAGTTCATGTCGGACGCAACCCGGGACGCCATCTGATCCCATGGAAGCAGTGTTTTTTGCTTTGGAGAGGGCAGCCTTCACCTGAGCATCAGAGATGTTTGGGAGGCTGCACTCTGCCAGGATAGATACTTGCTCTTTTGGGGGGGGGGTGGAGAAGTTTGCACTGAACCTGTCTGCCAGGATATTGGCGATGTCTGTGGGTTCAGTGTATTTTTTGTTGTTTAGAATCAACTCAGAACAAGTCTGGGAGTTGCATCCCAGGTTCCTAACATAACTGAAAAAAGCCTTATGATTGTCTTTAGTGTCCTGTGCAATTTTTCTCTCGAAGCTGGCCTTGGAGGATTTTATGAGGGATCATAATTTTTTGCTAGTACTGATCAGAGATGTCTTCCCTTTTAGGGGTTTTGCTCTGTCATGTAGTAGCTTCCTCCTTCTGTTGAACAGTTTATTTATGGCTGGGGTCCACCAGACTGGACGCCTGCCTTTGGATGATTGGGTCTTGATTTTGTTTGGGATAGCATGATCCATGCATTCCTGGAGATGTCCGTAGAATGCGTTTATATTTATTTTTTTATTTATTTTATTTATTTATTTGCAGTTGGTTTACCAGGATAGTTATCAATTTGGACTCTAAGTAATTTGGTCTCTGTCACTAGTTCCAGTGGAGTGTTATTCTCACTAGTAATAGAGAATGAGTTTGTATTGAGAGAGTTGAGTTTAGAAGGGGTGAATATCAAAATGAACCCGTTTTCAATGGAGTCCTGGGGAGAAAAGCTCCAGACAATATAGATTACAGTAGGTATTAGACATACTTAAACATTGTTAAAGTCGCAGTAGGCAAATACAAATGCAATGCACAACAATTACAATTAATGTAAGTGTTAAAAAACTGATGGCAGATTATAAGGGATTATACATAAATTCAAAATTCTACTAAAGTTATTTCATAAAGAGAAACAAATAATGTAATAAAAAACCACGACCCGAGAGTAAATGCTCCTGTGTCAAATAAAGCAAATAAACCAAGAAATACGACAAGCGTATACGACATACACAGGGCAACCACGACTTGAACAAAATACAAAAGATAATACTTAGTGGCAACAAATTCGTACTGCACGATCTATTGTAAAAATAAATGAATTTATTAGATAGCGAGCGCTTTCACCAAAATGGCTTCTTCAAGCTTTACCGTAAATGGTTAGAGTCCAAATGGTAGAAAAAGCATCCTGAGTTAGTTTTATGAGAGTAGGGATAGTTGAGGCAGTGCAGATAATGGTCGAATCATCTGCATATTGGATGATATTGGAAAGAGGGATAGCTTTGTGGAAATCATTTATAAATATATTGAAAAGGAGGGGACCTAATATGGAGCCTTGGGGGACACCAGTCGGGGTGTTAAGAAATGAGGAGGTTGCCTTTTTCCATTTGACTGCTTGATGTCTATTAGATAGGTAGCTAGAGAACCAGTTCAAAGTAGAGGAAGACGGGTTAAGTTTGGAGAGTTTGGTTAGAAGCAGACTATGTGATATAGTATCAAAGGCTTTAGAGAGGTTAAGTAGAAGGGTAGAGACAATTTGGCCAGAGGCCCGGGCGCTATTTACAGTTTCTAGAAAGGAGAGGAGTGCTGTCATAGTGCTGTGATTTGGTCTGAATCCATGTTGTGTAGGAGAAAGTAGGTTGTTATCTATGAGATATGGTAGGAGTTGAAGTTGGATGCACCTTTCCAAGAGTTTAGAGATGGGAGATAGGATAGCAATGGGGCGGAAGTTGGAAACATTGTTGTTATTGCCACCTTTATGTAAAGGTAAGATGAAGGCCTTTTTCCAGATTTGGGGGACCATATCTTCTTGAATTGAGCGATTGATTAGTATGCTAATGGGGTAGGCAATTGCTTCAGCTGCTAAGCTAAGAAAGTAAGGAGGTATGTCATCAGGAGCATTGGTGCATGGTTTTAGTTTCTGAAGGAGTTTTTGTATGGTAGATGTAGGTATAGGTTTTAGTGAGAATAGAGGGGAGTGTGGAGAGGGGGTGTTACGGGTCGAAGATGAAGAGGAGGGAGAGAGAGTAGGAGAGCAGGTGTATATTATAGGGGGTGGGGAAGATGTGGATGGAGTGAGAGTAGGAGAGGAGGAGGATGGTAAAGAGTTAGTAGATATGAGTGTGGCATTGGTTATAGTGTTGTGTTGAGTGTGGTTGGGGTAAGATGGAGGTGAGTTGGAGTGTGTGTTGTAGGAGAAAGAAGAGGTTAATTTAGAAATAGATTCAATGAAAAAAGAATTGAATTGAGTAGCTAAGTCTATATCAGTGGCATTAGGGTCAGGGGTTGGGGTGACTGTTTTACTGGGATGAAGTAGAGTGGAGATGCCTTTCCAGAATTTTTGAGGATTTGTTTTGTTGTTGTTTTGAAGTGTGAAGAAGTAATTTTGTCGATCAGAGATAAGTTTTTTTACCCTGTTTCTAAGAGTTTTATATTCATTGTGGATGAAGGGGGTCTTATTTTTCTGGTATTTAGCCCAGAGTTTGTCTCTTTTCCGCATAGTAGCTAGTATATTTTTGGTGAGCCATGGAGCAGTTTTCATTTTTATTCTTTTAGTTCTTAGAGGAGCATGGACATCTAGTAGTTTTAGGAATGTGGTGTTGAAGTGGGCGATAGCATCATCTAAGGGTAGCGTTTTTAGACAATTCCAGTTTGTTGTTTTTAGGGAGTTAGTGAAGGGAGATGGATTAAAGTCTTTATGATTACGTGTTGTAATATAGTTATGGGTATGATGTTGGGTTAAGGGGAGTCGGTGAGTGAAGATGGGTATATGGTCACCAAGGGGATCGGGAAGGGTTCCACTGTCTGAGAAATAGTGGGGATGAGATACTAAGATCCAGTCTAGGATACTGCTGGTGGAGAGATTTTTTGATGGGTGTGTGATAGAGTTGATTAGTTGTGAGAAGTTATGTAAGTTGATGTTAAGTGGGTTTATGGGTGACTGTATGGAGATCCAGTTAATATTCATGTCACCTAAGATTATAGTTTCATTGCTAATGTTGTTGGTAAGCCAAGAGAGTATGTCTTCGAGCGTGGATACATTATCTCCTGGGGGGATGTAGAGTGAGACTATACATATGTGTTTATGTTTGTTAACTTGGAGTAGTGTTATGAGTAGTTCTGCGTTATTAAATTGAGGAGTGGGTTTGTTGTAGGGGGTAACTGACAGGGAGGTTGAGTAGAGGAGAGCTACTCCTCCACCTTTTTTATGAGACCTGTCTCTTCTGAGGATTCTGCAGTTTGGGCTGTAGTTTCCACTGGCCCTGGGGCCTTGAAGGATTCCACTTCGGTTTTAAGAAGTGTGAAGTTCACTTTTGAGAAGTTTTTCACTGTGGTTTTCTGGGCTGGGGTTGGGGTCGGGATGTGGATATCCAGTGAAATTTATTTATGGTCTGATCTTACCAATGAGGGATATACTTCTAGTATGGAGCAGAGTGTCCCCATGTTGGTAATGATCAGGTCTAGTATGTTTTCCCCTCTTGTGGGAGTGGTGACTAGTTGTTCCATAGCATTTGAGTATATAATTTCCAGGAATCTTTGGGCTAAGGTGCTGGGGCTTGAGTAATGCTCCCAGTCTATGTTTGGGTAGTTGAAGTCGCCCAATATAATGGTGTTCGGAGAGATCTTCATGTTCTCCAATGTTTTCAGGAAAGCCGAGTGGGATTCCTGACTTTGAGAATAATAGCAGCAGCATACCATGGAACTCCTCACACAAAAAATATCTCCCTTTCCTGCTTGTGCAGAAAATAAAGAATTGCAAGAGCTTATGCATTCTGCAAGCCAAGTTAATAAGCACACCTTGCAATGTGGCTTTGATGCCCTAGAAGCGTCTTACAGGGCAGCAGTCACTGGTTCTTTCCTTAGAAGGCATGCTTGGCTTAAGGAACACACCTTGCCAGACTATGTTAAAAAAAAATTATTGGACTCACCGTTGAACAAAGACAATTTGTTTGGCACCAAGGCAGAAGAGGTCTTAAAGATGGAAGAAAAAGCTAAATCTATGCAGACAGTTAAAAACTTTTTACAAGTATAGCCTCCGAGGTTCAGTAGGCATTGCCCCTCCAAGCATTGGTCCTTCCCGGCCCCCTCCAGGCCAGCTCCACCCAGACCCAGGGGAAGCAGACCCCCCAGACAGCAGCCCCAGGGAATGCAGAGATCTAAGCAATGGAGTTCCTCCTCTTTAAAAACAGGGAGTGGTAAGCCACCCTCTTATGGTAAGAACTCACGATGACTTTACACCTCCACCCCTTACCTCTGCCCACCTGCTTGTGTCCCTAGGAGGAAAACTCTCCTTCCCTGCAAACAACTGGGCCTCTATTGCCAATGGCAGATGGTTCCTCAACATAGTGTCCCAGGGATGCAAATTTTATTTCCACACTCTGCCAACCCCAAAAGGGTTCCCAGCTCTTCCTCCAAACCAGTGGACAGAGGCCAAAAAGCAAGTCCTTTCCCTGCTCTTCATGAGGGCAATACAGCATGTACCTGCAGACCAGATAGGCCAAGGTTTTTATTCCAGACTCTTCCTGGTACCCAGAAAAGAGGGTACCTGGTGCCCAGTCCTCGATCTGTCCATTCTAAACACCTTTCTGGTGATAGCAAAATTCAAAATGCTCACCGTCCAGCAGCTTCCTATGTTTTCCAAGAATGCTTGGTTAGCCACCCTAGACCTAAAAGAGGCCTAGCTACACATCCCAATCAGGGAATCTTGCAGGAAATATCTATGTTTCAGGGCAGGATCTATGCACTTCCAGTTCTTTGCGCTTCCCTTTGGCTTATCCACTGCTCCTAGAGTTTTCACAAATTGCCTGGCTCCAGCCATTGCTTTTTGCTGACAAAGAAATATTCAAATTTGCCCCTACTTAGACAACTGCCTGATTCAGGCAGACAGTCAGGAAAAGCTGTTACAGCACCTGACCTTTGTAAAGGAACTACTGACCTCCCTGGGGCATACTATCAACGAAAAGAAATCAAAACTAGTACCCACACAAAAAATTGTATTCCTGGGAGCAAGCCTGGACACAGCATCCCAGATGGCATGCCTTACTCCAGAAAAACAAGCCTACCTGACAGACTACTTCTCTAAACTAGCCACCAGAGCCCAGGTATCCGCAAGGTAAATCCTGCAAGCTCTAGGGTTCATGGCCTCCTGCATTCTACTCATTCCATATGCCAGACTGCATGTGAGGAAACTACAGTGGTACCTAAAAAGCCTTTGGCGTCAACACTCTCAGGACCTGGAAACTATCATTCCAATGACACCTTGTCTAAGGAAAGATTTTCTGTGGTGGGCAGCAGCATGGAACCACAACAAGGGTCTTCCGTTCTCACAACCCCATGCCGCCCAGACCCTCACCACAGACGCATCAGACTATGCCTGGGGTGCACACCTGGATGGCAGGTGCATTCAGGGCCATTGGAGCCCAAATCAAATACATCTGCACATCAGCCAAAAAGAGATGCTAGCTGTTGGGCACGCCCTGACAGCTTTCAGACCCCTACTCTCCCCGGGGCCTCTACTGATCAAAACAGACAACACCACAGTGATGTGGTATATCAACAAGCAGGGAGGGACTCACTCTTATCTGCTCTGCAGGCTCCCCATGACCCTTTGGCACACGGCCTCAGCCATGCAACTAAACCTGCTAGCACAATTCCTGCCAGGCTCCCTAAACTCTCTGACAGACAACTTTAGCATAAACCTGCTAGACCCACACGAGTGGCAGCTAGACCACAGAACCTTCACCCTTGTAACTGAGAAATGGGGCATCCCGAAGGTGGATCTCTTTGCCTCCCACTCCAATCATCAGCTCAGCAAATTCTGCACCAGGGAACCTTACAGCAAGGCCTGCAAAGTGGATGCTCTATCATTCCAGTGGGTAAACCTCTCGGTCTATGCATTTCCTCCTCTACCACTCATTTCAAGGGTACTCCTCAAAATAAGGGAGGAAAACTGAGGGCAATCCTGATTGCCCCAGACTGGCCACTCCAGCATTGGTGCCAACTGCTGCGCAGCCTGTCACCCCGCCACCATGACACCTACCTCAGATCCCAACACTCCTGACCCAGAAGAATGGAGAATTCATGCATCCCAAGTTGCAGACCCTAAACCTGGCCGTCTGAATTATTCCCTGACCTATCCTCCAGCTGCCAGCCTAAGGAAACAAGTCCTAGATGTTATACGTGAGGCCAGACGCCCCAGCACTAGAAAATCCTATGCTGACAAGTGGAAAAGATTTTGCACCTGGATCCAGGCTAAGGGACCCGAAACAGCACGGCCCTCCCTACCTCTCATCCTGGATTACCTAGCAGACCTACTGCTCAGAGGTCTATCCTTCTCTTCTATTAACAGTCATGCCCCTGTCATCTCTGCTCATTACAGCACAGAGCCACCTCTCTTCTCACACCCTGTCATCAAACAGTTCCTAAGAGGGGCTAACAACTTAAGGTCACCCAGAAGAGCTCGTACCCCAGCTTGGGACCTTAACTTTGTGTTGGAAAAGCTCACCCCCCCCCTTTGAACCTGCAGCTTCAGCAGAGTTAAAATTCCTCTCTTGGAAAACAAGCCTTGATTCTGGCCATCACTTCAGCTAGAAGAGTGTCAGAGCTACAAGCACTCATGGCTGTAGAGCCCTTCATCATTTTCCTTGCTGACAGGGTCTCCCTCAAGACTAGCCCATCCTTCATGCCTAAAGTGGTGTCCAGTGTGGCTCTCAACCAATCCATTGATTTGCCCACCTTTTTCCTTAACCCATAAAACAAGGGGGAAAGGATTCTGCACTCTCTAGATGTGCACAGACAGCTCAGATTCTATATGGATAGGACTAAATCTTTTAGAAAAACGGACCAATTGCTAGTCGGCTTCGCAGCAGGGGCAGAGGGCAAGGCCATATCCAACAAGCAATCTCCAAATGTATAGCACACTGCATACATTTCTGCTACAAACAGCATGGGAAACCGCCCCAAAGGGGGTCAGGACACATTCCACCAGTGCAACCTCCACCTCTGCAACTTTTTTCATTGGGGTCCCCACCAGGGACATCCTGGAGGCTGCAACATGGACTTCTGTTCATACCTTCACCACCTGCCTATCGTCTCCAAATCCAAAGCAGGCTTTGCCACTGCAGTCTTGCAGAGTATCCTAGCCAGCCCCCAGTCTTCTTGACTGCCTCCACCCTTTTCTTCAGCTTTGAGAATCAACCCAAATGTGATGACTACATGAAACATGAAGAACATAGTACAGTTGTGTACACTTACCATAAATGTAGATGTTCGAGTTTATTCATTGTTGCAGTCCTGGTTTCCAACCCTCCATCCCCCTTGTCTCTCTGTCTCTCTCTCTATTTACTTTCTACTGGTGGTGGTCTTCCACCATAACCTAGCTCCCTATTTTGGGGGTTCCTGACAGGTGGGGCAAGAAAAACTCATGTAATGGTGTCTGTTGCCTGATTTTATACCACTGACTACCTGACATCAGTCCTGGAGTGACAGCAACCAATGCAGAAATACTAAGCCTCTGTTATTCGGGCCGAACTGAGGGCTATCCCTGGCAGGATAACCCAAATGTGATGACTGCAACAGTGAATACACTCGAACATCTACATTTATGGTAAATGTACACAACTGTACTTTTGCGATAATGCATGATAGATCCTGGTCTTTTCTAATACTGTACACTGTTTTTATCACATCTATCTTTCTTAGTATTTTTGTTGATCTGTTCCCTCTTCTCTAGTCTTCTAACAGTGACACTTCTTGTCTTAACTGCTTTACATTTTTCTCTATTCAATTTTTCCATGATGGTATTCGATTTCTCCCCTTCCTTTCCCTCACTATCCTGTGTTCTTGTAGTAGAAGTTTATCAGTTATTAATTTTGCTGCACAGTAATATATACTGTTTACTTCTGTTATATTGCATGGGTCTCTATGAACAGTCCTAATTACTGTGTTCATTTGTTTTATCAGGCTTCTGACATTTTGGGTTTTATTAACCTTCTGCAGTCTATTTCTATATATCTCCCTATGTCTGTTAAATCAAGCAACTCTTCTCTTAGCTCATTTTCTTCCAAACTGGTGGGCACATCCCTAGTTTTCCACTTCCTACGGGCATTCTATAGAAGGTTCTATAGCATCTTCCTGTGGCACATTCTCTTCAATTTCATCCTTTGCCATCCACTGCTCTATCATATGGGAACTCACTGGCCTATCACTCCTCAACATTGACTGCATTATCGCTTTCACAGTTTTCTGTTCCTTCCCTTGCTGTCTAGCTTCAAGTGAACATTTATACTGGTTTCCTGTGGAGGGCTCCAAATTATATTCATATAACACCTAACCAGTTGCTTCCTATTGCTCTGGTTTCCTCTTAATTTGGCTATAACAATTACTCTGTCCTGTTGTGGTGCTCTCTGAATTAGATTTTCTACACTAAATCCTTCACTTTGCAGGTACTCCATAATCACAGTTTCTATTTTTTTTAACTTCTCCATTACCAATCTCCTTTTCTACTTTTCCTCTGTCTTATTTTTTGTATTGTAAAAATTTCCCTGTCTGGATTCCTTTGCCTGTATTTTTCTTCAAATATCTTTGGTGCTGTTTTTTTTGTACTGATTAGTTTTGCTTTCTCCTTTGCATAAATATTGCACCATATTAAATTTCTTTTTCTTTCCTGTGTCCATATTTCTTCTTCAGATATTTCCTGATCTTCATGTTTCTCCCTGCTTTGAGGACTCACTTTATCCTGCTGTGATGTAACCTGTGTTAGACCTTCTGCATCAAATCCATCACTTTGCAGGCACTCCATAACTTCAGCTTCCTTTCTTTTAACTTCTACTTTAGTAATCGTCATGGGTGTGTACTAGGCTAATGGCCCTGGAGCCTTTACAAGCCTAGCCCATAGGATTACCCTGGCATCGTGCCACCCGACCTTAGTTCCCAGTGCCTCTGTTGAGTAGAGCCACTGGAGTAATCCCCAGCGTGAACTTTCTGTTTCCCATCCACTCATCAAGGTTTCTCTTGAAGAGGGCCAGTGAGGTGTTCTGCTTGACATGTATGGAAAGTCTATTCCATAGCATGGGCAGTCTCTGGGTTATGAACCTGTCCCTCCAGCATGATGTTCTTCGTGTTTCACTGTTGCAATCAAAAGATGCTTATGTTTTATCTATTAATGATTTTAATTGGGTGGTTTTTATTGAAGGTGTGGTTATGGTTTACTATAAAATCTCATGCATCAAATGTGAGGATATTCTGAAGAAGTTTCTGATTGGACAGAAACGAAAGCGCTTAATTCAATTTTAATTAATTATGTTTATTATCTACAAGGACCAGCATTGGTATTGTGCAGTTTTTTACAATTATTTATTTCTGTTTTGCACAAGAACCAGCATTGGTATTGTGTAGTACTGTGTGTTTTCCATTGGATTAAAGAACGTCTTTTTGAGTACCTTCAGCGTGCTACTTTCTTTACAAGTTTGGATTGTGCTTTTTTGTGACTGGTGTCGTATTCAAGGGCTTTAGACAGATGGGATAAGAAGGTATATACCTCTGCAACTCTTGCCATCAGGGCTTTAAATTGACAGTTTCACATGTTGAAGTGCCAGCAGCATATTATGGAACTAATTAAACAAAAAATGTTGTTGATTCCTGACTGTGCAGAAAATAAAGATTTACAAGAGCTAATGCATTCTGCAAACCAAGTTGGTAGATATACTTTGCAGTGTGGTTTTGATGCCTTAGAAGTGTCTTGCAGGGCTGCTGTCACTGGGTCTGTTCTGAGAATACATGCTTGGCTGAAGGCACAAATCTTGCCAGACCATGTCAAAGCAAAATTACTAGACGCTCCATTAAACCAAGAATTGTTGTTTGGCAGAAAAGCAGAAGTAGTTCTTAAAAAGATGGAGGAATAAGCTAAATCTATGCAAACTATTAAAGATTTCTTACAGGTACAGCTACCTAGATTGAGTAGGCATTGGCCGTCAAACAACTGGTCCTTTCCAGTCCCTCCTAGGCCTTCTCAGTCCAAACCCAGGGGCAACAAACCACAAAGACTACAGTCTCAGGGTATGCACAGATCTAAATAATGGAGTGCTCCCACCTCAAAAAACAGAGTGATAAGCCACCCCTTTATGGAAAAAGTTCACAATGACTTGTCCTTCATCCTTCCCAGCCATGTACTTGCACCCCTAGGAGGAAAACTCGCCCTGCATGCAAAAATCTGGGAATACATTATAGGTTCATAGGTTCATAGGTTCATACTAGGCTATCTGCCCAAGGGCATTTATAAGCCTAGCCCATAGTTATGTGGCTTTCGCCACCCCTTTAGTTTGAATAAAAACTATGCCTATCATTTTGCTGTGCCTCTGTCAAGCAGTGACGCTGAAGTAATCCCTGGGGTATATCTGCAATCTCCCATCCATTGGTCAAGATTCCTCTTGAACAAGACCAGAGAGGTGCTCTGCCTCACATGTACCGGGATTTTGTTCCACAGCATAGGGAGTCTCTGGGTGATGAATCTGTCCCTCCAGCACGTTCTATTTATAACCGTGTCAAGGTTTAAGACTCCGCCCTTGTGGTTCTGAGGGATCTAGATTTTTGAGGTGAAGCATATTCATCAAATCTGGGTTTGACATGGCCTTATATGTCAGGCACAGGTCACCTCTGAGCAAGCGGTATGAGACTGAATAGAGCTGGAGTTCTTTCAGTCGGGCAGCATAAGACATATTTTGAGACCCTTTATCCTTTTGGTGAGGAACTTTTGGGGCCTTTCAAGCTGCAGCAGGTGTCTGGTCAGATACATTCGAACGGGCATTGTACTCAATCATAGGTCTAATAAGTGATGAGTACAGGGGACGATGACCTCCCTTGATCTAGATGTGAATCCCTTCATGATCAGGTGGGTGATATAGAAGGTTTTCCTAACTACTTTAGCAACATGAGTGTCAAACGAAGGCTACTGTCAACCTGGGTCCCCAGATCTCTGATGACTTTTCTGTGCTCAGTGGATTGCCACCTATATGGTAGCTAGGGGTAGCCTTGTTTTTCCCAAAGGGTATGACTATGCATTTTTGGCGTTTAACTTCAGGCCATGGCTCTGGCACCAGTTATCCATTTCTGTGAGGCCCTTCTGGAGGATATCTGTGTCAGATGTGTTTTCGACTATGGCCCAGTTTGCAGTCATCTGCAAACTTTGTCAGCCATAACCCTCCTGTGTTTGCTTGTACTTCAGAAAAGTAGATGCCGAACAAGAGTGGACCCAGGACTGAGCCCTGTGGGACACCACTTGTGACAGGCTTTGAGTCTGACATGGCTCCAGCAACTCTGACCCTGTGGGTTCTGTCACTTAGCCAGTTTGCAACCCATCTTGTGATGTATGGGTTTACATTCAAGCTGATGAGTTTTTCGATGATACCTGAGTGGGGTATTGTGTGAAGGCCTTTGCCAGGTCGAGGTAGGCTGTATGGACTGCCTTTCCTCATCAATGGCCTTGGTGACTGTCTCGAAAAAGTCAACCAAGTTTAAGAGGCAGGATCTGCCTTTGACAAAGCCAAACTGAGTTGGATCCAAAGTCTGCAAGTTCCCTATGTCTTTATTTATGAGTTCCATTATGATCCTCTCCATGGCTTTGCAGATAAGGCTTGTCAAGCTAATGGGGCGGTAATTTCCAGGGTCTGTGGAGGCACCGCCCTTATGAAGTGGGACCACAGTCGCCGTGCGCCACTCCTTGAGTGCGTATCCTGAGGTGAGGCTAAGATTAAACAGCTGTCCTAACTGTGGGTTTAATTCCTCATTGAGTTCATGAAGCACACAGCCGGGGACACCATCCGTCCCATGGATGCTGTGTTTTTGCCTTAGTGAGGGCAGTTCTCACCTGGGCGTTGGAGATGTTTGGGGGCTACAATCCTCTGGAATAGATATCTCTCCTTTGGGAGAAGTTTGCACTGAACCTGTCAGCCAGTATGTTGGCAATGTGTGTAGGTTCAGTAATTTTCACATCATTTTGAACTAATTCTGAGCATATCTGGGAGTTTCCTCCTAGGTTTCTAACATAGCTAAAGAAGGCCTTATGATTCTCTTTAGAGTCCTTGGCGATTTTTCTCTCAAAATTTGCCTTGGATGATTTTATGAGAGCTCTTAGTTTTTACTTATAATGATCAAAGGTGTCTTACCTTTCAAGGATTTTGCTCTATCTTGTAGTAGCTTCCTCCTTTTGTTGTAGAGCTTGTTTATGGCTGGGGTCCACCAGACTGGACGCTTGCCTTTGGTACAGAGAGTCTTAGTTTTGTTTGGGATTGCCTGATCCATGCAGTCCTGTAGGTGCTGGTAGAAGGCATTTGTAAGTGATTCAGCGGTTTGAGTAATGTTTACCACTGGCTCAGGGGCCTTAAAGGAGACAACACTAGTTTTAGAAGTGTGAAATCGGCTTTTGAGAAGTTTTTCACTGTGGTCTTTTTTGTTGCAGGTGGGGGCGGGATGAGGACCTCCAGCGAGATTAGTTTATGATCTGATCTCACCAGTGAGGGGTATACTTCGGTGTTGAACATTTTGATCCCATGTTCGTGATGATGAGATCAAGTATGTTTTCTCCTCTTGTGGGGATGGTGACTAGTTGTTCCATGGCATTTGAGTTTATGAACTCCAGGAATCTTTGGGTTAGAGTGTTCGGGCTTGAGTAGTGTTCCCAGTCTATATTAGGGTAGTTAAAGTCACCTAGTATGATGGTGTTTGGAGATACATTTATCCCCTCCAATGTTTTCAGGAAGGCCATGTGAGGTTCCTGAGTTTGAGAGGGTGGCCTGTAACATGCTACAAATTGCAGAGCAGTCTTGCCTATGGTTAATTGCACCTGGATGGTCTCCGATGCATCATGCGTTGCCACCAACCTTGAGGTGTGGGTGTCCTTTATGAATATGGACTGATGAGTCTTCAACATTGTATCCCAGGGATACAGATTCCACTTCCACTCACTGCCAACCCTAAGGAGATTGCCAGACCTTCCTCCAAACCAGTGGGCAGAGCCCCAAAAGCAAGTACTTTCTCTTCTCAGTATCAGGGCTATTCAACCTGTTCCAACAGAGCAAAGGGGACAGGGTTTCTACTCCAGACTGTTTCTGGTGCCCAGAAAAGAGGACTCTTGACACCCTATCCTGGATCTGTCAATTCTCAACACCTTCCTGGTGGTACCAGAGTTCAAAATGCTTACACTACAACAGCTGCTTCCTATGCTAGCCAAGGACTCCTGGCTGGTCACCCTAGACTTAAAAGAAGCTTATCTGCACATCCCCATAAGGGAATCTTGCAGGAAATATCTATGTTTCAGGGCAGGCTCCATGCACTGTCAGTTCTCTGCACTTCCCTTTGGCTTATCTACTGCGCCCAGGGTATTCACCAGGTGCCTGGCTCCAGCCATTGCATACTTCAGGCAGAGAAACATTCAAATTTACCCATACTTAGACGATTGCCTTATTCAGGCGGACAGTCAGGAACTGCTACTTCAGCACCTGACATTTGTAAAGAGACTTCTAACTTCTCTGGGGTACACCATCAACGAAAAGAAATCACATCTGGTACCTAGCCAGAAAAATGTATTCCTGGGAGCAAGCTTGAAATCAACTCTCCAGATGGCATTCCTCACTCCAGAAAAGCAGGTTTATTTGACAAATTACTTCAAACTACTGGCCACCCAAACCCAGCTATCTGCAAGAACAATACTGCAAGTCCTAGGGTTCATGGCCTCATGCGTTCTCCTAATTCCATATGCAAGACTGCATATGAGGAAACTTCAGTGGTACTTAAAAAGTCTTGGGTGTCAACATTCTCAGGACCTGGAAACAGTGATTCCTATCATTCCTTGCCTAAGGACAGAATTCCATTTGGTGGGAAGAGGTCTGCAACCACAACAAGGGACTCCCTTTCACTCAACCCCCCCCGCCACCCAAACCCTGGCAACAGACGCATCAGACTATGCATGGGGGGCTCACATGGCAGGCAGATGCATTCAAGGTAAATGGAGCCCAAAACAAATGCACCTGCATGTCAAGCAAAAAGAAATGTTAGCTGTACAGACTCCACTGACAGCCTTCAAATACCTTATACTTCCTGGACTACTCTTGATAAAGACAGACAACACCACAGTCATGTTGTACATAAACAAGCAGGGGGGAACTCATTCCTACCCACTCTGCAGGTTAGCCATGGCTCTGTGGAACACAGCCTTGCGCAACCAAGTGCACCTGCAAGCTCAATTCCTGCCAGGCAAACAGAATTCACTGGCAGACAACTTAAGCAGAAATCTAATGGACCCACATGAGTGGAAACTGGAACCCAACTCGTTCAAGCTTCTAATCCACAGGTGGGGGACACCAACGGTGGACCTCTTTGCTTCCCCCCAAAACCATCAATTGAGCAAGATTTGCACCAAAACTGCCCACAGCCAAGCTTGGAAAGTGGATGCCCTATCCTTTACATGGGGAAAACCTCTTAATCTATGCCTTTCCCCCTCTGCCCCTCCTCTCGAAAGTACTACACAAGATCAAACAGGACAATCCAAGGGCAATCCTTATTGCACCAGACTGGCCACACCAGCACTGGCACCCATTTTTACGCAGTCCACCAACAATGCTACCCTGGCACCTGCATCAGCCCCCCTCTCTGCTGTCCCAGCAGGAGGGCTAGATTTTGCATCCTCAGCTGCAAACCCTGAACCTAGCAGCCTGGCTTATTCCCTGAATACATCACCATCAACCCTCAGCAAACAGGTGCTGGATGTCATCCTTGAGGCCAGGAGGCCTAGTACTAGGAAATCCTATTCAGAAAAGTGGAAAAGATACTGCTTTTGGAGCCAGTCTCAGGGAAAGGACACAGCCGTGCCCACCTTACCTCAAATCCTAGGTTATCTAGCAGAGCTGCTCCACAAAGGCCTATCCTTCTCATCAATTAAGATTCATGCCTCTGCCATCTCAGCTCATTACAACACTGAGCCCACCCCTCTTCTCTCATCCTCTGATCAAACAGTTCCTGAGAGGCGCTAACAATTTAAGATCCCCAAGGAGAGCTCCCTCTCCTGCCTGGGACCTTAACTTTGTACTAGAGAAGCTCACGCTTCCTCCTTTAGAGCCTGTGGTTACAGCAGAGTTAAAATTCCTCTCTTGGAAAACAGCCTTACTTCTAGCCATCACTTCAGCAAGAAGAGCGTCTGAGTCACAGGCCCTTATGGCTGTGGCTTCATTGTCTTCCATGCAGACAGGGATTCCCTCAGGACTAACCCATCATTTATGCCCAAGGGTGGTGTCCAGTGTGGCTTTAAACCAATCCATCCATTTAACAACCTTTTTCCCTAATCCTCAGAATAAAGGGGAAAGGATCCTGCACTCTTTGGACGTGCACAGACAGCTTTGGTTCTACCTTGACAGGACTAAACCTTTCAGAAAATCTGACCAGCTGCTAGTCAACTTTGCTACAGGGGCAGAGGGCAATGCCATTTCAAAGCAAACCATCTCCAAATGGATAGCACACTGCATCCATTTCTGCTACAAGCACCATGGAAAACCTACCCCACACAGGATCCCACACAGGATCAGAACCCATTCCACTAGGGCTACCTCAACCTCTACAGCATTTTTCAGGGGAGTCCCTACCAGGGACATCTGGAAGCTGCACCCTGGAGCTCAGTACACACCTTCACCAAGCATTACCACTTACCTATCTTTTCTAAATCCAGAGCTGGATTTGCTACAGCAGTCCTACAAGGCCTGCTAGCTAGTCCTAATACTTCTTGACTGCCTCCACCATTCCTCAGCTTTGGAAATCAAACCAAGTGTGATGACTGCAACAGCGAAACATGAAGAACATAGCACAGTTGTGTACACTTACCATAAATGTAGATGTTCCGGTGTATTCACTGTTGCAGTCGTGATTACCCTCCCTCCAGCCCCTGACTTTTCTATACTTTCTACCTATCCTCTTTTTTGCCCATATCTTATGGCAGTGGTATTAACTTTTTACTGGAGATGTTCCACACCATGTAACTGCTTCTTATTTTGGGGGCTCCTGACACCTGGGGCAAGAAAAACTGATGTAATGGCGTCAGCTGCATGTTTTATACTCCTGATGACTTGACGTCATGGAAGAGGCGACAGCATCCGACACAGAAATCCCAAGACTCTGGAATTCGGGCTGACTGAGGGCTACCTGCGGGCAGATAATCCAATTGTGATGACTGCAACAGTGAATACACTCGAACATCTACATTTATGGTAAGTGTACACAACTGTACTTTCTGTTGATTCTGGTAATGAGGTTGAGGTTTCTGGAACCTGTGATGTGGAAGGATTGGGATTTCTTTAGATGTAGCATTTCTAACAAAGCTAGGTCAGACATGGCTTTGTAAGTCAAGCAGAGATCGCCTCTAAGTAGGTGATATGAGACAGAGAATAGTTGGAGTTTTTTTGAGTCTGTCCATATAGGGACAAGTCTTTAAGGCCTAGGATCCTCTTTGTGAGGTACTTTTGCAGTCTCTCCAGTTGTTGCAGGTTTCTAGTGAGGTACATGCCAAATGGGGCATTGTACTCAATGATTGGCCTAATAAGGGAAGAGTAGAGGGAGACAGTGCCTTTCTTAATGGATGCAAAATCCTTAGTAATGAGATGTACCACATAGAAGGACTTTCTGACCACAGTGGCAATGTGTTGGTCAAAAGAGAGGTGTTCCTCTCTTATTACACCTTCTGTGTTCAGTGGACTACCATTGATGTGGTAATTCAAGGGAACTGGGTTTTTCCCAAGGGGGATGATGACACATTTTTTGGCATTGAGCTTAAGGCCATGGTTCTGACATCAGTCGTTGGTCTCATTGAGGCCTTTCTGTAGGATGCCAACATCACTTGGGGAGTTAATATTAACTCCCAACTTGCAATCGTATGTGACTTTCGTCAACCAGAGTCCCTTCATGTTGGCCTGGACTTCAGAGAAGTAAATGCCAAACAGGAGAGGACCCAGGGCCGAATCCTGTGGTACTCCACTTGTCACTGGTCGACAGTCTGACCTGGAGTCAGCTACTTTCACACTGTGGGTTCTATCTGTGAGCCAGTTTGCAAACCCACCTAGTGATATAGGTGTTGATGCCTAGCTTAGTGAGGTTTTTCTATGATTCCTGAGTGGGGAATGGTATCAAAGGCCTTGGCCAAATCAAGATAAGTTCTATGAACCACCTTGCCTTCATCCACAGCTCTGGTGACTGACTCAAAGAAGTTGACCAAGTTGAGCAGGTATGATCTACCCTTCACAAAATCAAACTGTGTAGGATCCAGAGTTTGGAGATTCCCTATATTCTTGTTTATTAGGTCCATGATGATGAGTTCCATAGCTTTGCATATCAGACTCATTAGGCTAATGGGGCGATAGTTCCCAGGGTCTGTAGTCGCTCCTCCCTTGTGGAGTGGGGATGACTGTAGCAGTGCGCCATTCGGTAGGGACAAAGCTTGAGGTGAGCCTGTGATTGAACGGGGCACACAGGTGAGGTGCCAGTTCACTCTGTAGTTCATGTAAAACACAGCCTGGAATATTGTCAGGTCCCATAGAAGCTGTATTCTTGGCCTTGGACAGTGCTGATCTTCATGTTTCACTGTTGCAGTCATCACACTTGGGTTATCCTGCCAAGGGTAGCCCTCAGTTGGCTCGAATACTAGAGACTTAGTATTTCTGCGTCAGTTGCTGTCGCTCCAGGACTGACGTCAGGTTGTCAGTGGTATAAATCCAGGCAGCCAACGCCATTACATCAGTCTTTCTTGCCAAGGAGCCCAAAGCAGAAGCAGTTTGCATGAGTGTGGTCGGCCGCTACCTGAGTTTTCGTTTCCGAATTGAAGTTGAAGTCTTCTAAAGCTAAGTACCCCGTTGGGGATCCTTTTTCTTGCTCTAACCGATGTCAGAAAAAGTTAACAATTGTCTCGCCTGTGAAAAGCAAATACCACACTGAGACTTCCATTCTTATTGCATCACCTGTTTAGGCCCAGACAATGACGTCCCTCACTGTCGCTTTTGTGCTTTGTTCAACGCTTGAACTGTACATTGTCGGGCCCTTATTGTAGGTAAATATTTTCGCTCTCAGTCCTCTTATTCCGATTTGGCTTTGGTAAGCCATCTGACTACCGATCTTCAAAAAAGACATAAGGATAAAGACAGAGACAGACTGCACAGGTCCAAAACTGGCAACGACGCTTCCGTTAAGCAAGTTATCAGTTCTCCAGTCCTCAGTGAGTTGCTTTTGCAGCCCCTGATGCCCGCTTCTGTGGATTCGCAGGCCGCTACTGAGACCCATTTGGAGTCCGGTATGCCGTGAGACTCTTCTTCGACTAAGGATCCTGCGAATATCTCTACCTTTGATGGGTCCAAAGCCACTGACCAGGAACCGGCTTCCGAGGAAGTTCTTCGCACTACCGATACTCGACACAAAATGATGACTTCTTTCGCGGCTTCACTTCTTTCTAAAACTATCGAGTTTCTAAGAACTACACCTGAAAAAATGACGACTCAAGCTCAGGCACCTGCTTCCATGCCTCAGTCTCAAACGCTTAAAATAGCAGAAGACCTTATTGCTATTAGGGGAAGCCAGGCTACCCCTTCCAAAAGAAAAAGAGACTTGTCCCCAGTAGTTTTATCTGAGCAGGAGTCCGATGACTCTGAGGTTTCTGAATATGAAGACATGTAACCCCTCGAGGATTCTGATGCAGAGGAATCCATTCCTTCTGCCTCTCCTCCCAAGTATTTTTCATCTGGTGACACCCTACATAATTTAAGGGAGCATTTCCAATGGGACTGTCAGGACTATCCTCTCTCAAAAAAGAGACTCAGGGAATTCTTAGATTTACCACAGCACAGACCTTTAGTAATTCCTCCTGTCCTGGATGTTGATGATGATGTTATGGAATCCAGTTTTATTCCTGACACCCTTCCTCCTGCTCCCAGGAAACCTGACTAACAGAGTCCCTGACTCTCACAAATTCCTTTTCAAGAGTCCTACTGCTGACCCATAGGTCATCTCCCTAGGACTTAATGGAATTAAAACAACCTCAGCTAAAAATCCCACCCCATCAGACAGGGATTCCCGAGCTTTAGACAGATGGGGTAAAAAAGTATGCATTTCTGCAACTCTTGCTATTAGAGCACTAAATTGTCAGTTCCACCTGCTGAAATATCAGCAGCATACCATGGAACTCCTCAAACAAAAAATATCTTCCTTTCCTTCCCGTCACAAACCAGACAACACATAAAACACAAAATCAGTGTGCTGCGCAATCATAGCCCTTAAGGAGAAATAACATACCTAACACACTAGTAATAGGTGACTCTATAGTCAGGCACACTGACGTCCAACGCACTAGGTTGGACAAGCAGAAAGTTACTGTTAGCTGCCTGACGGGAGCCAGAATCTGCCACATAACACAAGCACTCAGGTCACTCCAGAGCAAGTACAAATATGACTCTGTCATTGTTCATGTTGGTGTGAATGACCTGAGACGTACCTCCCTGGACATTATGAAAATAGACATGGAAGAGCTCTCTGATCATGCAGCCCAGGCTTGTATGACCCTGACCCTGAGTAGCATCCTACCCTCACCAAGAATGATACCTCAGTATAAAGAAAAAATTATCAGTTTCAACAAGTGGCTAAGCTTCTGGTGTCATTCAAAGGGGATTCAGTGTCTGTCAGCCTGGGACGACATACTCGACAAGCCATGTTGCTTCGCAAGAGATGGCTTACACCTGTCACCCCTAGGCTTTCGAATATTGGCCAATGCTCTTGCTGCCCCCATAGTGCCTTTTTTACGCAAGGCTCAAAAGTCAAACCCACCTCCGTAAATAGCACAATTAACAAAAAACTGAAGGTCATGCTACTCAACACCAGGAGTTTAAATCTGAAAATGCACACGCTCGAAGCACTCCTCAGTGTGGAGAACGTCGACATCTATGCAGTAACTGAAACCTGGTTCAAGGCTCCAGAGAGCACCCCAGCACTACTGGGCTACAACTAATACCACATGTTTCGGCCACAGAACATGGACCGAAACACAAAAGGAGGGGGTGTCATCAAGGATACCTACACCTCCAGGTTAGTGGTGCAGCATGATACCTCTGAGATCATCCATGTGCAACTAACATCGGGCAAATCTGCAATGCAAATTGTGGCCTGCTACAGATCACCCTTCATGACCCAGGACCACGACTCTACCTTTCTGGAGACACTGGAAAACATGAAGGTCCTACCGAACACCCTGATATTGGGCGATTTCAATTACCCTACCATTCACTGGGAAAACTACTAGAGTACAAATTCCCAGGCCCAGCGCTTCCTGGAATTCATCAACTCAAACACCCTGGATCAGCTGGTAAACTCCCCTACCAGAGGTGAAAACATATTGGACCTGGTCATCTCCAACATGGGCGACAGGTGTTCCACACCGGAGGTCAACCCGTCACTGGTTAGATCAGACCATAAACTAATCACTCTGGATGTCCACACCCCACCACCACCCCCAACTAAGGAAACCACAGTAAAAAAACGTTTCTAAAGCAAACTTCACCTTACTTAAGACAGAGTTGGTAAGTTTCACAGCCCCCACACTAAAGGATAATTCTGCCATAGATGCAGAAACCATTACAAATGCAGTCTATGAGCACCTACAAGGATGCTTGGATTGTGCCATCCCTAGCAAGACCAAGACTCACTCCTCTAAGAGAATGAAACTAGTTTGGTGGACCCTTGCAATAAACAGGCTATACAATAGAAGGAGGAAACTAGTTCAGAAAAAAGCAAATCCCACGAGGGAAAGACATCCCTGATCAGTATCAGTAAGAAACTAAAGTCCCTCATGAAATCATCCAAGGCTAACTTAGAAAAATAGCCACGGATTCAAAGGATAACCACAAAGCCTTCTTTAGCTATGTTAAGAATCTAAGTTGCAACTCGCAGATATGCACTGAACTAGTGCAAAATAGCACAAAATATATTGAACCTACTGATATTGCCAACATCCTGACAGATGGTCAGTGCAAACTTCACCCCCCTCTCACCTCCAAAAGGGCCCACAACAATACCGAAAAAGTGTAGTGTCCCAAAAATCACAGACGCACAGGTGAAAACAGCCTTTTCAAAAGTCAAAAACACAGCGTCAATGGGACCAGATGGTGTCCCAGGCTGCGTCTTGCACGAACTACAGAACAAACTAACCCCCCACCTAAACACGCTGTTCATCCTCAGCCTCTCCACAGGCTACGTGCCCATAGAATGGCGCGCAGCAACGGTTATTCCTCTCCACAAAGGAGGGGCCACAACTGACCTTGGTAACTATCGCCCCATAAGCCTGACTAGCCTAGCCTGCAAGGCTATGGAGCACATCATCATGGAACTCATTAACAAAGACATTGGGAACCTTCCAAACACGTGACCTGACACAGTTCGGCTTTGTTAAGGGCAGATCATGCCTACTAAACCTGGTTGACTTCTTCGAGACAGTCACCAAGGCCATAGACGAGGGAAAGGTGGTTCACACAGCCCACCTTGACCCTGCCAAGGCTTTCGACACCATTCCCCACTCGGGTATTACAGAAAAACTCACCAGCCTGAACATAAACCCCTATGTCACGAGATGGGTTGCCAGCTGGCTTACAGACAGAACTCACACGGTAAGAATAGCGGGCTCCAGGTCCGACTCTAAACCAGTCACAAGTGCTGTCCCGCAAGGCTCAGTCCTGGGACCCCTACTGTTCGGCATATACTTGTCAGAAGTACAGGCAAACAGAGGAAGACTATGGCTAACCAAGTTCGCCAATGACTGCAAACTGGGAGACATAATTGACTGTCCGGCTGACACAGACATCCTCCAAAAGGGCCTTACTGAGACGGACACCTAGTGTCAAAGTCATGGCCTCAAGCTAAATGCCAAAAAATGCATAGTCATCCCATTTGGGAAAAACAAAACACCCATGAATTACCACATAGGTGTCAGCCCCCTTAATACAGAAGAGGTAATAAGAGATCTGGGGACCCAGGTAGATAGTAATCTCTCCTTTGAGAATCATATTGCCAAAGTAGTTAGGAAATCCATCTATGTGGCCCATCTAATTACTAAAGGGTTCGCATCTAGAAGTAAAGAGGCTATAGTGCCCCTCTACTCGTTACTCATTAGACCCATCATAGAGTACAATGCCCCATTTGGGATGTGCCTCACAAGACACTTCCAACAGCTGGAAAGACCACAAAAGTACCTCATCAAGAGGATTATTGGTCTCAAACATATGTCCTATGCAGCCCGACTGAAAAAACTCCGGCTGTACTCAGTGGCATATCGCTTACTCAAAGGTGATCTCTGCCTGACTTACAAAGTCATGTCCAACTTTGAATTGATGGACATGCTCCACCTAATGAAATCCAAGTCACTGCGAGCCACGCACTCTAGTGAGCTAAACCTTGCCACAACAATAAATAGAACATGCTGGAGGGATAGATTTCTGTCACAGAGACTCTCCCCATGCTTTGGTACAAAATTCCAAATTGCATCAGGCCGAGCCCCTCACTAACACTCTTCAAGAAAAACCTTGACGAGTGGATGGGTAACAGAAAATACACCCCTGGGATCACTTCATTGGCTCTGCTTGACAGAGGATCAGTTAATTAATCAATGGGGCAGCAACAACCGACACACACTGGCTAGGCTTATAAATGCCTGCGGTTAGATAGCCTAGTACCTACCTTTGAACCTAAAAAAGATGGAAGAAAAAGCTAAATTTATGCAGACAGTTAGACGTCTTACAGGTTCAGCCTCCGCAGTTCAGTAGGCATTGCCCCTCCAAGCACTGGTCCTTTCCGGCCCCCTCCAAGCCAGCTCAGCCAAGACCCAGGGGAAGCAGACCCCCCCCCCCCCAGACAGCAATACCAGGGAATGCAGAGATCTAAACAGTGGAGTTCGACCTCTTCAAAGACAGGGAGTGCTAAGCCACTCCCTTATGGTAAGAACTCGCAATGACTTTACACCTCCACCCCTTACCTCTGCCCAGTTACTTGTACCAACGACCGCTGGGTCCTCAACATAGTGTCCCAGGGATACAAATTTTATTTCCACTCTCTGCCAACTCCAAAGGGATTCCCAGACCTTCCTCTAAACCAGTGGGCAGAGCCCAAAAAGCAAGTCCATTTGCTGCTCTCCATGAGGGCAATACAGCATGTTCCTGCAGACCAGACAGGCCAAGGTTTCTATTCCAGACTCTTCCTGGTACCCAGAAAAGAGGCCACCTGGCACCCAATACTCGATCAATCCATTCTAAACACCTTTCTGTTGATACCAAAATTCAGAATGCTCACCCTCCAGCAGCTTCTTCCTATGCTTTCCAAGAATGCTTGGCTATCCACCCTTGACCTAAAAGAGGCCTACCTGCACATCCCAATCAGGGATTCTTGCAGGAAATATCTGTTTCAGGGCAGGATCTATGCACTTTCAGTTCTTTCTACTTCCCTTTGGCTTATCCACTGCTCCCAGAGTTTTCACAAAATGCCTGGCTCCAGCCATTGCTTTTTGCAGACAAAGAAATATTCAAATTTACTCCTACGTAGACAATTGCCTGATTCAGGCAGACACTCAGGAAAAGCTGTTACAGCCCCTGACCTTTATAAAGCACCTACTGACCTCCCTGGGGTATACTGTCAATGAAAACAAATCAAAACTAGTCCCCACACAAAAAATTGTATTCCTGGGAGCAACATCCAAAAAATACCCCTGCACGTAAGGAGTTGCATGGCTAATAGAGTATCAAAAGTAGAAAAAAGCAAGCCAGCAACCAGTGGACCGTTGATAAATAAGTAGTTTAATAATAAACTACTAAAGCAACATGGAAGCTTACAAACATACCGGTTTCGGCCCGGATTTTAACCTAGCCTTCTTCAGTGTTTTACAAAAAAGCCAATCATGAAGTGTTTTTATATAATCATGAGTTTATCAATAATTGTAAAATGAAATTGTGCTGAAATAGTCGTTTGAATCTACACTACCCCAGGTATATCAAAGTGATGTTTATAATGATTGAAATGTCCCGCTAAATTCTTTCCTTTGCGAAAGGAGAAGGAACATTTGTTAGGAATAAGTGTTTGGATTCTGGCATCCGCTTCCAATATATTCCAATTGTCCTTAATAATATTCATAAATTTATTAGTGTTTCTGCCAAACGACTATTTTGGGGGGACAAACTCATTGGCTGTTTTCCTTGTGGACATTGTGTCAATTGTAAACATATGTTGAAAACAAAAGAATTTACTAGTAGAAATAGTAACAGAGTTTTTGACATTCAATTTTTTGCCAATTGTAATACTGATTGGGCCATATATATGGCATGTTGTACTTGTCACTCATTTTATGTTGGGCAAACTTCTCGACCACTTAGGTTACGTGTGTCGGAACATTTGAGTGACATTAGATGTAAAAGAACATCTAATGCCTTATATAAACATACACTTATACATAATAGAGCACAATTTCATTTTACAATTATTGATAAACTCATTGGTGATAGAACTAATAAATGTGGCTGGCACAAAAAACTTGATGTTAAAGAAAAGAAATGGATCACCAAACTTGGTGCACTTTTTAGCCCAGGGCTTAATGAATATTTATAAAAAATATTGAGAGTATATGTTTGTTGAATATTCATGAGTATGTCAACCAATCATAATTTTTTCATGATTATATAAAAACACTTCATGATTGGCTTTTTTGTAAAACACTGAAGAAGGCTAGGCTAAAATCCGGGCCGAAACCGGTATGTTTGTAAGCTTTCATGTTGCTTTAGTAGTTTATTATTAAACTACTTATTTATCAACGGTCCACTGGTTGCTGGCTTGCTTTTTTCTATTCCTGGGAGCAAGCCTGGACACAGCATCCCAGATGGCATTCCTTACTCCATAAAAACAAGCCTGTCTGACAGGCTACTTCTCTCAACTAGCCACCAGCACCCAGTTATCTGCAAGGAAAATCCTGCAAGCTCTAGGGTTCATGGCCTCATGCATTCTACTCATTCCATATGCCAGACTGCATATGAGGAAAATACAATGGTAACTAAAAAGTCTTTGTGTCAACGCTGTCAAGACCTGGAAGCTATCATACCTATGATACCCTGTCTAAGGAAAGACGTTCTTTGGTGGGCAGCAGCATGCACCCACAACAAGGGCCTTCCCTTCTCTCAACCCCATGCCACCCAGACCCTCACCACAGATGCATCAGACTATGCCTGGGGTGCACACCTGGACGGCAGGTGCATTCAGGGCTATTGGAGCCCAAATCAAATACATCTGCACATCAACCAAAAAGAGATGCTAGCTGTTCAGCATGCCCTGACAGCTTTCAGACCCCTCCTCTCCCCGGGGCCTCTAATGATCAAAACAGACAACACCACAGTGATGTGGTATATCAACAAGCAGGGAGGGACTCACTCTTACCCTCTCTGCAGGCTCGTCATGACCCTTTGGCACACCTCCTCAGCCATGCAAATACACCTGCTAGCATAATTCTTGCCAGGCTCCGTAAACTCCCTGGCAGACAACTTAAGCAGAAACCTGCTGGACCACAGAACCTTCAACTTTGTAACCCAGAAATGGGGAACCCCAAAGGTGAACCTCTTTGCCTCACACTCCAGTCAACAGCTCAGCAAGTTGTGCACCAGGAACCCTCACAGCAAGGCCTGGAAAGTGGATGCTCTGTCCTTCCACTGGATAAACCTCTCAATCTATGCATTTCCCCCTATCCCACTAATTTCAAGGGTACTGCTCAAAATAAGGGAGGAAAAACCAGAGGCAGTCTTGATTGCCCCAGACTGGCCATGCCAGCACTATGCTGACAAGTGGAAAAGGTTTTGCACCTGGATCCAGGCTAAGGGAGCCAAAACAGAACAGATCTCCCTACCTTTCATCCTGGATTACCTAGCATATCTACTACACAGGGGTCTGTCCTTCTCTTCTATTAAAATTCATGCCTCTGCCATCTCTGCTCATTACAGCACAGAGCCACCTTTTTTTTCACACTCTCTCATCAAACAGTTCCTAAGAGGGGCTAACAACTTAAGGCCACCCAGAAGAGCTCCTACCCCAGCTTGGGACCTTAACTTTGTGATGGAAAAGCTCACCCCCCCCCTTTGAACCTGCAGCTTCAGAAGAGTTAAAATACATATCTTGGAAAACAGCCTTGCTTTTGGCCATCACTTCAGCTAGAAGAGTTTCAGAGCTACAAGCACTCATGGCTGTAGAGCCCTTCATCATTTTCCATGCTGACAGGGTCTCTCTCAAGACTAAGCCATCCTTCATGCCTAAAGTGGTGTCCAGTGTGGCTCTCAACCAATCCATTTATTTGCCCACCTTTTTCCCCTAACCCACAAAACAGGGGGGAAAGGATTCTGCACTCTCTAGATGTGCACAGACAGCTCAGATTATATCTGGATAGGACTAAATCTTTTAGAAAAACTGACCAATTGCTAGACAGCTTCGCAGCAGGGGCAGAGGGAAAGGCCATTTCCAAACAAGTGGATAGCACACTGCATTTATTTCTGCTACAAACAGCACAGGAAACCGCCCCCAAGGGGGTCAGGACACATTCCAAAAGGGCAACCTACACCTCTGCAGCTTTTCTTAGAGGGGTCCTCACCAGGGACATCCTGGAGGCTGCAACATGGACTTCTGTTCATACCTTCATCAAGCATTACCACCTGACTATCTTCTCCAAATCCAGGGCAGGCTTTGCCACCGCAGACTTGCAGGGCATCCTAGCCAGCCCCCAGTCTTCTTGACTGCCTCCACCTTTTTCTTCAGCTTTGGGAATCAACCCAAGTGTGATGACTGCAACAGTGAAACATGAATAACATTGAACATTTGTGTACACTTACCATAAATGTAGATGTTCGAGTGTATTCACACAACTGTACTTTTTAACCTGTGCAGCAGTAATACTGGGTGCCTGGCAATCCACTGGTATTGTGATTGGCCCTTGGGGGGGGGGGGGGGTAAAGTTGGCACTGAATCTGTCTGCCAGTATATTGGCAGTATCTGTTGGCTCAATATAGGAGGTACCATTGTGCAGTAGCTCAGAGCAAATCTGGGTTTTGTCATGGAGATTCTTTACATAACTATAGAAGGCCTTGTGGTTGTCTTTACTATCTGCTGCAATTCTGTTTTCATAGCTAGCTTTAGAGGATTTGATGAGGGGATTGCAACCTTTTGTTGAGGCTGATAAGGGAGTTTTTCCAGTCTTGGGACTTTACCTCATTCCGCATCAGTTTCCTCCTTCTGTTGTAGAGTTTGTTTAATGCAGGGGACCACCAGATCGGCTTCCTTTTTTTTGAGGAGAGTGTCTTGGTTCTATTGGGTATGGCGAGATCCATGCATTTGTTTACGTGTTTGTACAGTGCATTGGTGTATGATTCGGCAGTCATGCAACTATTCTCCATTTGCATGGGTGCCGTGAAGTTAGCCATCTCTGTTTTTAGGAGCCCAAAGTTAGCTTTGGAGAAGTTTTTCATGGTGGTTACCTTTGGGGGGGGGTTGGATTTCCAAGGTGATTAGTTTGTGGTCAGATCTAACCAGGGAGTAGTTGCCTATTGGTGTAGAGCAACGGTCGCCCATGTTAGTAATGACCAGGTCAAGGATGTTGCTACCTCTAGTGGGGGTAAGAAAAATCTGGCCCAGGGCATTGGAATTAATGAATTCCAGAAAGCATTGGGCATGTGTATTGGTGCATGAGCAGTTTTCCCAGTTAATGGAGGGGTAGTTGAAGTTGCCCAGTATGAGAGTGTTAGGTTGGACTCTAATATTCTCCAGGGTGCTTAGGAACATGGAGTGAGAGTCTTGGGACATGGTTGGGGACCTAGAACTGGCTACAACCTGAATTGCTGTCTTACCCAATGTTAGCTGCACCTGAAGTATCTCAGATGTGTTATGTTGGGCTACCAGTCTGGAGGTGTGCGCATCCTTTATGAATATGGAAACACCACCACATTTGGAGATTTGGTCCAGGTTCTGGGGCCGAAAGGTGTGGAATGAGTTATAGCCTGGTAGTGCAGGGGTGCTTTCTGCTGCATTGAACTAGGTCGCTGTTACAGCACAAATGTCTATGTTCTCCATTTTAAGGAGTGCTTTGAGCGAGTGCATTTTGCAATTTAGACTTCTGGCGTTGAGCAGCATGACCCTCAGATTGCATTTGTTTGTAGCTGTTACGGTGGTAATTTGGTCTTTGGAACACCACCCAAAAAAGCACTATAGGGGTGGCAAGAGCCTTGGCCATTATCCGGAAGCTCAGGGGTGACAGATGCAGGCCATCTCTGGCAAAGCATTGAGGTCGGTCAGTCATTACTGACATTGTTTGCTGTTTTCTGATTTGTTCTGAAACTGGTTCCTCAGAAAACAGCAATTTCTACTTTCCATCTTTGTGATAGTATTTTTTTAATTGTGAAATTTTCCATATCTGGATGCCTTTGCCTGTATTTCTCATTGAATATATTTGGGGCTGCCTTCTTTACATTGATTAATTTGGCTTTCTCCTTTGCTTAAATATTGCACCATATCAAATCTCTCTCTTTCCCTTGTCCATATTTCTTTTTTTTATACTTTTCAAATATCTCTTGGTTTTGTTGTTTATATTTTTGCACTTCCTCAGATGATTCTTTTTCCAAGCACATCAAGGTTTCTTGATCTATATACTGTTTTTCACATATCTGTTGTATTAATGAACACAAATTTTCATTTGAAGCTTCTGACATTTTTTCTTGTGGAAGTATTTTTCTTTCTTCTAATTTCTCTCTTAATCATTTTGTATATCTTGTGTCTGGAAATTCTGGGCATTTTGCATAATAGTAACAATACATAATTTCTTTCTTATCCTCAACAGCCCACTTTATTGTCTTTATGGCTCTTCTTTGGCCTATCAGGTTTTGTGATTTTTGTGGACTGCTACTTCCTTCTACAACGGGGGTGGGGTGGGGGGCATCCTCTCCCTGGGCCTGGTCTGGCTCCATTGTAGTAATGTTTCCATATTTTGAGGATTCTACGCTGTCATCTTTTCCAGTCCTGGCACCAGTGCGCCTACCAGGATTGTGCACTTTTTTTTATCCTGGGTCTTGTGCACCCAGCTGTCTTTAGTTTTTAACCCACTGTCCATGATATATGCTGTTTAAATACAGTCTGTATGTCAGTGTCGCCTTGGTGAGATTTTGTGAAAACAGGGTCCACCTCTTGAAGGTACTCACAAAGACTTGAGGATGAATTCAAATTCAGCAGTACTACTCTCCTTTGCTTACTGACTTTTCATCTCTCCATTCGGACCCCTGCACAAATACGACCATTCTGATGACGATTGTGATATAAAGTGAAATAAGTTATAACCATTGTTATACACTTGCTCTGTACCCCACATCCGCACTCGCACAGAAGAATAAGCCATAGCGGTACTTCTTTTATACCAATTTCAGCAAATGGCAGTACATTGTGCTACACTAGTACTGCCACACCAGGTCAGCAACTGTTTAGCAGTCATCATGCATAATTTTTGCCCTTTCCCTTGTAAAACTTTTTGATTTGTGACCGTCAGTAATGCCAGACATTACAGTTTCTTACTTTTTATTCTCCAGAAAAAACATGTTGATACAAAATGTGTTCTGTTAATGTCTAAGAGTACCATTTAAAAAGTGTTCCTGATTTTGAGCCTTTATTCTGCCATAATATTGGCTTTGCCCAGAATTCTTGACCAAAGAAGTTCAGACTTAGAGTATTTGGTTTGTTGACAGTATTTATAAAATTCCCTGAAGGAGAAAGCAATCACGGAAGATCAGTAGTATCTGTTTTCAAAATGCCAAGAAAGCTGTGCACTGCCATTCTGTAGCTCTTACCTCAGTCATGGTAATTCACTGATTGCCAGCTTCCTAAGAGTGTCATATCACAATCCTATGCATTTTGTATGCAGTTTGGAGAGTGAATGATTTTTTTTCCTCATTTTTATGCAACAAGCAGCAGCATTTGTTGGGTCCCCATCATAGTCAAGGATGATTGGGGACCCCTTACAGCTGTTGGTATTGTGGATGCCGGAAGTGGGTTATGATGATTGTTTTAGGGGAGAGAATGCCCTCTAGCAGGACTTAACTAAGACAAGAGCACTGTGTCCACAGTAAAACATTTGACGGAATTATGAAGCCTGCTGCTTGAGAAAACACTTACTGGGACCAGAGATACTGTTAAATTTTAAAGTAGAAGTGATGTTGGTCCTTAGGATTCATCATTCTACAAGTTATTACTGTCCTGGTTTATTAAATACACAAGATTGCTGTACTAACTTTCGTTGGTTTGACAAATGTAAGAAAATATCAAAATAAGATAACCTGCTGTGGTTGGGGGACCCCAGGACTTGGGGCCTCTAGTGACCACAGGGTTTGCTGGTGCCCTAAAATTGGCTGTATGGTTAATGGTATGGTTTGATCTACAAAAATCTAATGTTTCATTAAGAATTGTCCCAGTTCTGTTATCAGAAAAGGTGGCAACCCCAAAAGTAATTTCTGAGTTGCTGGCAATGGTGTGTATCAAACCATATTTACACTTTGATCCACTGGGATACATTTTCACACAGAGCATGTGCATCTTTTTATGGCAAAAGTAGTTTATGTGGTTATCTTGAATGAGTGCATTGACATGTGAGTATGTGAAAGAAAACAAGGGGAGAAACTATTGCAGACCCTAGATGTTCTCCAGCAGCTGGCATGCCACCTGAAGGAAACAGCTGCTTATAAAAAAATGTTAGTGTTGTACTTAGTTATAGGATGCATGATTTACCTATTGTTTATAGAATGCATGGCTTACCTGTTTCGTCCTAGACTGCATCACATCAAAGTGTTTGAGTAACTGTGTAGCTTCTTGTTATGATGCCAATAATTAGCCTTTAAGTGCAGTTAAAACCTTACTTCAGTAGAGTGCGGCCACTTGTCAGACCATCTTTAACAGTGTCTTGGTGTGCAATATATTCAGACTTCCATGTGGACAGATGTCAGTTCCTTTTGTGGAGTATTATAGACTGTAGAAACGGAGCATCATTTCAGATGGGGTTTATTTGGACTGTTCTGAACAGATTGCTTTAGTCAGCTGTGTGTCACTTCTGCTGCATGTGTTTTTAGTGTGTGACTCAGCATAGCAGTAAATTGTTTTTTGACTGCATAGCAGTAAATTTTTGCAAGTGATTCAGTATTGGAGCAGTTTAGTAACCTGCCCACCATCTTCTAGTGTAGGTATTTAATTACTAATATCGTACATAATTAACTCATACAGACTTTAATACATTGGGTATTATGTCAGAAATGTCTGTGATTAAGTTCTCATTAAAAGAACTGAAGTGGATGTGGTCTTTCTTAACATATATATGAGCTCTGACATGAGAGTGAAGGCCAGTAATAAACTTTTGAGACCAATTTTGGCTTTACACAGAGGGAAAGACCCTTGCTGAACATTCAGACTGACCAGTGAAACCCCCCCCCCCTTATGTTAAACTGTTGAAATTCTCTCCCTGTCTCTGTTATACTGTGTTGTTCACGCAACTGCTTTTTTTTTTCCTTGGGTTCATATCTCTGTGGAATATATGCGTATATTTCTAATTTGGTACAAGTGTACAGTAATTCCAGTCATATTGTGTAGTCTTATGTGAAAAATACTGCATGAATTAAAGTGCTGTACATTTGTGCTCTGAAAGAAGTACAAACACAGTGCATTGTAACAGAATGTGAAATCCATATATATACACAGCATACAGTGCAACCTGCTTTATCTCCAGCTATAGGTGATGAAGTATACACACAGCACCCGAATACCACTTTTTTGCCTTTCTTGTATCTCCTTGATACATGCATACAGTTTCTGTATGAGACAGGTATATAATTGCTGTCCTCATGTCTTAAGTATGACCTTGCACAGAGCATGGAAGGCTATGAGCTGCAAGTAAGCTTCATGCTTTAAACCTCAACTTGATTCTCTGTCTATTACTCTCTTTACTGTGTAGTAGAACAAATACCTAATACAATCAATGCTCGTGGCTTACTCTTGGAAAAGAACATTTGTACATATTGGGGTTATCTAGTCACATGGATAAAATCTAATTGCTTTGTAGTTGCCATTTGCTTTATGATGTGGAAGTACCACCATCTGAAAAGAACATAGTCTTTAACTTTATAGTACTTTGGTAAAAGAATGTAAAAACTTCAACTTACTCTTCTGTTATATACATTTTTCTTTAGCTGTTAAATGGCCTGATAAATGTTGGTTCGGTGGACTGTCAGAAATATTATTCTTTCTGTCACCAAGAATCTGTAAGGGCTTACCCTGAGGTCCGACTGTTTCCACAAAGCTCTAAAAAAGCTTCTAATCACTAGTAAGTGTAAAATAATGTATTTTAACAAGAAGTGTATTTTTGAGCTAAATCAGAATGTTGCTTACCTTTCTTAATGTTGATCATGAAAAATTGAGAATTTTGTAGCTGGAATGGCTGCATGTTATTGCTGCCAGTGAATGCTTTATTAAATAATAAAACAGTATTGTGTGTTTTCTGGGAATATTAATGAATGCAGTGGAGGAACAGACTTGAGATGACTTGAAAAAGGCAAATATAGCATTAATTTTGGCAGTGCCTGTCTTAGATCATTAACAACCTCTGGATTAACACCGGAAGGATAAATTTGCAGTGTAAGTTAGCGAAAAGATGTTTTCAGAAGTACCTGATAACATAAATTGTCTTCCACAGTTTTAGATCCAGTTCATCTGACCTGGGCAAAGCTTATGACTGCCTGTGCTTTAGTGACAGGCGATAATGACTCAAATTCACTAAATTAATTGAGTTTAAGTGTACGTTACCTGCAAATTACCTCTGTATCAAAATTACATCAATATTTTGCGTGGCATCTAGTGCTGTACATATCCATGTGCTGTAGAGTTGTAAAAAGATGTACAGTCATTTTAGAACAATGTGTTGAGTACTTATTTACAGTCTGTCTGAAGGCATTAAGTATGTTCCTCAGAGTAGTGAAAATTTCTACACGTGTGTGTGTGTATGTTTATTTTTCAAAAACAGTGCTTTGGGGGGCCTTTGCCACCCACACCCCCTCCTTTAGTTTACTAAATCCATGATGGCCGCACAGCTTGAGGAGAAAAGTGAAAATGCCATAAACATGGAATCTCAGAGCAGATGTATATAAACTACATCAGCAGTGATTACGTATAGGTAACCACAACAACCTGCTAAAGCTTCATCATACGATTGTATATCCTCATTCTTCTGTATTATAGAACTGTATGCAGCTATACCACATTCATTCAAATTGCATTTCAACCAAATTGTCATTCAACCAGTTTGCTTTAGATGAAATTATATTTCAGCCAAAGGACCTGCATCCATCTCTGTTGGTGTGTGTCTGTATATGTATAGATAGGTATAAAATATACAGATATATGGGTTTATATTAGTTTATCAAACTACCATTTCATCAAACACGTTAATGTCAAGAGGAGAACATTGACTTAAAAACATCACAAGATGTAAGTATTGCAGTCCACATCATCGAACGAAAGACTGGCTGCCTGTCTTCCCTTCAGTAATATCGATTGCAATAGGTCTTGTAAAGTTTTTAAGCATCAGTGTTCTCATGTCAACATTTTCCCGGGTTCGATGGTATGGTAATTTGATAAGCAAATATAAACACACATACATACGTGTGTGTGTGTATACATATATATATATATATATATATATATATATATATATATATATATATATATATATATATATATATACACACACACACACACACACACACACACACATATATATATATATATATATATATATATATATATATATATATATGAGAGAGAGAGAGAGAGAGACGGATATAGATACATGCATACAAAATGTGGTTCCATTGATATCAGTTGGCTGGTGCTTAAATCAACAGCTTTTTCATTTGATCGACAAGAAAGAAAATCAGCATTGGTGCAAGATCATTATAATGCGAGAGCTGGACAGTATTTCATTTCCCCAGTATTGTGCATTCTTAAAGTTTGCGTGTTTAAGTAGCAGATGTTACGGTTAAGTGATTAGAAAAGGAAACTGATGTTCATCGTGTTTCACTGTTGCAGTCATTACACTTGGATTATCCTACTAGCAGGCTACCCTCAGTCGGCCTGAATTCCAAAGTCCTGGTCCGGCGTCTGTTGCTGTCGCCTCTTCCCTGACGTTAGTGCGCCAGGGGTATATAAGATGCAGCTGACGCCATTTTCTTCAGTCTTTCTTGCCGCACGGTGCCCGAAGCAAAAGCAGTTGACAAGTGCCGGTCAACCAACTCCTGAGATTTTCGAAATTGAATTTCAGAACCGAAGTCTTCAATAAAGCTAAGTACCCAGTTGGGGAAGCATTTTCGTGCTCCAGAACGATGTCAGTAAAAGTTAACAATTGTATTTCTTGTGGGAAGCAAATACCTCATAAGGATTTTTACTCTTACTGTATTCCTTGCCTAGGCCCTGATCACGATATTGCTAGTTGTCGGTTTTGTGCTAGATTCAACCAACGCACTATTAAGCGTCAGTTTGATTTTGCTTTACATTACTTTGGCCGAAGGTTTAACTACATAATGCCGTTGGAACAACGGACGACTGGAATTCATAAAAACCGCAAAGACAAAGAAAAGGACAGGCATCCGAGGTCCAAAACCGACGACGAAGCCTCTTCTAGGCCTGTCGCCGGTTCACCGGTTCTCAGTGAGGCAGCCCCTGACACCCGCTACCTCAGAGCCACAGGCCGCCTCCGACTCCCACGTGGAGACAGCTAGGCCTCTGGAAACTCAAAGTATTGGGCCTACGGAAACTATTCCCTCAGTTGGATCCAGAGCCGCTGAGCAGGCATTGGCTTCTGAGGGTGTTTTCAGACCTTCACAGCTTACTATCAAGTCCACTTCAGCAGCCAAGGCAAAGTCTAAACCACCATTAAAGACAAAGAAACAAGTACAACATTCTCCTGGACAGTCATCCATGCCAAAGAAACAGATGCTTAAAATGGCCGAGGACCTAATTACTTTGATCAGGGGTTCCCATCCCCCTCCTGATAAAAGGCCTAGGGAAAGACACTGACTATGACTCCTCTGACCAGGTTTCTATTTTTTTCTGATTCCTCTTCAGAACAGGGATATTCTCTTCCTCCCTATGAGGACTCTGATGCTGAAGAATCTATCCCTTCAGCCTCTCCTCCTGAGGATTACTCTTTTGGGGAAACCTTGCACACAGTGAGGGAGCATTTCCACTGGGAGAGCCAGAATTATTCAGAATCCAAGAAAAGGCTCAGAGACTTTCTTTTACTGCCTGAGCACAGGCCCCTTGCTATCCCTCCTGTACTAGATATTGTTGATTATGTTTTCTCTGAATCCAGTTTGTCTCCAGATTCTTTACCCCCTGCACCAGTCAAGCCAGATAGGTACTACAGGGTCCCAGACTCTCATAAATTACTTTATAAAAACACTGCTGCTGACCCAGAAACAATTTCTCAGGGTCCCAAAGGGGTCAAGGCTTCCACTGCAAAAAACCCTGTTCCCTCTGATAGGGATTCTAGAGCACTGGATGGATGGGGGAAAAAAGTTTACACTTCTGCTACTTTAGCTGTAAGGGCTTTAAACTGTCAGTTTCACATGCTTAAATATCAACAATATCTAATGCATTTGCTAAAACAGAAAATGCTTACAAGCTCAGAATGTCCTGACAATAAGGAAATGCAGGATGTTCATCATGTTACACTGCTGCAGTCATCACACTTGGGTTATCCTGCCATCAGGCGGTCCCGCAGTCGGCCAGAGTTCCAAAGTCTTGGTCCGGCGTCGGTTGCTGTCGCTTCTTCCCTGACGTCAATGTGCCAGGGGTATATAATATGCATCCAACGCCATTTTCTTCAGTCTTTCTTGCCGCATGGTGCCCGAAGCAGAAGCAGTTCGCAAGTGCCGGTCGGCCGACTCCTGAGATTTTCAAAGTCGAATTTCAGATGCGAAGTCTTCAATAAAGCTAAGTACCCCGTTGGGGAAACCTTTTTCTTGCCTCAGACCGATGTCAGAAAAAGTTAATAATTGTATTTCTTGTGGGAAGCAAATACCTCATAAGGACTTCACTCTTACTGTATTCCATGCCTAGGCCCTAATCACGACGTCACTAGTCGGTTTTGTGCTAGATTCAACAAACGCACTATAAAAAGACGTTTTGATTTTGCTTTACACTACTTTGGCTGAAGGTTCAATTATACCATGGCGTCGGATCAGCCGACGACCTCAATACCGAAAAAACGCAAAGACAAGGATAAAGACAGGCATTTGAGGTCCAAAACCGACGACGAAACCTCTTCTAGGCCGTTCGCCGGTTCTCAGTGAGGCGCTTTCGCAACCCCTGACACCCGCTACCTCAGAGCCACAGGCCGCTTTCGACTCCCACGTGGAGACATCTAGGCCTCTGGAAACTCAAGGTATTGGGCCTACGGAAACTAATCCCTCAGATGAGTCTGGCGCCTCTGAGCAGGCACCAGCTTCTGAGGATGTTTTCAGACCTTCACAACTTACCATTAAAACAACAGCCAAGACAAAGGTACCATTAAAGACAAAGAAACAAGTACAGTATTCTCCTGGACAGTCCTCCATGCCTAATAAACAGATGCTTAAAATGGCCGAAGACCTCATTACTCTAATCAGGGGTTCCCATCCCCCTCCTGAGAAAAGGCCTAGGCAGGATACAGACTATGACTCCTCTGATCAGGTTTCCATTTCCTCTGATTTCTCTTCAGACCAGGGATACTTTTTACCCCCCTATGAGGACTCTGATGCTGAGGAATCTATCCCTTCAGCCTCTCCTCCTGAGGATTCTTTTGGGGAAACTTTACATACCATGAGGGAACATTTCCATTGGGAAAGCCAGGATTACTCAGAATCCAAGAAAAGGCTCAGGGATTTCCTCTTATTGCCTCAGCACAGGTCCCTGGCTATTCCGCCTGTGCTAGACATTGTGGATGATGTGTTCTCTGAATCCAGCTTATCTCCTGACTCTTTGCCCCCTGCTCCAGCCAAGCCAGATAGGTATTATGGAGTCCCTGACTCTCACAAGTTTCTTTACAAAAACCCTTCTGCTGATCCAGAAACTATTTCCCAGGGTCCAAAAGGGGTTAAGGCTTCCATTGCAAAAAATTCAGTACCCTCTGACAGAGATTCCAGAGCTTTGGATAGATGGGGGAAGAAAGTATACACATCTGCAACTTTAGCAGTAAGTGCTTTAAATTGGCAGTTTCACATGCTTAAGCTCCTGATTGTAAAGAAATGCAGGATTTATTGCATGCAGTTGAACAGGTGGGAAAACGCTCTGCAATGTGGTTTTGATTCTTTAGAGGCCTCTTGTAGAGCCGCAATAATAGGTTCTGTTATTCGAAGACATGCTTGGTTAAAAGAACAGAGTTTACCTGATCATGTTAAGGCAAAGTTATTGGATGCTCCTTTACAACATGATACCTTGTTTGGTGTTAAGGCAGAAGAGGTGTTAAAGAAAATGGAGGATAAAGCTAAATCTATGCAAACAGTCAAGGATTTCTTACAGGTACAGCCACCTCAGTTTAGCAGAAATTGGCCAACAAAAAATTGGTCCTTTCCCAGTGTCAGACAGGCCACAGAGAGGCAGATACAGATGCCCAAGAGGCAGATCTCAACCCAAGGGTGAAACAGACAACGACAGTAGGGCACCTCAACCCCAAAAGGAGGTGAGGATAAGTCTCAACCTTACAGGAAACGGTCACAATGACTTTCCTTTGCGTACGCCAAGCACGTCCCTTTGGGAAGTCCCCTTGGGGGGGGAAACTAGCACTTTTTTCTCAAAACTGGCAAACAATCACCCAAGACAAATGGGTCCGGAATATTGTGTCTCAAGGTTACAGATTCCACTCCCATACTTTACCAAAGCTAAAAGGAATGCCAGACCTGCCACACAATAAATGGGCAGGGGCACAAAAACAAATTTCAGCCCTCATGGACATGAAAGCTATACAAAAAGTACCACAACAGGAACAAGGACAGGGATTTTACTCAAGACTCTTCCTGGTCCCCAGAAAAGACAAAGCCTGGAGGCCTATACTGGACCTTTCAATTCTGAATACTTAGATATTCCGAAATTCAAAATGTTGACATTACAGCAGCTTCTACCCATGCTGGGCAAGAAGGCTTGGCTTGTTACTCTGGACCTCAAAGAGGCATACCTGCATGTCCCTATCAGACAAAATTGCAGAAGATACCTCAGATTCAAAGCTGGTACAATGCACTGCCAATTCTCTGCACTGCCCTTAGTCTTATCTACTGCGCCCAGGGTCTTCACAAAGTGCCTGGCACCAGTAATTGCATTTTGCAGACAAAAAGGAATACAAATATATCCATACCTGGACGAATGCCTCATTCAAGCAGAGACAAAGGACATTCTTCTACAGCATCTGGCGTTTGTGAAAAAGTTGCTAATTTCTCTAGGGTACACAGTAAACGAAAAGAAGTCAAAACTAGTGCCCTCACAACAGATTACATTCCTGGGTGCCAACTTAAATACAACTGCCCAGATGGCTTACCTCACGCCAGACAAACAAGTGCAACTAACTCAATATTTTCAGCTACTGGCAAAAACGTCCCATCTCCTTGCAAGAAAAATTCTGCAGGCCCTGGGATTCATGGCATCCTGCATACTACTAATATCATATGCCAGACTGCATATGAGGAAATTACAATGGTACTTAAAAAGTGTTTGGACTCAACATTCTCACAGTCTAGAAGCAGTAATTCCACTGATTCCCTGCCTACAACAGGAGTTTCGATGGTGGGCACAGGCATGTCACCTAAACAAGGGTCAGCCTTTTACCCAACCCACAGCCAGGCAAACTCTAACAACAGATGCTCCGGATTACACCTGGGGAGCACACATGGCAGGAAAATGCATTCAGGGCAAGTGTACAACAGACCAGATGCATCTTCACATCAATCAAAAAGAGATGTTGGCTGTTCAAAATGCCCTAACAACTTTCAAGGACCTTCTACATCCAGGACAACTATTACTAAAGACAGGCAGCACCACAGTAATGTGGTACATAAACAAACAAGGGGGCACTCATTCTTATCCCCTATGCAGGCAAGCCATGACCTTGTGGAACACAGCTCTAACGTCCCAAGTTCACCTGCAAGCGCAATTCCTGCCAGGATAGAAAAATACTCTGGCAGATGACCTAAGCAGAAATATCATGGACCCTCACGAATGGAAATTGAATCCACAAATCTTCAGCATGATAACACAAACATGGGGATGCCCAGACATAGATCGTTTTGCCTCCCCTCTGAATTGCCAACTACAAAAATTCTGCGCAAGGACTTATCACAAACAAGCATGGAAAGTGGATGCTCTTCTGTTCAACTGGAAAAACCTAAAAGTCTATGCCTTCCCACCACTGCCTCTCCTTTCAAAGGTACTCCTAAAAGCCAGACAAGAAAAAACACAGATGATCCTGATTGCTCCAGACTGGCCACGCCAGCACTGGTACCCTATCTTAAGGAACTTGGCTCAGGGCCCACCATGGATTTTGCCCCAAATTCCACACCTTCTGACTCAACAAAACAATCCGACCCTGCACGGTCAGCTCAAAACCCTAAACCTGGCTACATGGCAGATACTTTAGTCAAACAGGCAACACCTCTCTCTAAAGCTGTTATGGATGCCATTTTGGAGGCCAGGAGATCTAGCACCAGGAAAGCTTACTCAGAAAAATGGAAGAGATTCTGCGCCTGGAACCAGGCTCACAGCCTTGACACTCTTGTTCCAAACATTCCTCAGATTTTACAATACTTAACTGAGATGCTGGACCAGAGGTCTATCCTTTTCATCAATTAGGATCCACACCTCTGTCATTTCTGCACATTACAACACAGATCCTCCTTTATTCTCTCATCCCTTGCTAAAGCAGTACCTCAGAGGGGCTAAAAACATAAGACCGCCCCAGAGAGCACCAAAACCAACTTGGGACCTCAATTTCGTTTTGGAAAAACTGACCCTACCACCTTTTGAGCCAGCCAATACAGCCGATCTAAAATTTTTGTCATGGAAAACAGCTCTGCTCCTGGCAGTAACTTCAGCATGAAGAGTCTCAGAGCTACAGGCATTAATGGCAGTGGAACCTTTTATAATTTTTCATCAGGACAGGGTATCTTTAAGGACAAACCCCTACCTTCATGCCAAAGGTGGTATCTAGTGTGGCTCTTAACCAAACCATCCATTTGCCTACTTTTTACCCAAACCCCCAAAATAAAGGGGAGAAACTTCTGCATTCTTTGGACATACACAAGCAGCTACGCTTCTACTTGGACAAAACAAAAGCTTTCAGGAAAACTGATCAACTGTTTGTAGCATATGCTGCAGGATCACAAGGCAAGGCTATCTCAAAGCAGACTATATCCAAATGGATAGGACATTGTATTCGGTACTGCTACACACAGCATGGAAAATCAGTCCCTAATAACATTAGGCCTCATTCCACCAGGGCAACAGCCACTTCAACAGCCTTTCTCAAAGGAGTACCTACCAAGGAAATTTTGGAGGCTGCAACTTGGAGTTCATTGCACACCTTCACCAAGCATTACCACCTGCCTCTTTACTCTAAATCCAGAGCAGGATTTGCCACTGCAGTTCTGCAGGGCCTCTTAGCCAAACCTAACTCTTTATAGACCAGCCACCCAAACTTAGCTTTGGGATTCAACCTAAGTGTGATGACTGCAGCAGCGTAACACGATGAACATAGTACAGTTTTGTACCTACCATAAATGTAGATGTTCAAGTGTTCACACTACAGTCCAGGTTACCCTCCCTCCATCCCCTCTGAACTAGCTGGACTTATCTATACCCTTCTATCCTATACAACCTTTGGAGTGTATTTGCTGGTAACTAAAGGTATTGTTTTTATTTTATATGTATATTTTTGATTAGCAATATGTATTGCCTACCTACTTGGGGGCACCTGACATCTGGGGCAAGAAAAACTGAAGAAAATGGCGTTGGATGCATATTATATACCCCTGGCGCACTGATGTCAGGGAAGAAGCGACAGCAACCGATGCCGGACCAAGACTTTGGAACTCAGGCCGAATGCGGGACCGCCTGACGGCAGGATAACCCAAGTGTGATGACTGCAGCAGTGGGAACACTTGAACATCTACATTTATGGTAAGTACAAAACTGTACTATTTATTGCATGCAGCTGAACAAGTGGGAAAGCATACTCTGCAATGTGGTTTTGATTCACTAGAGGCTTCTTGCAGAGCTGCAGTTGCAGGCTCTGTCATTCGAAGGCATGCTTGGTTAAAAGAACAAAGTTTACCTGATCACGTTAAAGTAAAATTATTGGATGCTCCATTACAGCATGATACTTTGTTTGGTGTTAAGACAGAAGAGGTGTTAAAGAAAATAGAGGATAAAGCAAAATCAATGCAGACAGTAAAGGATTTCTTACAGGTTCAGCCACCTAGATTTAGCAGAAACTGGCCTTTAAAAAATTGGTCCTTTCCAGTGTCAGACAGGCCACAAAGAGGCAGATACAGACTCCCAAGAGGCAGATCTCAGCTCCAAGGCTCATACAGACCTAAACAATGGGGTGCTGCAGCCCCCAAAGGCAGAGAAGACAAATCACAACCTTATAGGAAACAGTCCCAATGACTTCCCTCTACAAAAGCCAAGCACTTACCTTTTGACAGCACCCTTAGGGGAAAACTAGCACTCTTCTCACAAAATTGGCACATGATCACCCACGACAAATGGGTACTGAATATTGTTTCTCAAGGTTACAGGTTCCACTTTCACACCCTACCAAGGTCAAAAGGTATGCCAGACCTGCCACAAAACCAATGGGCAGAGGCACAAAAACAAATTTCTGCTCTCATGGACATGAGAGCTATTCAAAACGTACCACAGCAAGAACAGGGGCAAGGATTTTACTCAAGACTTTGATTGGTACCCAGAAAGGACAAAGCCTGGAGACCAATACTGGACCTGTCAGTTTTAAATACTTTCCTGGATGTTCCAAAATTCAAAATGTTGACACTGCAGCAACTTCTACCCATGCTGGGCAAGAAGGCTTGGCTAGTTACTTTGGGCCTCAAAGAGGCATACCTGCATGTCCCAATCAGACAATCTTGCAGAAGATACCTCAGATTCATAGCTGGCTTAATGCATTACCAATTCTCTGCACTGCCCTTTGGCTTATCTACTGCGCTCAGGGTATTCACAAAATGCCTGGCACCACTAATTGCATTTTGCAGACAAAAAGGAATTCAAATATATCCCTACTTGGACGACTGCCTTATTTAAGCAGAGACAAGGACGTTCTACTAAAGCATCTGACGTTTGTAAAAGAATTACTAATTTGCCTAGGGTACACAGTAAACGAAAATAAATCAAAATTAGTGCCCTCTTAAGAGATAATATTCATGGGTGCAAGCTTAAATACAACTGCCCAGATGGCTTATCTCATGCCAGACAAGCAAAGGCAACTGACTCATTACTTTCAAATGATGGCAACAAAGACCCAGCTACCTGCAAGAAAAATTCTACAGGCCTTGGGCTTCATGGCATCTTGCATCCTGCTAATTCCATATGCAAGACTGCATATGAGGAAGCTACAGTGGTACCTAAAAAGTGTTTGGACTCAACATTGTCACAGCCTGGAAGCAATAATAACTCTTATTCCCTGCCTGCAACAGGAGTTTCGATGGTGGGCACTGGCCTGTCACCACAACAAGGACAGCCTTTCACTTTACCCACAGCCAGGCAGACCCTAACAACAGATGCATCGGATTATGCCTGGGGTGCACACATGCCAGGAAAATGTATTCAGGGCACGTGGCCCAAGGACCAAATGCATCCTCACATCAATCAAAAAGAGATGTTAGCTGGTCAGAATGCCCTGACAGCCTTCAAGGACCTACTACATCCAGGACAACTATTACTAAAGACGAACAATACTACAGTTATGTGGTACATAAACAAGCAAGGGGACACACATTCTTACCCCCTCTGCAGGCAAGCTATGACTTTGTGGAACACAGCACTGACCTATCAAGTACATCTGCAGGCACAATTCCTGCCAGGAAAGAAAAATACTCTGGCAGACAAACTAAGCAGAAATCTCATGGACCTTCACGAGTGGAAACTAAATCCACAGGTCTTCAGCATGATAACAAAGAAATGGGGATGCCCAGACATAGATCTCTTTGCCTCCCCTCACAACTACCAACTACAGAGATTCTGCAAAAGGACTTATCACTCACATGCATGGAAAGTGGATGCTCTATCTTTCAGCTGGAAAACCCTAACAGTTTATGCCTTTCCACCACTGCCTCTCCTTCCCAAGATCCTCCTAAAAGTCAGACGAGAAGCCAAAAATGATTTTGATTGCCCCAGACTGGCCACGCCAGTACTGGTAACCAATCCTAAAGAGCTTATCTCAAGGCCCAGCCTGGACTTTACCTCTAATTCCTCATCTTCTGACTCAACAAAACAATCAGATCCTGCACAGCCAACTCAGAACTTTAAATCTGACTGCATGGCGGATAATATAGTCACTCAGAACACACCTCTCTCTAAAGCTGTTATGGATGTCATTTTGGAAGCCAGGAGGCAAAGCACCAGGAAATCGTATGCAGAAAAATGGAAGAGATTCTGTGCTTGGAACCAGGCACAAAGACTTGAACCACTTGTTCCAAATATTCCTCAGATTTTAAAATACCTGAGATGCTGGACAAAGGCCTATCCTTCTCATCAATTAAGATCCATGCCTCTGCCATTTCAGCTCATTACAATATGGAACCTCCTATTTTCTCTCAACCACTGCTAAGACAGTACCTCAAAGGGGCAAAAAACATAAGACCCCCCAAGGAGAGCACCAATACCTACATGGGACCTCAACTTTGTCATAGAAAAGCTCACACTACCTCCTTTTGAGCCAGCCAATACAGCTGACATAAAATTCTTATCATGGAAAACTGCTCTGCTCCTAGCAATAACTTCAGCAAGAAGAGTCTCAGAGTTACAGGCAATAATGGCAGTGGAACCTTTTATCATTTTTCATCCGGACAGGGTTTCTCTAAGGACAAACCCAACATTTATGCCAAAGGTAGTATCCAGTGTGGCTCTTAACCAAACCATTAATTTGCCAACATTTTATCCAAATCCCCAGAATAAAGGGGAGAGACTTCTGCACTCGGACATACACAGGCAGCTACGCTTCTACTTGGACAAAACAAAAGCTTTCAGAAAAACTGAGCAACTGTTTGTAGCATATGCTGCAGGATCACAAGGAAAGGCCATCTCAAAGCAGACTATTTCAAAATGGATAGGACACTGTATTTGTTTCTGCTATGCACAGCATGGCAAGTCAGTGCCTAAGAATATTAGGCCATATTCTACCAGGGCAGCAGCCACTTCAGCAGCCTTTCTCAGAGGAGTACCAACCAAGGAAATTTTGGAGGCTGCAACTTGGAGTTCAGTGCACACTTTTACCAAGCATTATCACTTGCCCCTTTACTCTAAATCCAGAGCAGGCTTTGCCACTGCAGTTCTGCAGGGCCTCATAGCCACTCCTAATCCTATTTAGACCCAGCCGCCCTACCTCAGCTTTGGGATTCAACCCAAGTGTAATGACTGCAACAGTGAAACACGATGAACATAGTACAGTTGTGTACCTACCATAAATGTAGATGTTCAAGTGTATTCACTGTTGCAGTCCAGGTTACCCACCCCCCCATCCCCCATTCTTTGCTGGGACTTATCTATACTTCTCTATCCTATACAACCTTTGTGGTGTATTTGCTTGTAGACGAAGGTATTGTTTTTATTTTACTGTATGTTTTTATAAGCAATATGTATTGCCTACCTTATTGGGGGCACCTGACATCTGGGGCAAGAAAAACTGAAGAAAATGGTGTCGGCTGCATCTTGTATACCCCTGGAGCACTGACGTCAGGGAAGAGGCGACAGCAACCGACGCCGTACCAGGACTTTGGAATTCAGGCCAACTAAGGGTAGCCTGCCAGCAGGATAACCCAAGTGTAATGACTGCAACAGTGAATACACTCGAACATCTACATTTATGGTAGGTACACAACTGTACTTTTTGTTAACTTTGTTCATTGTTAGTCTTTTGGACATTCTGCAGTTCATTAAAGTTTGTTTTTGAAGTGCCAACATTGATTCTCTGTGTTTTGATGATTGTTCCTTTCAGCAGACTGTTGCATAATTGTATGTTGCACCCCTAAAAATTGCCTACTCCAAGGTAATGTCTAATACTATGCTCATTGTTATTTTCAGTGGGGTTTTTTTGTCTTTTTATGTTAATATACTAAAGTTTAGAAAGTTAGATTAACTTTAGTAGATCCATATCTGGGTTCCTGTCACATGCTCAGACTGGCAAAGGTTTGAGCCTTTGAAAGTTTGACATAGTTGATAGAAAGTTGATGTTTTGAACTTTGACAGTATTTGGTTGTGAGAGATTGTGGTACACTGGGTGTCTGGGAATAAATATTAGTATGCCTGCACCATTAATACTGTAATCTGCATGAGACTTTCTTGCAGTTTTAACTGAATGGTTTGTCTGTGTGACCTTTGGTTTCGCTGGTATTTGGGATATTTTGCAGGCACCGTAATGTTTATGGACATCAGGCTCTATTTTCATCTCTGTGTATCTAAAGTATAGCCGAACAACCTGTTTATGCTGTACTGATGAGATGCAAAAAAGGCTAATACGTGCCTGTCTGTGGCTAGTAAGGATTGGCTTTGTTGGCTGAATGTACTAAAATGGGCTTAAAAAGTAAAAAGTCATGGGCATTCAGAAAACCATGCAACTGAACCATTGATTTGTCCTTAAGGGTTCATTTGCATATATCCGACTGGCCTTCACTGCAGGATGTTTAAGGTATTGCCTCATGTAGACTTTGACTTGGATGGGCTTTCTTGTAGTTTTTATTGAATTCTTTGCGTGATCTTTTTACTTGTATCTTGTACACTTTTCTTAAGGAGGTAGAAGCAACAGCTCTGAATGGACCTATGGGTAAGACCTTCCTGTGGTGAGGCACAGTCTCAAAGTTCTGCCCCATTAAAGAGCAAAAGTGGACAATGATGCAGAATGTGAAGTAAATGTTTCTTCTCCTTTCCACAGCTGTAATAGAAACTGACTCTCAAAAGAAGGTGCATCTAATTTTGATTGTTTTATAGGAAAGCAGAAAGCAGCAGGCTTAGAACAAGAGACGGTTTAAAGTAAACAGTAGTGGGAGGGTAGAGGGAAGCAGTAGATCAGTGATTCTTCATGGGGGTATATTTTTTGCAAAGCTCCTGTACATGTGATAGAGGTGAAATTCACGTGTCAGTTGGCTGAACAAAAGATGCCAAAGCTCATAACTTTGATCACTGTTTTTCCTGGTAAATCATTCCTGGTATGGTGTGTATGGTGAGTGCGTGTGCAATGATTCCTTTCTTTTGGGGAGATTTCTCTCTTCTTCAAGCTGGTATGTATAAGTTGGGGGGCATGAGGGGCTTGCTTTCCCCACTGCTGAAAAAAAAAAAAAAAAAAAAAAAGCTTAAAGCTACCCAAAACACAGAAAGGTAAAAAAGTTATTTTACAGCATTTCCAATGCTCATAGATTTGCAGATTGGAAATTCGTAATAGGACTCTCAACTGTTAAGAGTGAGCCTCGTCATCACTTGTCCCCAGTTCTTCTCCATGATGTGTCAGTGCATAACTTAGTGGCATATAACTACAGCTGACCAGTAGGTTAAAGAGACTGTTAACAGTTTTTTTCTAGAAACTTTCATAAAAATGCATTACTAGGTCCTATTGTTTCTACATCAAAGCAGTATTTCCTCTTGGCTGTTTCAATTCTTCCAAATTTGGGCAAGCGTGCTGAGAACCAGATCCAGGGGCAGAGAAACTAACTGGGTTTACTAGAGGTTTTTCCTGGTCCCACAAAAAAAAAAAAAAAAAAAAAAAAAAAAAAACACAGAGACCTGTGTTAGCTCTGCCCGCTATGCACTAAGTACATAGGAACAAAATATTTCAGAATAGTGACCTTGCATGTACACTTGTGCCTGTCCTGTATTGTTACAACTTTCTGGTGACTAAGTAATGCATGGACCTACTTGTCATTTCCTAGTTGTAGGGTCACACAAGAAGTTTCTGACTTTGTGGGCATCTCACATTTCTGTTTATCTTTTTTTTTGCCCTTTCTCATGCACAAAATACCTACCTCCACTGTTTGAACTCCAAATACTAAAAAGATTGTGTACTTCTACTTGTGTTTGTCTGTTTTTTTTTTTCAAGCACAGTCTTTGGAGACTGTTTTTTTAGCAGTGATCAGTGTTTTCAGGACCTAGGCATGGTTCCAAATGCACAGAAGTCTGATTAACTTTATCAGATAGTGATTCTTAGGGACTACCTTGAATGCAGACATCCATTGTCTTTCTCATACATGATAGAGATCAGATAATAACATTTCTTAGCATGATTATGAAAGTCATTTAATAGCAAGAACATCCCTGAACATGCTATGTTCGTGTTTTACTTAGTTTTAGTGGCTCTTCTGCGAAGGCTTCCCATAATGAAAATCCATTGGTATATGAAGAGCTGTGGAATCTGAAGGACCAGTTATTGGAGTTCATTTATCTTCTACTGCCAGCTGTAGTCAAAAAGTTATAGTGGTGGACCCAGCAGGTAACACAACCTCGAACCCCAGTCTCCCTTTCCTTCTTCCTGTTTTTCATCAGAAATTAACCATAAACCAATTTTGCTAAATTTCTAGAACTGTATGTACTATAATTTTGGAGAATTTGGTGTCCATCTCAAAAGTAAGAAGCGTATATGTAAAGGAGATGCTAGCTAATAATTTTTTTTGGCAGTGAGGTCCTTTTAGAAAAGTTCTCAACAGCAAAAAGTTCTCCTTGGCTCTTACAGATAAGAGTGAATGCCCCATTGTACTGTCTATTGTCAGTTGTGAGGCTGGCAGTGACTGGGAAAAAAAGTGATTATTTTAAATGCACCCTTGCAGTCACAAATTAGCAAATCAAATTAGTTAGCAGAGACACTGAGCAGAAGACTTAATTTCTCATGAGTGGCATCTGGACAAAAATTTGTTTCAGGGCAACCGTAAAAGTGAGATTATCCAAATATAGATCTGTCTGCATCACATCTAAAATACCCAGCTTCTTTTTGTTCACAGATGCCCCATTTTCCAGCAAGGGCAACCATTGCAGTCTCAGTTCATTGGAATAGTGCTGTTCTGTATGCCTGCCCTTTAAATACTGTGGTACCAAATGTTTTTTTTTCCTCTCTTTTCTAAAGGCAAAAAGAGAAAAGGTGCATCTAAGTTTGATTATTTCTAACCAGTGCACCTGTGGTTCATCCTCTAAGTTGGATGTCACTAATGTACCCTGATACCATTTTTCAGTAACAGATGTCTGTTCTAGCAAGGAAGGAAGGTTTTGCATCCCCCTCAAGACTCTTTCTATAATGGTATGAAAGATGTTAGACTGATTCCTAACACCTATTGGTTTTCTGTCTCCATAACACTTCTGAATTGTGGAATGTCATCTGCAACAGCCTACATATGTCCTTATATTTCTGAGTATTTTCTGGAAAAAAGTTAAAAGCATAGGAAAAATGTAAATATTTTGTTAACAATAAAAGCTATTAAAAGGTACAAACTCCAATGTTATCGGTAGAAAGTTGTCTTTTCAGTAAGTCACTTCATTCAGTCTTTACATCAGTACTGTTCTGTACTGTAATTCACACAAACCTAGAATGATATTTTTTTCTTTTGTTTGCTTCATAGAGAAGTTGCCATATTATATAAGCAACCTAAACTTATGTTCGAACACTTTACTAGGCAGACTTGAGCCTTTACATCACGGCAGGAAATTCTTCTTGAAGTGCTTGTTTTTTTATGATATTTACAGAAATAAAGCCCTATTACGCTCATCAGGCACCCAGTGCCTATCCCTTTTCTAGTGAACCTTAACTTTTGAATTGAAGAGAAAAAAAATGTATGTCCTCGTATTCTTATGTTGCAGTATTTCAAACTCTTGGGTTATCCTCTGCTTGCTACCCAAACGTCTGGCCAGTATACAAAGGCTTGTAGTCACTGCTAGGTATGTGGGACATCTGACATTGGCCTTGGGAGTGTGGGCCATAAAAGTGATGTCTGCACGTACCTTTGCTCTGAACTTCTCTGCCGCCAGTTGAAAGTCAGAGCTTCATGCAGTCTTCACCATTGGATCTTCAACTTTCTAAGATAAATACCCTGTTGGGGCTGTTTCTGATTCCTTTTTGTCACTGCATGTCTGTTTAGGTTACATGTCATCCAGGAAGGGAAAGTGCAGGTACGATTATCAGATCTCCCATAAGGATGCCCATGAACTCTGCCTTTTCTGTCTAGGGCCTACCCACGACCATCTTACTTGTGCAATCTGTCAGGCCTTTGTCCCTAAGACTCTCCACAGTCGTCTACACGCTTCAAACATTTACTTAGAGAATCATTGTCTTAAACACTTAGCGTTAGGGATGGAAGGGTCATCCGGTCAACCCATAAAACCACCTAAAAAGAAGGCCAAGGTTTCCAGACCTGAACTTGCTGCAGCCCCTCCTCCATGAGACGTCCCTCCTGTGGCCAACGTTCGCCTGGAAGAATGTTCAGAGTCTGTGTTTACAGGTATAGTGGGTACCCCTCGGGAGGCCGCAGAACCTAGGGCACAAAGCACGTCCAGGTAGGGCTTGCAGACGTTGCCTGGCGACGATGAGGAGGAACCTCAGGTTCTTATGGCTGCCCAGACAGGTCCTTCCACTGCATCCACTGCTTCTCACTAACAGACTCTAGGCCTCTCTCTGAGACAAGGCTTTCCCTAGGGCCTATGCCTTCTGGGCCTTCACTTAAAAAGAAACGCAAAACAAAACATCTCTCTCTCCTCCTGCTGAAAGCCAGCCTAATTGGCAGGCTTTTTCACAAAGCCTATTTAATGCCTTTATGGCCCTAAGGCCTGCCATGCCTGATGTTCATCGTGTTACCCTGCTGCAGTCCTCACACTTGGGTTATCCTGTCATCAGGCGATCCCGCAGTCGGCCGGATTTCCAAAGTCTTGGTCCGACGTCGGTTGCTGTCGCCTCATCCCTGACGTCAGTGCACCAGGGGTACATATATTGCAACCGACGCCATTTTCTTCACTCTTTCCATTTTCTTCAGTCTTTCTTGCCGCGCAGTGCCTGAAGCAGAAGCAGTTCGCAAGTGCCGGTTGGCTGACTCATGAGATTTTCGAATTCTAATTTCAGACCGAAGTCTTCTATAAAGCTAAGTACCCCATTGGGGAAACTTTTCTTGCCTCAGACCGATGTCAGAAAAAGTTAACAATTGTATTTCTTTTGGGAAGCAAATACCTCATAAGGATTTTCATTCTTATTGCATACCTTGCCTAGGCCGTGATCACGATGTCACTTCTTGTCGTTTTTGTGCTAGATTTAATAAACGTACTATTAAAAGACGATTAGATTTCGCACAACACTTTTTTGGCAGAAAATGTAATTATAACATGCCATCGGAGCTACCGACTACCGGCGTGCACAAAAAGCACAGGGATAAGGATCGACAGCCCAGGCCTAAGCCCGATTCCGAGGCCTCGGTTGATCCAATCTCCGGTTCTCCGGTTATCAGTGAGGCTCCGACGCAGCCTCTGACTACCGCAGTTCAGGAACCCGAGACCGCTACGGATATTTTGACGGAATGTACTAGGCCGACGCAGCCTTTTACTTCAGGCCCTACCGACGATTTACCTTCCAAGGACGTCGGTGTTTCTGAAACACCATAGCCTTCTGAAGGCGTTTTCAGACCGACGACTCTTACAATCAAAACGTTTCCAAGTCGAAGACTCCTTCCAAATCGAAAAAGGCTTCACTTCAGTCTCCTGTTCAAGGCCCTATGCCTAAGAAACAGATGCTCAAGATGGCTGAAGATTTGATTTCTCTTATCAGGGGTTCTCAGCCTCCTCCTGACAAAAGGCCTAGACAAGATGAAGAATCTGCTTCCTCTGAACAACTGTCTATTTCTTTGGATTCCTCTGAGGACCAAGACTATTCCTTCTCTCCTTATGAAGATTTTGATGCTGAGGACTCTATTACCTCAGCTTCCCCTCCAGAAGATTACTCTTTTGGGGAAACTTTACACACTATGAGGGAACATTTTCACTGGGAAGGTCAGGATTACTCTGATTCCAAGAAAAGGCTCAGAGAGTTTCTTTTACTCCCCCAATACAGACCTCTAGCCATCCCTCCTGTTTTGGACATTGTAGATGATGTCTATTTAGAATCCAGTTTCAACCCTGACTCTCTGCCTCCTGCCCCGGCCATTGTGGATGATGTCTATTTAGAATCCAGTTTCAACCCTGACTCTCTGCCTCCTGCCCCGGCCAAGCCTGACAGATACTACAGAGGTCCTGATTCCCACAAATTTCTTTACAAAAGCCCAGTAGCTGACCCAGAGACTATCTCCCAGGGTCCCAGGGGGGATAAGGCTTCCATGACTAAAAATCCAGTACCTTCTGAAAGGGATTCAAGAGCACTAGACAGATGGGGGGGAAAAAGGTTTACACCTCAGCCACTTTAGCTATGAGAGCTCTAAACTGTCAATTTCATATGCTTAAGTATCAGCAGTTTCTGATCTCTCAGTTAAAACAAAAGATAACGACCCTCCCTCAACAATCTGAATTGAAAGAAGTACAGGATTTGTTGCACGCCACCGAGCAGGTGGGCAAACATACCTTACAATGTGGGTTTGATTCTTTAGAGGCCTCCTGCAGAGCAGCTGTCACTGGATCAATTATATATAGGCATGCCTGGTTAAAGGAACAAAGTCTGCCTGATCATGTTAAAGCAAAACTACTAGATGCTCCCTTACAGCAGGATGTTCTTTTTGGTGTTAAAGCAGAAAAAGTTTTAAAGAAAATGGAAGATAAGGCAAAATCAATGCAGACAGTCAAAGATTTCCTACAGGTACAACCCCCTCGCTTCAGCAGAAACTGACCAACAAAAAATTGGTCCTTTCCAGCCACTGACCGGCCTCAGAGGGGTAAATACAGGCGCCCAAGGGGCAGAGGACAACCACAAGCTCAGTATAAACCTCGTCAATGGGGCACTCCAACCCAGAAGGGAGGAGAAGACAGGTCTCAACCCACCGGAAGGCAAACTCAATGACTTGCACTTCAGCTGGCCAAACAAAGCTCTTTTGTCAGCCCCCCTGGGGGGAAAACTAGCACTATTTGCAGACAACTGGCACATGGTCACAAAGGACAAATGGGTCCTAGACATAATTTTACGAGGATACAGATTCCACTTGCACACCTTGCCAATAAAAAGAGGAATGCCAAACCTGCCACAAAATCAAAGGGCAGAGGCTCAAAAACAAATTACAGCTCTCATGGCCATGAGAGCCATTCAAAGGGTACCAACTCAAGAGCAAGGCCAAGGATTTTACTCAGGACTCTTCCTAGTACCCAGAAAAGAAAATGCTTGGAGACTAATTCTGGACCTTTCAATTCTAAATACTTAGTTACAAGTTCCCAAATTCAAGATGCTAACACTACAGCAGCTACTTCCCATGTTGGGCAAGGAAGCATGGCTGATAACGTTGGACCTCAAGGAGACATACCTGCATGTCCCTATCAGACAAAGTTGCAGAAGATACCACCGTTTCATTGCAGGTTCAGCCCATTATCAGTTCTCTGCACTGCCCTTTGGCTTATCTACTGCGCCCAGAGTATTCACAAAATGCCTGGCACCAGTAATTGCATACTGCAGACAGAGGAATTCAAATATATCCATACCTGGACGACTGCCTCATCCAAGCAGAAAGAAAAGGCATTCTCTTACAACATCTGGCTTTTGTAAAGCATCTACTAAATTGTCTGGGGTACACAGAAAACGAAAAGAAGTCAAAACTAGTACCCTCACAAAAAATGACATTCCTGGGTGCCAGCTTGGACACAACGGCCCAGAAGGCTTATCTTACACCAGACAAGCAATTACAACTGACTCAATATTTCAAGACAATGGCAACAAAGACCCAATTAACTGCAAGAAAAATTCTGCAGGCTTTGGGCTTCATGGCATCTTGCATTCTGATAATACCATTTGCAAAACTGCATACGAGGAAATTACAATGGTACCTAAAAAGCGTATGGTCTCAACACAGCCACAGCTTGGACACAGTGATATCTTTCATTCCCTGCCTTCAACAGGAATTTCTATGGTGGGCACAGGCATGCCACCTCAACAAGGGTCAGCCTTTCACCTTGCCCCTACCCAGGCAAACTATCACAACAGATGCTTCAGACTATGCCTGGGGGGCACACATAGCAGGTCAATGCATTCAAGGCCTATGGACTGCAGAACAAAGAAAACTGCACATAAACCAAAAAAGAGATGCTAGCTGTACAGAAAGCTCTGACAGCCTTCAAGGATCTACTACAGCCTGGACAACTGGCAATAAAGATGGACAACACCACAGTAATGTGGTACATAAACAAACAAGGGGGCACACATTCCTACCCTCTTTGCAGGCAAGCAATAATCTTATGGAACACAGCTCTGGCCTACCAAGTCCAGTTACAAGCTCACTTCCTGCCAGGACAGAAAAACACATTGGCAGACAACCTAAGCAGAAACATCAAAGATCCCCACGAGTGGAAGCTAGACCCACAAATATTTGCATACGATTCTGCTATACCCATCATGGGAAACCAGTTCCTCCTACCATTAGATCCCACTCTACCAGGGCAACAGCTACCTTTACAGCCTTTCTCAGGGGGGTTCCTACCTAGGAAATTTTAGAAGCTGCAACTTGGAGTTCTGTACACACCTTCACCAAACACCATCACTTACCTCTTTATTCTAAGTCTAGGGCAGGCTTCGCCACTGCAGTTCTGCAGGGCCTCATTGCCTCCACTAACCCCCTATGATGCCTCCACCCTATCTTAGCTTTGGGACTCAACACAAGTGTGATGACTGCAGCAGGGTAACACGATGAACATAGTACAGATGTCCTTCAAGGATGCATCTGCAGTCATAACATATGGGTTGTCCTGCCTCAGGCAGCCCTTCGGTCGGCCGGATTCCAAAGTCTGGGTTTGGCCTCGGCTGATGTCGCACTTTCCCCAACGTCATAGCTTCTGGGGTGTAAAGGCATCAGCCAACGCCATTTTCCCCAGTCTTTCTTGCCGCGCGGTGCCCGAAGCAGAAGCTGTTCGCAAGTGCCGGTCGGTCAGATCCAGAGATTTCAGCTACCGAAGACTTGAAAAGCTAAGTACCCCGTTGGGGACTCTTTCTTGCCTCAGCCGATGTCAGACAAAGTAAATAATTGTTTAACTTGTGGGAAACAAATACCTCATAAGGATTTCCATTCTTACTGCCTTCCTTGCTTAGGCCCAGACCACGACGTATCAGCTTGTTTAGCCTGTGCCTCCTTCAACCGACGGACTCTTAGACGTCGGTCGGAGTTTGCAGAAGAATTTTTTGGAACTGATTTTGCATATAAAATGCCGTCGGAGACTCCGACTACGCATATGGCCAAAAAACGCAAGGAAAAGGACCGACACTCGCAGCCCGCGGTTTCGGCTGAAACCACGGCTAGGCCTACCGCGAGTGTCTCGGCCGAAACCGAGTCCTCTGTTCTTACTACGACCGAAACCATACCTCCGAAAACCGAGGCCAGAGAGACCCCGGCTGAGTCGGCTTCAGATATCCCTACCGAAGCTAGTGCTCAAGAATTGTCCAACACCATTCCTTTGGACATTTCTACACCTGCACGTGGGGCAGCTAGGCCCCCAGCTTCTGTGTCTATTAAGGCCTTCTCCAGGGCTAAAGCTGCCAAACTTTCAAAAGCTTTGCCTGCCAAATCTACTTCACAGAGGCCTTCCTCAAGTTCTCCGATTCTCAGTCTTGCTGAGGATCTCATATCCTTAATTAGGGGTTCCCAACCTCACCCAGACAGGGCCTCCCAACCTCCATCAGACAAAAGGCCCAGGGCTGATCCCTCTGAACCTCTCTCCTCTGATTACTCCACGGATGGATCTGATTTGTCAGACCATCAGGAAGGGGCCTACTCGCCTTATGAGGATTCAGATGCAGAAGATTCTATTCCTTCGGCCTCCCCTCCTGAAGAATTTTCCTTTGGGGAGACTTTGCACTCCATGAGGGAGCACTTTCAATGGCAGGGTCAGGATTTTTCTGATTCTAGAAAAAGATTTAAGGACATTTTTGCATTTGCCCCAGCATAGGCCCTTAGCCATACCACCTGTTCTAACTGTAATTGATGATGTGTATAATGATGTCAGTACTGCACCTGATTCTCTTCCCCCGGCCCCTGGCAAACCTGACAGATATTACAGGGTCCCGGATTCTCACTTCCACCTGTATAAAGCCCATGCTGCAGACCCAGAAACTATTTCTCAGGGCCCAAAAGGGGTTGCAGCTGCTACTGCCAAAAATCCCCTACCCTCTGAAAGAGAGTCTAGAGCATTAGAGAGATGGGGTAAAAAGGTTTATACATCTGCTACTCTTTCTGCCAGGGCATTAAACTGTCAATTCCATATGATACAGTACCAAGAATTTTTGTTAGACCAGCTGAATAAGAAGCTTTCTTCTCCTGAACCTTTAGACCGTAAATCCCTTCAGGATTTACTACACAACTCTCAGCAGGTCAGTAATCATTTCCTAAAATGTGGCTATGATGCACTGGAGGCTTCATTTAGATCAGCTATGACTGGGGCAGTAATTCGTAGGCATACCTGGCTAAAAGAGCAATCCTTGCCAGACCATGTCAAGGCTAAACTCCTCGATGCTCCAATGGAGAAACAAAATTTATTTGGCTCCCCTGCACAGGAGATTCTAAAGAAAGTGGAAGAAAAAGCAAAATCTGTGCAAACAGTAAAGGAATTTCTGCAGATCCAACCTCCGAGGTTCAGCAGAAACTGGCCTACAAAGAATTGGTCCTTTCCAGACACCTCCAGAGCACAGAGGGGCAGGAATAGACGCCCTAGAGGCAGAGGTCAATCAAAGGGTGCCTACAGAGGCCGTCAGTGGCAGCCTGCCAACCAGAGGAGTAGTGCCACAGCTGCAACTACAACCACTACCACAGGACAGACACAATGACTTGACTCTGATTCCACCTACCAGGGATCAACTGGAAGCTCCCTTGGGCGGAAAGCTGGCTTTATTCTCGAAAAACTGGCATTGCATTACAAAGGATACATGGACATTGCAAACAATAGACAAAGGATAAGGTTCCACTTCCACACTTTACCAAAAAGGAGCGGAATGCCAAACCTTCCACCAAACCAAAAGGCAGAAGCTTTAAGACAAATCAACAATTTACTTCAGATGAAAGCGATAGAAAGGGTACCATCTATGGAACAAGGCCAAGGATTTTACTCCAGACTATTCCTTGTACCAAGAAAAGAAAACCAATGGAGGCCAATTCTCGACTTGTCCGCACTGAACACATATCTCATTGTGCCAAAATTCAAAATGCTGACCCTACAGCAGCTTCTTCCCATGTTGAGCAAGGAGTCTTGGCTGGTGACTCTAGATCTCAAGGAGGCATACCTGCACGTCCCTATCCGACCAGATTGCAGAAGACACCTCAGATTTCTTGCAGTATCAGAGCATTATCAATTCTCAGCATTGCCCTTTGGCTTATCTACTGCACCCAGAGTATTCACGAAATGCCTGGCATCAGTAATTGCACATTGCAGACTTCAGGGAATTCAAATTTACCCATACCTGGACGACTGCCTAATACAAGCAGACAACAAGACAAAATTGTTAAAGGACTTGGCCTATGTCATACACCTGCTACAGGCCTTGGGATACACAGTCAACATCCAAAAGTCAAGACTAGTGCCATCCCAAAGGATAACCTTTTTGGGTGCGGATCTGGACACAATCGCTCAGATGGCTTTTCTCACAGAAGAAAAACAAAAACAACTTCCAGATTATTTCATGACTTTGACAAGACAAACTCAGCTTACTGCAAGGAAAGTCCTGCAGGCCCTGGGTTACATGGCATCCTGCATAATCTTGATCCCACATGCCAGGCTGCATATGAGGAAATTACGATGGTACATAAGGAATGTATGGTCTCAACACAGGCACAGTCTAGAAACCGTGATACCAATCATTCCATGCCTTCAAAAGGACTTCCTGTGGTGGGCTCAGGCCTGCCACTCCAACAGAGGGTTGCCTTTCAGCAAACCAAAACCAAGGCAGACCATCACCACGGACGCCTCAGACCTAGGATGGGGAGCACACATGGAGGACAAATGTATCCAAGGCCTATGGTCTCAAGGACAGCTAAGCATGCACATAAACCAGAAGGAGATGTTGGCAGTGAAGCATGCAATCGAGGCATTCAAACCATTCCTCCAGCAAGGATATCTGTTAATAAGGACAGACAACACCACGGTCATGTGGTACATAAACAAACAGGGAGGCACACATTCCTACCCTCTATGCCGGATGGCAATGAATCTGTGGAACCTATGCCTGAATCTCAATATCCAGCTGCAGGCCAAATTCGTACCAGGAAAAGAGAATTCACTAGCAGACAGCTTAAGCAGAACTACCACGGATGCTCACGAATGGATGCTGCATCCACACATCTTCAAACTCATAACAAAGAAATGGGGAATGCCAGAGATAGATCTGTTCGCCTCCCCACTCAACCACCAACTGAAGAAATTCTGCTCAAGGACATACCACCCACAAGCCTGGAGGGTGGACTCTCTCTTATTCAGCTGGAATGCCCTAACAGTATATGCCTTTCCACCTCTCCCATTGATGTACAAGGTTCTACTGAAGATCAGGGAGGAACAGCCAAAGGTGATACTAATAGCTCCAGACTGGCCAAGACAACACTGGTATCCGCTACTGAGAAGCATGTCTCAGGCGAACTCATGGCCTCTACCCCTATGGCCTCTTCTTCTAATGCAGAACAATTTCAAGACCCTGCATCCAGACTTGAAAACATTGCAACTAACTGCCTGGAAAATTCCTTAAAACCAAACCAAACTGTTTTATCTCAGAGGGTCAAGGACATTATCCTAGAGGCTCGCAGACCTTCCACAAGGAAGACATACTCAGCTAAATGGAAGAGATTCCTCATTTGGAGCACATCAAAGGGCACAGATGTCACAGTGGCAAACCTAGCACACATCCTAGAATACTTAGCAGAACTGTTCCACAATGGCATGTCTTATTCTTCCATTAAGATTCATGCTTCAGCAATTTCTGCAGAATACAATATGGATCCTCCTATCTTCTCTCACCCTCTTCTCAGACAATTTTTGAGAGGGATCAAAAATGTTAAACCTCCAAGGAGACCCCCTCTACCTGCATGGGATCTCAATTTTGTGCTGGAAAAATTGACACTACCTCCTTTTGAACCAGCAGCATCAGCAGACCTACAGTTTTTATCTTGGAAAACTGCTTTCCTTCTGGCAATCACTTCAGCAAGAAGAGTATCCGAGTTACAGGCATTAATGGCAGTGCAGCCTTTTCTTATTTTCCACCAGGATAGAGTGTTACTGAGAACCAATCCTACTTTCATGCCAAAGGTGGTATCCAGGGTATCCTTGAACCAAGCTATTCATTTGCCTACATTCTTCCCTAACCCGCAGAACAAAGGAGAAAAACTTTTGCACACCTTGGATATACACAGACAGCTATGCTACTATCTGGACAGAACTAAAACCAACAGTAAAACTGACCAACTTTTTGTAGCATATGCAACTAGGGTGCAAGGAAGAGCAATTTCCAAACAGACAATTTCAAAATGGATAGGAAATTGCATTCGCTTTTGCTACTCTTTTCATGGAAAGACAGCTCCTGAAAATATCAGGCCTCATTCCACAAGGGCCACAGCCACCACTACAGCTTTCCTACGAGGGGTGGCTACCAAGGACATTTTAGAAGCTGCTACTTGGAGCTCCGTGCATACATTTGCCAAGCATTATAATCTACCTTTATACTCCAGATCCCGAGCAGGGTTTGCAACTGCAGTTCTGCAGGGGATCTTAACTACACCATCCTTCTCTTAGTACCTCCTCCCCCAGTTTGGCTATGGTATTCTACCCATATGTTATGACTGCAGATGCATCCTTGAAGGACATAGTACAGTTTTGTACCTACCATAAATGTAGATGTCCGATAGGTATGCATCTGCAGTCAGGATTACCCACCCTCCTTCCCCTCTGTGGTATTCCTAGGGTGCTTATCCCTCTTTCAGCTAGCTGGGGGAATCTATTATGGTGTATTTGTTTGTTTGTGTATATATATATATATATATATATATATATATATATATATATATATATATATATATATATATATATATATATATATATATATTTTGCTACTGTTTGGAACTTTTCAGCATTTATCCAAATTTAGCCTTCCTAGAGGGCACCTGGCATCTGGGGCAAGAAACACTGAGGAAAATGGCGTCGGCTGATGCCTTTATACCCCAGAAGCTATGACGTTGGGGAAAGTGTGACATCAGCCGAGGCCAGACCCAGACTTTGGAATCCGGCCAACCGTAGGGCTGCCTGAGGCAGGACAACCCATATGTTATGACTGCAGATGCATACCTATCGGACATCTACATTTATGGTAGGTACAAAACCGTACTTTTTGTACCTACCATAAATGTAGATGTTCGAGTGTTCACCCTGCTGCAGTCCAGGTTACCCTCCCTCCAACCCCTCGGATCTACTGGCTAAATCTTTGCTATGCCTTACTGATGTATTTGCTTATAGCTGAAGGGTTTTTGTGTTTGTGCAGTGTTCTCACCTTTTGGTACTAATTTGGATCACCTTTTTGGGGGCACCTGACATCTGGGGCAAGAAAAACTGAAGAAAATTGCTTCGGTTGCAATATGTACCCCTGGCGCACTGACGTCAGGGATGAGGCGACAGCAACCGATGTCGAACCAAGACTTTGGAAATCCGGCCGACTGCGGGGACCGCCTGACGACAGGATAACCCAAGTGTGATGACTGCAGCAGGGTGAACAATCGAACATCTATATTTATGGTAGGTACAAAACTGTACTTTTCCCCACAGCCTGGTCCTCCTCTTATCAGTCCCAGGCCTCAGGCTGAAGAAATTATCCAACCTTGAAGCTGAGGACTCCTCAGACTCCTTTTCGGAGAATTCTCTCTGCTGTGTTTCTCAGATGCCTTCTCCTCTTGGGTATTCTTCCCCAGAGGATGAATCTGCTGAGTCAGACTGCCCAGGAGAGGACCTCATCTTTGGGGAGACAATTTCTGAAATGAGAGAACATTGTCAGAGGTCCACAAAAGTTATGAGCTTCTGCAGATGGAAAGCCCTGCTCCTTCTGCAGTTCCTCCAGTGTTACTGGCTTTCTTGGATGCTCGTAATGCGACCTCTCTTAATCCTGATTTACAATCACCTGCCCCTAGAAGGCCTGACAGGTTTTACAAAGTCCTTGAAGGGGCAAAATTTTTGATGAAATGCCCTGTTGCTGACCCTGCCACTGTCTCAGTTTCAGCAGACAAGCCATCCAAACTACTTCTGTCTACCACTGTCCTTCCTACAGACAAGGACAGTAAGACCATGGAGCGCCTTGGTTAAAAGGTATATACTTCTGCTACCCTGGCCTTTAGGGCAGTGAATTACCAGATGCATATGTTGAAATATGCCTTGGCTCTTTTTGACCCAGGCCACCAAGCTTTTAGCTGACCTTCCTGACTTACCTTCCAAGGCACAAATTTCCAGTCTCATTTCACTGTCTTCTCAAGTTACTAGACATTCAGTTAGATGCAGCTGTGATGCTGCAGAAGCTCCTGCCAGGTCTACAGCCTCAGCTTCAGTCCTTAGAAAATACTCATGGTTACTGCTACAACCCTTACCCGATAATGTTAGGGCCAGATTACTGGATGCACCGCTGGATAACTCTGCTCTTTTTGGATGTAAAGCGGCTGAGCTATTTAAGACCCTTCAGCAAAAGGGAAGGAACTGCAGGATTTAAAACACCTGTTCATCTCCCCTGTACCCAAATTTCACAGGAAACTAGAAAGGGCACTAGGAAACAGCAAGACCCCTTCTCTCCATTCCTGTCTCTAAGGCTGTCTCACTGTCTTCCGATTTGGAAAAACATCACCTCAGACAGGTGGGTCCTTTCCATCATAGAAAAGGGTTACTTTATTACCTGGATCATTTCCCCTTCTCCCAAGGGGATTCCCCAGCCACCCAGAGATCAACTTCCATTTTCCAGTCAGTCCTAGACAGCCTCCTTTCACAAGGAACCATACACCGGTTCCTCTGGCATAAAAAGGAAGGGGATTCTATTCAAGACTCTTCCTAGTTCCCAGGAAGGATGGACCTTGGATACCTATCCTGTATCTCTCTCACCGCAATCTTTTCTTACAGGTATCCACCGTTCGTATGCTTACCCTTCAGATCCTTTTTCCTTTACTGATACTTCATGGATTTTTAGGCACCTTGGGCATAAAGGATGCCTACCTCCATATCCATATAAGGTCAAGCTCCACGAAATATTTATGCTTTGCAGTTGTTTCCTTACATTTTCAGTTCTCTGCCTTGCCCTTTGGACTCTCTACTGCTCCAGGGGTCTAATTGCCTGGCTCCAGTTGTTGCTTTTTGCAGCGTCCAAGAGATTCAAATTCTCCTATACCTGGACGACCTGATTCAGGCAGAATGCTCCAGATCCCTACAGACACAACTACACCAAGTCATCTCAATCCTGCAGGCACTGGGATTCAACATAAACTTCCCCAAGTCCAACCTGAGTCCGTCCCAGGACCAAGTTTTCATAGGCTGCAGGATAAGGACAGATGCCATGAGGGCATTCCTTTCACCCCAAAAAGTGGAAACCCTGAGGCAATATCTGGCCTCCATTCTCGAAGCTACTGCTTTGAAAGCCAGACAATATCTCAAACTACTGGGTTATATGGCTTCCACTATACCCATGCTGCCTCTGGCAAGACTCCACATGAGGAAATTTCAATGGTACCTGAAGTCCACATGGACCCAGCACTCACACCCCTTGGACTTCGGCATCCCCTTCCTTTCTTGCCTAAAGAAGGAGATTCTGTGGTGGTTGAACCAAGTCACACTCAACCCAGGACTTCCATTACAACCCCTTGCATCAGTCCAAGAAATATACACCGATTACTTCAGATCTGGGCTGGGGGGGGGGGGGGGCTACTTTTTGCAGCCTGAAAGTGCAGGGTACCTGGTCACACACCTTCAGGTGGGAACACATCAACATTAGGAAAATGAGAGCTATCTTATTTGCCCTGACAGTCCTCCTTCATACTCTACAACAAGGACCCCGAAAATGTTCACAGGCTACACTACAGATGTTCATAGGTTCATAGGTAGGTACTAGGCTAGCTGCCCGAGGGCATTTTTAGGCCTAGCCAGAGTGTATTGGCTTTTGCCGCCCCATTGATTAATTAACTGGGCCTCTGTCAAACAGAGCCAATGAAGTGATCCCAGGGGTGTATTTTCTGTTACCCATCCACTCGTCAAGGCTTCTCTTGAAGAGTGTTAGTGAGGGGCTCTGCCTGATGTAATTTGGAATTTTGTTCCAAAGCATGGAGAGTCTCTGTGACAGGAATCTATCCCTCCAGCATGTTCTATTTATTGTTGTGGCGAGGTTTAGCTCACTAGAGCGTGTGGCTCGCAGTGACTTGGATTTCTTTAGGTGGAGCATGTCCATCAATTCTGAGTTGGACATGGCTTTGTAATTCAGGTAGAGATCACCTCTGAGTAAGCGATATGCCACTGAGTACAGCTGGAGTTTTTTCAGTTGGGCTGCGTAGGACATATGTTTGAGGCCAGTAATCCTCTTGGTGAGGTGCTTTTGTGGTCTTTCCAGCTGTTGGAAGTGTCTTGTGAGGTACATCCCAAAAGGGGCATTGTACTCTATGATGGGTCTGATGAGTGACGAGTAGAGGGGCACTATAACCTCTTTATTTCTAGATGTGAACCCCTTAGTAATTAGATGGGCCACATAGAAGGATTTCCTAACTTCTTTGGCAATATGATTCTCAAAGGAGAGATTACTATCTACCTGGGTCCCCAGATCTCTTATTACCTCTTCTGTATTAAGGGGGCTGCCGCCTGTGTGGTAATTTGTGGGTGTTTTGTTTTTCCCAAATGGGATGACTATGCATTTATTGGCATTTAGCTCGAGGCCATGACTTTGACACCAGGTGTCTGTCTCAGTAAGGCCTTTTTGAAGGAAGTCCGTGTCAGCCGGAGAGTCAGTTATGGCTCCCAGTTTGCAGTGATCGGCGAACTTGGTTAGCCATAGTCCTGCTGTGTTTGCCTGCACTCCTGAGAAATATATGCCAAACAGTAGGGGTCCCAGAACTGAACCTTGCGGGACACCACTTGTGATTGGTTTAGAGTCGGACTTGGAGCCCGCTATTCTTACCGTGTGAGTTCTGTCTGTAAGCCAGTTAGCAACCCATCTTGTGACATAGGGGTTTATGTTCAGGCTGGTGAGTTTTTCTATAATACCAGAGTGAGGAATGGTGTCGAACGCCTTAGCGAGATCAAGGTAGACTGTGTGAACCACCTTTCCCTCGTCTATGGCCTTGGTGACTGTCTCGAAGAAGCCAACCAGGTTTAGTAGGCATGATTTGCCCTTAACAAAGCTGGATCGGGTTAAGTGTTTGGAGGTTCCCAATGTCTTTGTTAATGAGTTCCATGATGATGCGCTCCATAGCCTTGCAGACCAGGCTAGTCAGGCTTATGGGGTGATGGTTACCAGGATCAGTTGTGGCCCCTCCTTTGTGGAGCGGAATAACCGTTGCTGTGCGCCATTCTATGGGCACATAGCCTGTGGAAAGGCTGAGGTTGAACAGCGTGTTTAGGTGAGGTGTTAGTTTGTTCAGTAGTTCGTGCAAGACGCAGCCTGGGACACCATCTGGCCCCATTGATGCTGTGTTTTTGGCTTTTGAAAGGGCTGTTTTCACCTGTGCTTCTGTTATTTCCGGGACACTACACTTTTCCGGTATTGTTGTGGGCCCTTTTGAAGGTGAGAGGGAGGTGAAGTTTGCACTGAATCTATCTGCCAGGATGTTGGCAGTATCAGTAGGTTCAGTATATTTTGTGCTATTTTGCACTAACTCAGAGCATATCTGCGAGTTGCCACTTAGATTCTTGACATAGCTAAAGAAGGCTTTGTGGTTATCTTTCGAATCCTTGGCTATTTTTCTTTCAAAGTTAGCCTTGGATGATTTTATGAGGGACCTTAGTTTCTTACTGATACTGATCAGGGATGTCTTTCCTTCTTGGGATTTGCTTTTTTTTCTGAACTAGTTTCCTCCTCCTATTGTATAACCTGTTTATGGCAGGGGTCCACCAGACTGGTTTCTTTCTCTTAGGGGAGTGAGTCTTGGTCTTGCTAGGGATGGCACGATCCCTGCATCCTTATAGGTGCTCATAGATTGCAATTGTAAAGGATTCTGCATCTTGGGCAGTGTTAACGTTTAGCGTGGGGGCTGTGAAACTTACCACCTCTGCATTAAGTAAGGTGAAGTTTGCTTTAGAAAAGTTTTTCCCTGTGGTTTCCTTGGTTGGGGGTGGTGGTGGTGGGGTGTGGACATCCAGGGTGATTAGTTTATGGTCTGATCTAACCAGTGACGGGTTGACCTCTGGTACGGAACACCTGTCGCCCATGTTGGTGATGACCAGGTCCAATATTTTGTGGCCTGTGGTAGGGGAGTTTACCAGCTGATCCAGGGCATTTGAGTTGATAAATTCCAGGAAGCGCTGAGCCTGGGAGTTTGTACTCAAGTAGTTTTCCCAGTTAATGGTAGGGTAATTGAAATTGGCCAATATCAGGATGTTTTCTAGGACCTTTTCATGTTTTCCAGTGTCTCCAGAAAGGCGGAGTGGTGGTTCTGGGTCATGGAGAGTGATCTGTAGCAGGCCACAATTCGCATTGCAGATTTGCCCGATGTTAGTTGCACATGGATGATCTCAGAGGTATCATGCTGCGCTACTAACCTGGAGGTGTGAGTATCCTTGATGAATATGGATACATCTCCTCCTTTTGTGTTTCGGTCCATGTTCTGTGGCCGAAATGTGAGGTATGAGTTGTAGCCCAGTAGTGCTGGAGTGCTCTCTGGAGCCTTGAGCCAGGTTTCAGTTACTGCACAGATGTCGACGTTCTCAATACTTAGGAGTGCGTAGAGCGCATGCATTTTGAGATTTAAACTCCTGGCATTGAGTAGCATGACCCTCATTTTTTTACTTGTGCTGTTTATGGTGGTGGGTTTGAATTTTGAGCCTTGCCTAAAAAAGGCACTATGGGGGCAGCAAGAACCTTGGGCAGTATTCGAAAGCCAAAGGGTGACAGGTGCAAGCCATCTCTTGCGATGCAACGCGGCTTGTCGAGTATGCCATCCCAGACTGACAGACACTGGATCCCCTTTGAACGACACCAGAAGCTTAGCCAATTGTTGAAATTGATCATTTTTTCTTTATACTGAGGTATCATTCTTGGTGAGGGCAGGATGCTACTCAGTGTCAGGGTCATACCCGCCTGGGCTACATGATCATGAGTATGATTTTGTGTATTTATGTGTATTTTTTGCCAGTGCTGGTTTAGTAGGTCTATGTGAGGCTGGAGGTGTGGTGCAAGTGTTAACCTTCTCCTCATGATGGTCTGTTCCAGTCTTGGGTGGAGAGACCTAAGCCTCCAGTTTGGCTGTATAATTGCATCTCTCGCATATGTTAGTGTTTTGTGGTAGGAGGAGAGGGCTGTCTCTGTACATGAGGCAGTTGTAACATTGCCTCAGGATACCCAGATTCTCCAGCTGGACTGGAGAGTACACCTGAAGTTGCCCTTTGGTCATGCCTGGACAGTAGGGTGAGCTGCTTAGTCGCTTGGTTGGTGAGGGGTGGATAAAGAGCCGTGCCCTGCTGGGCAGTGAAGTGGGGTATATTAGTGCTTGCTATTAGGTCTGAGCAAGTGCTGGACTGTAGGATGCTTTCTGAGTGCTTAGGTTGAGAGTTAGACTAGTTTCAAGTGAAAAACTGAAGAGGAGACTTAGTGGAGCCGGGAATAATTTCACCCTCGCTAACCAGTGCTGCCCGGCGCACAAAACCATGCAAACGCGTTTTTTAAACTACTAACTTCTGGGCTGGAACCACTTCTCCAGGGACAGATAGCTGCTCAAAGTTCCCCTCTCTCACAGGTGAACAGAGAAACTTCCCTCTATCCAAGAAAGGTATGGGCAACTCAGAAACTTGTAACACAGCCCTGAATTCAGCACTAGCCTGAAAACTGGACTAGCTTAGAAAGGCGGGAAACGAGACATTTTTTTTTAAAAGATAAGGCAAAAACAGTAAAAAGTACACTTAAAACAGCTTTAAACGACTACAGGCGATCATAAAAGGCTATCGCACTTTAGTGTGTAGCCTACAACAGTTAAACAATTTATTTAAACAAAAAACTTTTTAAAAGTGCAGGCAGTCAAATAAGTACAATATGTGAAAAAAACAAGATTTAAATCAAAATAAGTGCTGGAAAAATCAGCGTTTAGTTGGAAAATAGTTAAGTACAGCAAGAAAATACAGAAAACTGATACTCAATCACTCCAAAGTCTCTCTTTTAAGCTAGAAGATTTTCTTCGTGTTTCACTGTTGCAGTCATTACATTTGCATTATCTGCCTGCAGGTAGCCCTCAGCCAGCTTGAATACCAAAGTCTTGGATTCCTGCGTCGGATACTTTCCCTCCTTCCATGTCGTCAGGGGTATAAAACATGCAGCCGATGCCATTACATCAGTCTTTCTTGCCGCACGGTGCCCGAAGCAGAAGCAGTTTGTAAGTGCCGGTTGACCAACTCCTGAAATTTTAATTTTCGATTTTTAGAACCAAAGTCTTCAAAAAAGCTAAGTACCCATTGGGGATCCTGTTTTCTTGCTCTTAAACCAATGTCAGTAAAAGTTAACAATTGTATTACTATGAAAGCAAATACCTCATAGAGATTTTCATTCGTGCTACATTCCTTGCTTAGGCCCAGACCACGACGTCCCTCACTGTCAGTTTTGTGCGTTATTCAACCCCCGAACTATTCGTCTTCGGGCTATTTTTGCAGCAAATTATTTTGGTACTCAGTTTAACTATCCAGAAATGGCTTTGGTAAGCCATCTGACTACCGATATTCCGAAAAAACGTAAAGACAGAGACAGACCGTATAGGTCCAAAACTGTAGATGACACTTCCTTTAAGCTAGTTGCCAGTTCGCCGGTACTCAGTGAGGCACTTTCGCAGCCCCTGATACCCGCTACTTCTGATTCGCAGGCCTCTGCAGAGACCCTTTTGGAGTCCGGTATGCCGTGAGATGCTTCGACTATGGAACTGTGGATGTCTCTACCTTGGATGGGTCTGGAGCCGCTGTGCAGGCACTGGCTTCTGAGGGTGTATTCAGGCCTACAGACTTGCATTTCAAACCAACGCCATCTTCTTCAAGGCCTAAAACTCCACCCATGCCTAGAAAACCGATGTCCAAACCGCTTGGTCAGGCCCATATGCCTAAAAAACAAATGATGAGAATGTCTGATGACCTCGTTACTTTAATTTGGGGAAGTCAGCCTTCCCCCTCTAAGAGACCTAGAACTGGTTTTCCTTCTGATTCTTCTGATCAGGATTCTGAAATTTTGTTTCTTCTGATTGCCAGGATTTGCCCTTATCTACCTATGAGGATTCTGATGCAGAGGATTCCATTCCCTCTGCTTCCCCTCCAGAATATTTTTCTTTTGGTGAAACCTTCCACTCTCTTAGTTAGCATTTCCACTGGGAAAGCCAGAATTACTCTGACTCCAAAAAGAGGCTTAGGGAATTCTTACTCCTCCCTCAACACAGGCCTTTAGCTGTCCTTCCTGTTCTGGACAATGTAGATGATGCCTTCTTGGAATCTAGCCCAGCCCCAGACTCTTTACCTCCAGCTCCCAGAAAACCTGACCGGTATTACAAAGTACCTGACTCTCACAAGTTTCTCTTCAAAAATCCTACTGCGGATCCAGAGACCATTTCCCAAGGACCAAAAGGCATTAAGGCTACAACTGCTAAAAACCCCACCCCCTCTGATAGAGATTCCAGGGCCTTGGACAGATGGAGTAAGAAGGTATACACTTCTGCTACTTTGGTCATTAGGGCCTTAAACTGTCGGTTCCATAAGTTAAAGTGTCAACAACATATGATGGGACTTCTTAAACAGAAAATGATGTTGATTCCTAACTGTGCTGAACATAAAGAATTACAAGATTTAATGTATTCTGCTGAACAAGTTGGTAAACATACTTTGCAATGTTGTCTTGATTCTTTAGAAGCATCTTGCAGGGCTGCTGTCACTTAAGGAGCAAAACTTGCCAGATCATGTTAAAGCTAAATTACTGGATGCTCCCTTAAACCAAGACCGCATGTTTGGCAACAAAGCAGAAGAAGTCCTTAAAAAGATGGAGGAAAAAGCTAAATCTATGCAAATTGTTAAAGATTTCCTGCAAGTAAACCCTCCCAGATTTAGTAGGCATTGGCCTACTAAGAATTGGCCCTTTCCAGGCCTTCTCAGCCCAAACTCAGGAACAGCAGACCACCTAGGCTACAGTCTCAAGGTACACACAGGCCTAAGCAGAGGGGGGCTCCCACTTCCAAAGCTGGAAGTAGTAAGACTCCCCCTATGCAAAAATGTCACAATGACTTATCCTTAACCCTTCCAAGCCCTGCTCAACTGTCTGCTCCCTTAGGGGGAAAGATCGCCCTGCATGCAAATAAACTGGGAAATCATTACCCAGGACAAATGGGTTTTAAATGTAGTCTTCCAAGGATAAAGATTCCACTTCCACACCTTACAAACCCCAAACGGTTGGCCAGACCTATCCCCAAATCAGTGGGCAGAGGCTCAACAGCAGGTTCTCTCCCTTTTAAGTATTAGGGCTGTTCAACCTGTCCCAGCAGAAGAAAGGGGACAAGGCTTTTACTCAGACTTTTCCTGGTACCCAGAAAAGACAGCTCCTGGCGTCCTATCCAAGACCTCTCTCTTCTAAACACCTTTTTGGTAATCCCAAAATTCAAAATGCTAACATTCCAATAAGGGAATCTTGCAGAAAATACCTACGTTTCAGAGCAGGCTCCATGCACTGTCAGTTCTCTGCACTTCCCTTTGGCTTATCTACTGCGCCCAGGGTATTCACAAAGTGTCTAGCTCCAGCCATTGCATTTTGCAGGCAGAGAAATATTCAGATATACCCATACCTGGACGATTGTCTGATTCAGGCAGAAAGCCAGGACATGCTATTAAAACATCTGGCATTTGTAAAGAAACTTCTAACCTCACTGGGGTTCACCATAAATGAAAATAAATCTCATCTAGTACCCTGCCAAGCTTGAACACAACTTTCCAGATGGCTTACCTCACGCCAGAGAAACAAGTTTGACAGCCTTCTTCAAACTGCTGGCCACAAAGACCCAGCTATCTGCAAGGAAAATCCTGCAAGCCCAGGGGTTCATAGCCTCTTGCATTCTACTAATTCCATATGCAAGACTGCATATGAGGAAACTACATTGGTATCTAAAAAGCCTATGGTACCAACATTCTCAGGACCTGGAATCAATGATTCCTGTCATTCCTTGTATAAAGACAGAGTTCCTTTGGTGGGCAGATGCCTGCCACCTCAACAAGGGGCTCCCTTTCAGTCTACCCCCTACCGCCCAAACCCTGACTACAGACGCATCAGATTATGCATGGGGGGCTCAGTTGGCAGGGCGGCGCATTCAGGGCAAATGGAACCCGAGTCGGATGCACCTGCATGTCAACCAAAAAGAAATGTTAGCTGTACAGAATTCCCTGACAGCCTTCAAAGATCACATTCTTCCAGGACAATTATTGGTAAAGACAAGACAACACCACAGTTATGTGGTACATAAACAAGCAGGGGGGAGCCCACTCATACCCTCTCTGCAGACTAGCCATGGCTCTGTGAAACTCAGCATTGAGCTACCATGTGCACCTACAAGCTCAATTCCTGCCAGGCAAACTAAACTCACTGGCAGACAACCTAAGCAGAAATCTCATGGACCCACACGAATGGAAACTGGAACCAAAAATATTCAACCTCTTGAGGAACAAATGGGGGACTCCAGAGATAGACCTGTTTGCCTCCCCTCAGAACTACCAATTGGACAGATTTTGCACAAGGACTCCCCGCAGTCAAGCTTGGAAAGTGAATGGCCCTGGCCTTTACCTGGGAAAGCCTCTCAGATGTTCTTCATCTCACATTGCTGCAGTCCTTACATATGGGTAGTCCGCTGTCCTCGGTCGGCCCGAATACCAAAGTATTAGGCTGACGTCGGTCAAGGCGCTTAAAACTGACATCAGGACGTCAGGGTACAAAAGCGCATGACCGACGTCATTTCCTCAGTCTTTTTTGCCGCATGGTCCGATGCAGAAGCAGCGTTGCAAGTGCCGTTCGGCGTTCTGAAATTTTTCGAATTCGGAGTTTCAGACCGAATCTAAGTTGGCTAAGTACCCCTTGGGGATTATTTTGGTTTTTCTTGCCTCAGTGTTTTACCGGATGTCAGAAAAAGTGAATAACTGTATTTCTTGTGGGAAACAGATACCGCATAGGGATTATCATTCTTTGTGTATTCCTTGTTTGGGGCCTGAGCACGACGTTGTTGGGTGTCGCCTTTGTGCTAGGTTCAATAAACGCACTATTAAGCGAAGGTTGGATTGTGCTAGGCTGGTCTTTGGGAAGCGGTGCAATTATAATATGCCGCCGGATTCTCCGGCCGCTTCTCTTAAGAAGCGCAAAGACAAAACAGTTAAACCCAGGCAAGATGAGTCGTCCGTTCCGGACGCCGGTTCTTTAGAGGCTTCAGTGGAACCGGTGGTTCCGACGGAGACTTCTCTGGAGTCTCAGGGGGAGACTTTGATTTTGCAGGAAGTGGTCTCTCAGGAGGCAGGTCAGGCTGAAGGGGCTTCCCAAGTTACTGTACTCCCCTCCCTTCCTAGGGTGGTTAGGCCTTCTCCTTCTGTTTCCAAGGCTTCTCCCAGAGGCAGGCCAGTGTCAGCTTCTGTTGGTGTCACTCCTAGTTCAGCAGGGTCTGTGCCTAAGAAGCACATGCTTAAAATGGCAGAAGATTTAATTACTCTGATTAGAGGTTCTATGCCCCCTCCTGATAAGAGGCCTAGGGTGGAGCCAGAGTTGGGAAGTTTTGAGCAGGCTTCGGATGTTTCAGAGTCTTCAGCTGAAGACTTGCAGGAGTACTCTCCTTATTCTGATTCTGATGCAGATGATTCCACTCCTTCTGCTTCTCCTCCAGAGGATTTTTCTTTTTCAGAGTCACTTCATTCTATGAGGGAACATTTTAAGTGGGAAGGTCAGGACTTCACTGATTCTAGGAAAAGGCTTAGGGAGTTTTGCTGTTACCCCAGCATAGGCCCTTGGCTATACCCCTGTTCTGGATGTTGTGGAAGATGTGTTTGCAGAGGCTTCACTTAATCCTGATTCTCTGCCTCCTGCTCCTGTTAAACCGGATAGGTATTACAGGGTGCCTGAGGCTCATAAATATCTTTATAAGAGTCCTAGGGCGGACCCAGAAACTATTAGTCAGGGACCTAAGGGTGTCAAGGCCTCTGTTGTAAAAATCCGGTTCCTCTAGATAAAGAAGCCAGAGCTTTGGATAGATGGGGAAAGAAGGTCTATACATCTTCTACCTTAGCTATGAGGGCTTTGAATTGCCAGTTTCATATGTTGAAATATCAAAACTTTCTTCTTTCTCAATTGAAGTCTAAGGTGGATGCTCTGGCGGAAGGCATTGAGTGTAAAGAGTTGCAAGATTTGGTGCATGTCTCTGAACAAGTGGGTAAGCATTCATTACAGTGTGGTTTTGATGCTGTGCAGGCCTCGTCTAGGGTGGCTGCCACTGGCTCAGTTCTTCGCAGGCACGCCTGGTTAAAGGATCAGAATTTATCTGACCATGTTAGGACAAGGATTTTGGATGCTCCTTTGCAGTCTGATGTGTTGTTTGGTTCACCTGTGGAATTAGTCTTGAAGAAAATGGAAGACAAGGCTAAGTCTATGCAGGCTGTTAAGGATTTTTTGCAAGTTCAGCCTCCGAAGTTTAGTAGGAATTGGCCTGCTAAGGGGTGGACGTATCCTTCTTATGATTCTCAGTCTAGGGGTAGATCTAGACGTGGTAGGGGCAGAGCTCAGAGTTCTTTCAGGCCTAGAACAGGGAGTTCACCTGCACAATCTTCGGGTGAGGGCAGGGGCCAGTCCTTTCGTAAACAGGCCCAATGACCTACTTTTCCAGCTGCCAGATCCTTCTTGCCTGGCAGCACCTTTGGGAGGAAGGTTAGCACTCTTCAAGGAAAATTGGATGTTGATTACCCAAGACAAATGGGTATTGGATATCATACATCAGGGTTACAAGTTTTATTTCCATACCTTGCCTCCTTTCAAAGGCATGCCGGACGTTCCTCCTCAGCAAAGACTAGAGGCTCAAACAAATTTCTTTACTACTTCAAATAGGGGCCATACAACGGTTCCTCTGCCAGAAGTGGGCCTAGGATTTTATTCTCGCCTGTTTCTAGTACCAAAGAAAGGAAACACGTGGAGACCAATTTTGGATTTATCCATCCTCAACACATATCTGGACATTCCCAAGTTCAAAATGTTAACGTTACAACAGCTTTTACCTCTGCTGGGCAAAGATCACTGGATGGTGACTCTGGATCTCAAAGAGGCTTACCTTCATGTTCCTATCAGGCCCAGTTGCAGGAAGTATCTGCGTTTTCGGGCTGGGACTTCACATTATCAGTTCTCTGCATTGCCCTTTGGCTTATCTACTGCCCAGAGTGTTCACGGTTCTGGCTCCAGTGGTAGCTTTCTTCAGGCTAAGAGGAATACAGATCTATCCTTATTTGGACGCTTGCCTGATACTGGCCCAAGAAAAGGATGAACTTCTTCATCATTTACAGTATGTGATGGCAGTGTTAAGATGCCTGGGGTATTCTGTGAACGAAATAAAGTCCAGTCTAGTACCCTCTCAGGACATGTGCTTTCTGGGTGTGAGACTGAATACAGCATCCCAGATGGCCTTTTTGACCCCGGACAAACAAAAGAATCTTTCTCTTTACTTCCACCAGTTGTCTCATCAGTCCAGGCTGACTGCAAGGACAGTCCTTCAAGCCTTGGGGTTCATGGCATCTTGTATTCTGGTACTTCCCAATGCCAAACTGCATATGAGGAAGCTACAATGGTATCTCAAGAATGTATGGACACAGCACTGCCAAGATTTGGACACTGTCATTCAAATAATACCTTGCATTCAAAAGGAATTTTTGTGGTGGGCTCAGGAATGTCACCTAAACAAGGGACTCTCTGTGACCCGGCCAGAGGCGAGTCAGATTTTAATGACAGATGCCTCAGACAAAGCTTGGGGAGCTCATCTAAATGGAAAATGGATACAAGACACGTGGCCTGCCAGACTTCAACATCTACATATCAACTTGAAGGAGATGTTAGCAGTCCAATTTGCATTGATAGCTTTCAAGGATTTACTTCTTCCAGGGCAGGTGTTGATTCAAACAGACAACACAACTGTCATATGGTACATCAACAAGCAAGGGGGAACGCATTCTTATCCTCTATGCAGACAAGCAATGATTTTGTGGGAGACTGCTCTCAGTTTACAGCTAAATCTTCAGGCAAGGTTTCTGCCAGGAGCACAGAACTCCTTATCAGATGTGTTGAGCAGACAAATTATGGATCCCCACGAGTGGAAATTGGATCCTCATGTATTCCAGAGGTTGACAGTGTTATGGGGAACTCCAGACATAGATCTGTTCGCTTCTCCACTAAATTACCAGCTGCCAAAGTTTTGCACAAAAGGTTTCATCCCTCAGCTTGGAAAGTGGATGCTCTCTCATTCAATTGGAGCAATCTTCACGTGTATGCCTTTCCACCTCTGCCTCTCCTCCCAAAGGTACTGCTGAAGGTCAGACAGGACAAGCCAAACATGATTTTAATAGCTCCAGATTGGCCTCGACAACACTGGTACCCATTACTGAGAAGTCTGGTACAGGAGCCTCCATGGCCTTTGCCTTCGATTCCTCACCTGCTGTCTCAGGAGAACGGTCATTTACTCAATGTCAAACTTCATTCTCTACATCTGACAGCCTGGCATATTCTGGTTTAAACCCTGGAGGGTCTCAGCTTCCACAACAAGTTTTGAATGTTATTTTGGAGGCCAGAAGGCCTAGTACAAGGAAAGTTTACGCAGATAAATGGAGGAGATTTTTATTTTGGAGTACAGCAAATGACTTTGATGTTTCTAAACCTAATTTAAGTGTGGCACTTCAATACCTTACTGAGTTATTGGACAAAGGTTTGTCCTTCTCCTCTATAAAGGTTCATGCTGCAGCAATCTCTGCTCACTATGACTGTGACCCACCATTATTTTCTCAGCCTTTGTTTAAGCAATTCCTTAGAGGGGCAAAGAATATAAGACCCCCACGTAGTGCTCCTACTCCTGCTTGGGATCTCAATTTTGTGTTGGAGAAACTCACTCTACAACCTTTTGAGCCTGCAGCATCGGCAGAGTTGAAATATTTATCTTGGAAGACTGCTTTTTTGTTGGCCATTACCTCTGCGAGAAGGGTTTCTGAATTACAGGCCCTTATGGCAGTTGAGCCTTTCTTAATTTTCCACAAGGATAGGGTGTCTTTGTACTAACCCTTCTTTTATGCCTAAAGTGGTTTCTAGTGTGGCTTTAAACCAAACTATTCATTTGCCTACTTTTTATGCAAACCCCCAAAATAAAGGGGAAAAGATTTTGCACACTTTGGATATTCACAGACAGTTGCGATATTATTTGAGCAGAACTAAAGGGTTCAGGCAGTCTCAGCAGTTGTTTGTTTCTTTTGCTTTGGGTTCTCAGGGCAAACCTGTTTCAAAACAAACTATTTCTAAGTGGATTGGTTTTGTATTGCTTTCTGTTATTCCCATCATGGTAAGGAGGTTCCAGCTGGGATTAGGCCTCATTCCACTAGGGCTACTGCCACTTCTACAGCTTTTTAAGGGGTGGCTACTAAAGATATTTTGGAAGCAGCTACTTGGAGTTCAGTGCATACTTTCTCTAAGCATTACCACCTTCCACTTTACTCTAAATCTAGGGCTGGATTTGCAACTGCAATTTTACAAGGCATGTTGGCAGCTCCTAATGCTTTATAGTTTTGCCATCCTCCCTTACCTCTGCTTTGGGATTCTACCCATATGTAAGGACTGCAGCAATGTGAGATGAAGAACATAGTACAGTTTTGTACCTACCATATATGTAGATGTTCAAGATCCACATTGCTGCAGTCCAATTACTCCCTCCTTCCCCTCTGTTGTTGAAGGTGGTGGTGTGGTTTGTGTTGTACATATTGTAAATATGGTTAGTGCACGGGTGGTTGGTTGGGTTTTGCTGGTTTTTGGCTTTGGCCTGTCTTGTTAGGGCCTTCTGACATCTGGGGCAAGAAAAGACTGAGGAAATGACGTCGGTCATGCGCTTTTGTACCCTGACGTCCTGATGTCAGTTTTAAGCGCCTTGACCGACGTCAGCCTAATACTTTGGTATTCGGGCCGACCGAGGACAGCGGACTACCCATATGTAAGGACTGCAGCAATGTGGATCTTCGAACATCTACATTTATGGTAGGTACAAAACTGTACTTTTATGCCTTTCCCCCTCTGCCTCTCCTCTCGAAGGTTCTGCTAAAGCTCAAACAGGACAAACCAAGGACAATACTAATTGTCCCAGCACTGGTACCCCCTATTGCATAGTATGATACTGCTGTATCCATGGCACCTACCTCAGACAGCTTCCCTGCTGTCCGTGGGCCAGATCCTGCACCCTCAGCTTCAAACCCTGAACCTTGCAGCTTGGCTAATTCCTTGAGCTCTCCAATAGCATCTCTCTTTAAGCAGGTGCTAGATGTCTTTCTGGAAGCAAGGAGACCTAGTACTAGAAAATCCTATGCTGAAAAGTGGAAAAGATGCTGTTCAACAGAAATGCTCCACAGGGGCCTATCCTTCTCGTCAATTAAAATTCATGCCTCTGCCATCTCAGCACATTATAATACTGAACCCACCTCTCTTCTCTCACTCCCTGTTAAAGCAATTCTAAAATTTAAGACCCCCTCAGGTGAACCCCTACTCCAGCCTGTGACCTTAACTTTGTATTGGAAAAGCTCACTCTCCCTCCTTTTGAACCATCTGCAACTGCAGAGTTGAAATTCCTTTCTTGGAAAACAGCCTTCCTTCTAGCAATCACTTCAGCAAGAAGAGTGTCTGAATTACAGGCTGTCATGGCAGTGGAGCCCTTCATTATCTTCCATGCAGACAGGGTTTCCCCTCAGGACCAATCCTTCCTTCATGCCCAAGGTGGTGTCTAGTGTGGCCCTAAATCAGTCCATTCATTTGCCTACCTTTTTTCCTAATCCACAAAACAAAGGAGAACGAATTCTGCACTCTTTGGACATGCACAGACAACTTGGATTTTATTTGGACAGGACTAAACCTCTTAGAAAATCTGAACAGGTGCTAGTTTGCTTTGCTGCCGGGGCAGAGGGGAAGGCCATTTCAAGTCAAACCATTTCTAAATGGATAGCCCATTGCATTCATTTCTGCTATAAGCACCATGGAAAACCTACCCCACAGGGGATAAGATCACATTCCACCAGGGCTGCATCTACCTCTACAGCTTTTCTCAGAGGGGTCCCTACCATGAACACCCTAGAAGCTGCTACCTGGAGCTCTGTTCATAGCTTCAACAAACATTACCACATGCCTATTTTTTTCTAAATCCAGAGCTGGTTTTGCCACTGCAGTCTTGCAGGGCTTTATAGCTGGTCCTAATGCTCTCTAACTTCCTCCTCCCTTCCTTAGCTTTGGGAATCTACCCAAATGTAGTGACTGCAACAGTGAATCACGAAGAACATAGAACAGTTGTGTACACTTACCATAAATGTAGATGTTCGAGTGTATTCATTGTTGCAGTCCTGGTTACCCTCCCTCCAGCCCCCTGACTTCTCTTGGCTCTACCTTTCCTTCTTGTTTGGTGTATTTGAGCTTTCTGGTGTATTTGCTTTTTGTTGGAGGTGTAACTTAACATATAATTGCTTCCCATTATGGGGGCATCTGACATTTGGGGCAACAAAAACTGATGTAATGGCATTGGCTGCATGTTTCATACTCCTGACATCATGGAAGGAGGGACAACATCCGACGCAGGAATCCGGGAATCTGGTATTCAGGCCTGCTGAGAACTACCTGCAGGCAGATAACCCAAATGTAATGACTGCAACAGTGAATACACTTGGAACATCTACATTTATGGTAAGTGTCCACAACTGTACGATGTATGGTGTGTGAAAAAACAGGGAGGAACCAAATCTTATTTGTTTTGCAGACTTGCTGTCCAAGCCTGGGACCTGGCAGCCCAACACGGAGTCTCCCTGCAGGCAGTTTACATCCCTTCAGCTCAGAACATTCAGATACCCTGTGCAGGTCCATGTCACAATCCCATGAATGGATGCTTCACAGGGAGGTGTTTCTGGACATTGTCCACAGGTGGGGTGTACCACATATAGATCTGTTTGCCTCCCCACTGAACAGACAGTTACCACTCTTTTGCACCAGGCTTCCCAGTCCATTAGCAAAGGCAACGGATGCCTTTTCAGTCACCTGGAAGGGGATGTTTCTATATGCATTCCCCCCTTCCCATTACTTCAAAAGGTCCTGCTGAGGATACAGCAGGACAAAGCAAAAATCTTGCTGGTGAATCCGTTTTGGCCAAGACCGCACTGGTTCCCCCTTCTTCTGCACTTAGCCAGGGACAATCATCACAAGTTACCTCACATAGTGGACCTTCTCACACAGGACAAGGGATCCCTAATCCATCCCCATCTGGAATATCTCAATCTAACCCTGTGGGTGATAGAATTTTTATCCCTTCTAGACACTTTTACACTGAGGACATGCTAGCAGTCCTGCAGGAGGCCAGGAAACCTAACACATGGAGATCTTACTTGTCTAAATGGAAGAGATTCTCCATGTGGTGTCTACAAAGACAGCTAGACCCATTTCAAAGTGAGGTCCCCTTAGTGTTGTCCTATCTGTGTGAACTCTTGCAAGCAGGGTTGGCATAGTCCTCTGTTAAAGCACACCTTGCTGCTATTTCGGCCTGTCCGCCTCTTGATCCCCCTCTAGCTTCCCATCTCCTCCCAAAGTTATTCTTTAAGGGAATACTACATCTCAGGCCCCACAGGAGGCTGATGCCACCTCAATGGGATCTAAATTATGTTTTAGAGAAACTCACTGTTGCCCCTTTGAACCAGGTTCTAAGGCATCCATGAAACATTTTACCTGGAAAACTGTACTCCTTGTGGCCCTAACATCAGCCAGAAGAGTGTCAGAGCTCAAGGCCGTCCTAGCAACTCCTCCCTTCCTCATCTTCCACAAGGACAGAGTGACCCTGAGGACCAACCCCTCCTTTATGCCCAAGGTGGTCAACACATTAAGGTATCCACCTGCCCACCTTTTTTCCTCCCCTTCAGAACGACAGTGCGAGAGTCTTGCATCCCCTTGATGTTCACAGGCAACTGAGATTTTACCTTGACAAGACTAAGGCCATTAGGAAATCGAAGCAACTATTTATCTCCTTTCACTCCAGAGCTCTGAGGAAAGGCAGTGACAAAACAGACCATTTCTGCTTGAATTTCCAAGGCTATTTCCTTTGCTACACTTTCCATGGGAAACAACTCAAGTCCAGAATTAAGGCCCACTCCACTAGAGCTGTAGCTTCATCAGGAGCCTTCTTCAAAGGACTGGACACTGCATCTGTCCGTACATTCACCAAACACTACAAGTTGGATCACATCTCCAGATCCAGAGTGGGGTTTGATAGGGCAATCCTTCATGGTTTCATGGAGAACAGATGTTCTTCGTCTTCCATTGCTGCAGTCCTGACTATTGGGTATAGTCCGCGTCCCAGTCGGCCCGAATACCAGAGTATAAGGCTGACGTCGGTCAGGGCGCATTAGACTGACGTCAGTACGTCAGGGTACTAATGCGCATGACCGACGTCATATCCTCAGTCTTTTTTGCCGCATGGTCCGATGCAGAAGCAGTTTTGCGAGTGCAGGTTGGCGTGCTGAAATATTTCCGAAACCGGAGTTTCAGACCGAAACAGAGTTGGCTAAGTACCCCGTTGGGGAACATTTTGGTTTTTTCTTGCCTCAGTATTTTACCGGATGTCAGAAAAAGTGAATAACTGTATTTCTTGTGGGAAACAGATACCTCATAGGGATTATCATACCTTGTGTATACCTTGTTTAGGGCCTGAGCACGACGTTGTTGGTTGCCGCTCTTGTGCTAGGTTTAACAAACGCACTATTAAGAGGAGGTTAGACTGTGCCAGGTTAGTGTTTGGGAAGCGTTGCAATTATAAAATGCCGTCGGATGCTCCGGCCCGCTTCCTCAAGAAGCGCAAGGATAAAACAGTGAAGCCTAGGGTTGAGGAACCGGCAGTCCCGGACGTCGGTTCTTTGGAAGGCTCAGTGGAGCCGGTGGTTTTGCCAGGAGTTTCCATGGAGTCCCAGGCAGAAACTATACTCTTACAGGATGTGCCTTCTCAGGAGGTAGGCCAGGCTGAGGGGGCTTCTCAGGTGACTGTTCTTCCCTCTCTTCCCAAGGTAGTTAGGGCCTCTCCTTCTGTTGCCAAAACTTCTATGAGAGGTAGGCCTACTTCAGCTACAGTGGGGGCTTCTCCTACCATTTCAGGTTCTGTACCTAAGAAACATATGCTTAAGATGGCAGAAGATTTGATTACTATGATTAGGGGTTCTATGCCCCCGCCTGATAAGAGGCCTAGGGTGGAATCTGAGTTTAAGAGTTTTGAACAGTGTTCTGAGGCTTCAGAATCTTCTGTGGAAGATTTGCAGGAGTATCCTACCTATTCTGATTCTGATGTGGATGATTCCACTCCTACAGCGTCTCCACCTGAGGATTTCTCATTTTCAGAGACTCTGCATTCCATGAGGGAGCACTTTAAATGGGAAGGCCAGGATTACTCTGACTCCAGGAAAAGGCTTAGGGAATTCTTGTTTTTTTACCCCAGCATAGGCCTTTAGCTATTCCTCCTGTGTTGAATGTGGTGGAAGATGTTTTTGCAGAGGCTTCCCTGAACCCTGACTCTTTGCCTCCTGCTCCTGTTAAGCCTGATAGGTATTATAGGGTGCCCGAAGCTCATAAATATTTGTTTAGGAGTCCTAGGGCGGACCCAGAAACTATTTCCCAGGGGCCTAAGGGTGTAAAAGCTTCTGTGGTTAAAAATCCTGTCCCCACTGATAAAGAGGCGAGGGCTTTGGATAGGTGGGGAAAGAAAGTGTATACTTCTTCCACTCTAGCCATGAGAGCTTTGAATTGTCAGTTTCACATGTTAAAATATCAGAATTACCTTCTTTCACAATTGAAATCTAAGGTGGATGCTTTGGCGGAAGGTATTGAGTGTAAAGAGTTGCTGGATTTGGTTCATGTGTCCGAACAAGTGGGTAAGCATTCTTTGCAATGTGGTTTTGATGCTGTACAGGCCTCCTCGAGGGTGGCTGCTACCAGCTCTGTTCTTCGCAGGCATGCCTGGTTGAAGGATCAGAATTTAGCTGAGCATGTTAAGACAAGGATTTTGGATGCTCCTTTACAGTCTGATGTGTTGTTTGGTTCGCCTGTGGAAGCTGTTTTAAAGAAAATGGAGGACAAAGCTAAGTCTATGCAAACTGTTAAAGATTTTTGCAGGTGCAGCCACCAAGTTTAGTAGAAATTGGCCTGCTAAGGGGTGGACATATCCTGCTTATGATTCTCAGTCTAGGGGTAGGTCTAGGCGTGGTAGGGCAGGGCTCAAAGTTCTTTAGGCCTAGAACAGGAGTTCACCTGCTCAGACTTCTGGTGAGGGCAGGGGTCAGTCCTTTCGTAAACAGACCCAATGACCTGTTTCTTCAGATGCCAGCAGATTCACGTCTGGCAGCTCCTTTGGGGGAAGACTGTCTCTTTTCAAAGAAAATTGGGATTTAATTACTCAAGACAAATGGGTGTTGGATATCATTCACCACGGTTACAGATTTTATTTCCATACAATGCCCCTTTCAAAGGCATGCCAGACGTTCCTCCTCTACAAAGAAAAGAGGCTCACAAGCAAGTTTTACAGTTACTTCACATAGGGGCCATTCAGCCAGTCCCTGTGTCAGAGAGGGGCCTAGGATTTTATTCTCGCCTGTTCCTTGTACCAAAGAAGGGGAACACGTGGAGACCAATTTTGGATTTATCTCTCCTCAACACGTTTTGGACATTCCCAAGTTCAAGATGTTGACGTTACAACAGCTTTTACCTCTGCTGGGCAAAGATCACTGGATGGTAACTTTAGATCTCAAGGAAGCTTACCTTCATGTGCCTATAAGGCTAAGTTGCAGAAAGTATCTGCGTTTCGAGCTGGAAATTCTCATTATCAGTTCTCTGCATTGCCCTTTGGCTTATCTACTGCCCAGAGTATTCACAAAGGTTCTGGCTCCAGTGATAGCTTACTTCAGGCTTCAAGGAATTCAAATCTATCCTTACTTGGACGACTGCCTGATTCTGGCTCAAGAAAAGGAAGACCTTCTACAGCATCTGGAATATGTTATAGCAGTGCTAAGATGCCTAGGGTATTCTGTGAGCGAAATAAAGTCCAGTCTAGTACCCTCTCAAGACATGTGCTTTCTGGGTGTAAGACTGAATACAGCAGCCCAGATGGCCTTTTTAACCCCGGACAAACAAAAGAGTCTGTCACTTTACTTCCATCAACTATCTCATCAGTCCGTGCTGACTGCAAGGACAGTCCTTCAAGCATTAGGGTTCATGGCATCTTGTATTCTGGTGCTTCCCAATGCCAAACTGCATATGAGGAAGCTACAATGGTATCTCAAAATGTATGGACACAGCACTGCCAGGATTTGGACACTGTCATTCAAATAATACCTTGCATTCAAAAGGAATTTTGTGGTGGGCTCAGGAATGTCACCTAAACAAGGGACTCTCTGTGACCCGGCCAGAGGCAAGTCAGATTCTAACGACAGATGCCTCGGACATTGCTTGGGAGCTCATCTAAATGGAAAGTGGATACAAGACAAGTGGCCTGCCAGACTACAGCATCTACATATCAACATGAAGGAGATGTTAGCAGTCCAGTTTGCATTAATGGCTTTCAAGGAGTTACTTCTTCCAGGGCAGGTGTTGATTCTAACAGACAACACAACTGTCATGTGGTACATCAACAAGCAAGGGGAACACATTCTTATCCTCTATGCAGGCAAGCAATGATTTTATGGGAGACTGCGCTAAGCTTGCAACTAACTCTTCAGGCAAGGTTTCTGCCAGGAGCACAGAACTCCTTAGCAGATGTGTTAAGCAGACAAATCATGGATCCCCACGAGTGGGAACTGGATCTTCATGTATTTCAGAAACTGACAGTGTCATGGGGAACTCCAGACATAGATCTGTTCGCTTCTCCACTAAACCACCAGCTGCCAAAGTATTGCACAAAGGGGTTTCATCACACAGCTTGGAAAGTGGATGCTCTGTCTTTCAGTTGGAAAAACCTTCATGTGTATGCCTTTCCACCTCTACCGCTTCTTCCAAAGGTACTATTAAAGGTCAGACAAGACAGGCCAAGGATGATTTTGATAGCTCCAGATTGGCCTCGCAACACTGGTACCCACTTCTACGGAGTCTGGTAAAGAAGCCTCCATGGCCTTTACCTCTGATTCCTCATCTGTTATCTCAGAAGGACGGTCATCTGCTCAATGTCAAGCTTCAATCTCTTCATCTCACAGCCTGGCATATTCTGTGTTGAAACACAGCAGGTCTCAACTTCCTCAACAAGTTTTAAATGTGATTATGGAAGCTAGAAGGCCTAGTACTAGGAGAGTGTACGCAGAAAAATGGAAGAGATTTTTATTTTGGAGTACAGCAAAGAATTTGGAGATTTCAGAGCCTAATTTGAGTGTGGCTCTTCAATATCTTACTGAATTATTGGACAAAGGTTTGTCCTTCTCTTCCATAAAGATTCATGCTGCAGCAATTTCAGCTCACTATGATTGTGACCCACCTTTGTTTTCGCATCCTTTGTTCAAGCAGTTTCTTAGAGGGGCAAAGAATATAAGACCCCACGAGAGCTCCTACTCCTGCTTGGGATCTCAATTTTGTGTTGGAAAAACTTACTCTACAACCTTTTGAGCCTGCAGCTACTGCTGAATTGAAATATTTGTCATGGAAGACTGCTTTTCTGTTGGCTATTACTTCTGCAAGAAGGGTGTCTGAGTTGCAGGCCCTTATGGCAGTAGAGCCCTTTTGATTTTCCATAAGGACAGGGTATCATTACGTACTAATCCTTCCTTTATGCCTAAGGTGGTTTCTAGTGTGGCTTTAAACCAAACTATTCATTTGCCTACTTTTTGCAGATCCTCAAAATAAAGGGGAAAAGATTTTGCACACTTTAGATGTACACAGGCAATTGCGTTATTATTTGAGCAGGACTAAGAATTTTAGGCAGTCTCAGCAGTTACTTGTTTCTTTTGCTTTGAGTTCACAGGGCAAGCCTGTGTCAAAACAAACTATTTCTAGGTGGATTGGCTTTTGCATTGCATTTTGTTATTCCCATCATGGCAAGGAGATTCCAGCTGGGATTAGGCCTCATTCCACTAGGGCTACTGCCACTTCAACAGCATTTCTAAGGGGGGTGGCAACTAAGGATATTCTGGAAGCAGCTACTTGGAGTTCAGTGCATACTTTCTCTAGGCATTATCACCTTCCAATATACTCTAAGACTAGGGCTGGTTTTGCCACAGCTGTTTTACAAGGCATGTTGTCAGCTCCTGCTACTTTATAATTTGCCAGCCTCCCTTACCTCTGCTTTGGGATTCTACCCAATAGTCAGGACTGCAGCAATGGAAGACGAAGAACATAGTACAGTTTTGTACCTACCATAAATGTAGATGTTCGAGGATTCCATTGCTGCAGTCCAATTTACCCTCCCTCCTTCCCTCTGTGTTTAGGGGTGGTTGTGTAGGTGAGTTTACATGCTTATATTTTATATATATATATATTGTTGTATATATTATACATGTTTTTGGTGCAGGTTGTTTTGGGACTTGTCTTTTTGGGTCTTCTGACATCTGGGGCAAGAAAAGACTGAGGATATGACGTCGGTCATGCGCATTAGTACCCTGACGTACTGACGTCAGTCTAATGCGCCCTGACCGACGTCAGCCTTATACTCTGGTATTCGGGCCGACTGGGACGCGGACTATACCCAATAGTCAGGACTGCAGCAATGGAATCCTCGAACATCTACATTTATGGTAGGTACAAAACTGTACTTTCTATTCCACCACCCCCTTCTTTCCTGTGAGCTTGGAAGCTCCAAGAGTTCCAAGAGTTTGGAATATTGCAAAACGAGAACAGAAGGACGTAGAATAGTTGTGTAAAATCTTATTGTAACCACAGATGTCCTTCTCTTCAAAGTTGCAGTATTCATTCCCTCCCTCCTTCCCCCTTTTTGCATCTAAACTGTTCCTTTGTGGATGGCACAGCTGTCCTGGGATGTTCCCTAGGCCATTGCCAGATGTCCCACGTACCTAGCAGTGACTACAAGCTTTTGTATACTATCCGGACGTTTGGGTAGGAAGCAGAGGATAATCCAAAAGTTTGAAATACTGCAACACGGAAGAGAAGGACATCTATGATTATGGTGAGATTTTACACAACTATTCTTTCCCAATTCTGGCTGGCAAGCACTTCTTACCTCAGGTGTAAGCCAGCAAGCCAGGTTCTTTTTTGTGCTCCTCATCTTGAGGACCATAAAAAAAAGTCCGTTTCCTGATCTGACTCTGTGCTCATAAAGCTGGATTGCTTTTTTTTTTTTTAATACAGCCCCACTGTTTATACATTCCTCGAGTGCTCAAGGAAAAAATAAAGGTTCTTTAGCGAGCAACTTGGTATACTTTTATATGCCACACGCAGTGCTGAAGCACTTCAGCCACTTCAGCCCTGACTGCTAATGCACTTTCCACATTCATTTCTGAATGCTGGTAGTATATTATCTCTCAGTTATCCACCTCATGATATTTTCCACTTGGGGCAGTTGCCTCATTTTCCCAGAAATATGAAACTGCATGCTTATTTGATAAGTTTACAGTATAAAAATACTGAATATTTTTAAAAATATTCAAATTAACAATACACATATCAATTACCCATTTCTTCAGCATCATTCAAAGTATCACTGGATGCTGTGCATTAGTTTGTAAGTCTCTTGATTTTGGAAATGTTAGGTACACATTTCAGTTAGGAGGAGAGCTCTTATAGAGTCTCACTGGGTTTAAGGGATATGGTTCCTCCTGGAAAAGGGACTCCACATCATCCAGAGAAGCCAAGAAGAGTCTTCCTGGATTAAAGGCCTTTGAGATAAAACTGGTACACAGGGCCTCTTTTCCTCCACTTAGTCTGTCACATTGTATCTTAGCAAGCAAGGAGTTAAAAGTTTATACTCCCTGTGTAGTGATACAGGGCTGCAGTGGTGGTGGGCTATAAATAAGGGCACCATTCACTAAGTAAATCTGTAGCTTAGACAGGAATGAATGCCAGCTAACAGCATATCATTGACTTTAACAAGAATATAATTTAGAGGCTGTGCAGCTCATGGTAATTAGAAACGAGGAGCTCTAAAGATCAGTATTTCTGCCACATGGGGGAATGAAATTAAGATGTTCTTCGTGTTTCACTGTTGCAGTCATCACACTTGGGTTATCTGCCTGCAGGTAGCCCTCAGTCGGCCCGAATAGCAGAGACTTAGTATATTTGCATCAGTTGCTGTCGCTCCAGGGCTGACATCAGGTCGTCAGGGGTATAAAAACAGGCAGCTGACGCCATTACACCAGTCTTTCTTGCCGAGGAGCCTGAAGCAGAAGCAGTTCGCATGAGTGCTGGTCGGCCGCTACCTGAGTTTTCGTTTCCGAATTGAGTCAACCTGAAGTCTTCTAAAGCTAAGTACCCCATTGGGGATCCTTTTTTCTTGCTCTAACCGATGTCAGAAAAAGTTAACAATTGTCTCGCCTGTGGAAAGCAAATATCACACCGCGATTTCCATTCTTACTGCGTCACCTGTTTAGGCCCAGACCACGACATACCTTGCTGTCTGTTTTGTGTCTTGTTCAACTCCCGAACTTTTTGTCATCGGGCCCTTATAGTAGCTAAATACTTTTGTTCTCGATCTCCGTATTCCGAAATGGCTTTGGAAAGCCATCCGACTACCGATCTTCCGAAAAAACGTAAGGATAAAGGCAGAGACAGACCGCACAGGTCCAAAACAGCGACGATGCTTCCATTAAGCTAGTTGCCAGTACGCCAGTACTCAGTGAGGCGCTTTCGCAGCCCCTGATGCCCGCTTCACTGGATTCGCAGACATTTACCGAGACCCGTTCAGGGTCTGGTATGCCACATGACTCTTTTTCGACTACAGAACCTGCGGATGACTCTACCTTGGATGGGTCTGTAGCTGCAGAGCAGGCACCAGCTTCTGAGGAAGTTCTTCGCACTACCGATATTCGACACAAACCGACGACTTCTTTCACATCTTCAGTTTTGTCTAAAACTACTGAGTTTTTAAGGCCAAGAGTATGAGCTACGCCTAAAAAAACGACGACCCAAACTCAAGCACCTGCTTCCTTGCCACAACATCAAATCCTTAAAATGGCAGAAGACTTTATACTAATTAGGGGAAGCCAGCCTTCCCCTGCTAAGAGAAAGAGACCTGTCCCCAGCAGCCTTAACAGACCAAGAGTCCAACGACTCTGATGTATCTGATTATGAAGACTTGTCCCCCAGCAGCCTTAACAGACCAAGAGTCCAACGACTGTGATGTATCTGATTATGAAGACATGTCTTTATCTGCTTATAAGGATTCAGATGCAGAGGAATCCATTCCCTCTCCTTCTCCTCCAGAGAATATTTCTTTTGGTGAAACCTTAAATTTCTTGATTTGCCACAACATAGGCCTTTGGCTATACCCCCAGTCCTGGATGTTGTGGATGATGTCTTTATGGAATCCAGTCTAACTTCTGATACTGTACCCCCTGCTCCTATTAAACCAGACAGATACTACAGAGTTCCTGACTCTCTCAAATTCCTTTTCAAAAATCCTTCTGCTGACCCAGAGGTAATCTCCCAGGGGCCTAAAGGTATCAAAGCAACTACAGCCAAGAATCCCACCCCTTTGGACAGGGATTCCAGAGCTTTAGACAGATGGGGTAAGAAAGTATATACCTCTGCAACTCTCCCCATTAGGGCTTTGAATTGCCAGTTTCACATGCTAAAGTACCAACAACATATCATGGAACTTATTAAGGTAAAATTAGCTACCTTTATGGACTGTGCAGAAAATAAAGAATTACAAGTGCTTATGCATTCTGCAAGCCAAGTCAGCAAGCATACTTTGCAATGTGGCTTTGATGCCCTAGAAGCATCTTGCAGGGCAGCAGTCACTGGTTCTGTACTGAGAAGGCATGCTTGGCTTAATTAGCAGACCTTGCCAGAGCATATCAAATCAAAATTACTAGACGCTCCTTTGAACAAGGACAATCTGTTTGGCACCAAAGCAGAAGAGGTTCTTAAAAAGATGGAAGAAAAAGCTAAATCTATGCAGACAGTCAAATATTTCTTGCAAGTACAGCCTCCTAGATTCAGTAGGCATTGCTCCTTGAAGCATTGGTCCTTTCCAGCCCCCTCTAGGCCATCTCAAACTAGACCCAGGGGAAATAGGGCCCCCAGGCTACAGTCTCAGGGTATGCAGAAATCTAAGCAATGGAGTGCCTGCACTTCAAAAACAGGGTGTGCTAAGCCACCCCCTTACAGAAAGAATTCACAATGACGTCTCAGGTCCATTCCCCACCTCTGACCAACTGATCATGCCCCTAGGAGGAAAACTTGCCCATCATGCAAAAAAACTGGACTTCCATTACAACACTGAGCCACCCCTCGTCTCTCACCCTCTCATCAAACAGTTCCTGAGAGGGACAAACAACTTCAGGCCACCAAGGAGAGCACCCACCCCTGCTTGGGACTTTAACTTTGTACTGGAAAAGCTCATGCTTCCCCCTTTTGAGCCTGCAGCATCAGCAGAGTTAAAATTCCTCTCTTGGAAAACAGCATTGCTTCTGGCCATCACTTCAGCTAGAGGAGTGTCCGAGCTACAAGCACTTATGGCTGTGGAACCCTTCATTATTTTTCATGCTGACAGGGTTTCCTTCAGGATTGATCCTTCCTTTATGCCTAAAGTGGTGTCCAGTGTGTCTCTCAACCAGTCTATCCATTTGCCAACCTTTTTCCCTAATCCTCAAAATAAAGGGGAAAGAATCCTGCACTCCTTGGACGTGCACAGACAGCTCAGATTCTACCTGGATAGGACTAAGCCCTTCAGGAAATCTAACCAGTTATTACTCAGTTTTGCACCAGGGGCAGAGGGCAAGGCCATCTCAAAACAGACAATTTACAAATGGATAGCCCACTTTATCCATTTCTGCTACAAACATCATGGGAAACCAACCCCTCAGAGGGTCAGAACACATTCCACTGGGGCAACATCTACCTCTACATCATTTCTCAGGGGAGTCCCTACCAGGGACATTCTGGAGGCTGCTACTTGGAGTTCAACAACACACATTCAACAAGCATTACCACCTGCCTATACTTTACAAATCCAGGGCAGGTTTTGCAACTGCAATCCTGCAGGGCATACTAGCCAGCCCAAACTCTTCTTGACTGCCTCCATCTTTTCTTCAGCTTTGGCAATCAACCCAAGTGTGATGACTGCAACAGTGAATCACGAAGAACATAGTACAGATGTTCATCGTGCATACAGCTGCAGTCATAACAGATGGGTTCTCCTGCCGTCAGGCGGGTCTTCGGTCGGCCGAATTCCAAAGTCTAGGTCCAGCGTCGGTCGTCGTCGCTTCTTCCCTGAAGTCACTGCGACAGGGGTATAAAGGAACCAGCCGATGCCATTTTCTTCAGTCTTTCTTGCCGCGCGGTGCCCGAAGCAGAAGCAGTTCGCAAGTGCCGGTCGGCCAGCTCCTGAAATTACGAAAACTTTGCAACCGAAGTCTTCTTGAAAGCTAAGTACCCCGTTGGGGAAACTTTTCTTGCCTCAGACCGATGTCAGACAAAGTTAATAATTGTATTTCATGTGGGAAGCAAATACCGCATAAGGATTTTCATTCCCTCTGCATTCCTTGCTTAGGCCCAGACCACGACGTCTCGGTCTGTCGTTTTTGTGCTACATTCAACAAACACACCATTAAGCGTCTGGCGGAGTTCACCCAGCACTATTTTGGCAAAAAAATTAACTATATTATGTCGTCGGATACTCCGACTCCAGTTTTGACTAAGAGACGCAAAGATAAGGACTGACACACGAGGTCCGCGGCCTCTACCGACACCACGCCAAAGCCGACTACAGGTGGTCCGGTTCTCAGCGAGGCGTCTATGCAGCCCCTGCCTACCGACGACACTTCATTGGCGGTGTCTCCTGTGCTCGAGGTCGCAGGCTCCTCGGCCCACACCCCGACTACAGATACCAAAGCCACTCTAGGCGGTGAAACTCAGAATGTAGACAGGTCTGCTTCCTCTCAAGGTGTCTTCAGGCCTTCCTCTTCTTTTTCCATCAAGGCTTTCACTAAGTCTAAAGCAGCCATGCATTCTAAGAGACAAGCTACACGGGGCCCTTCTCCAGGCCCCATGCCTAAAAAACAGATGCTTAAAATGGCTGAGGATTTAATTACTCTTATCAGGGGTTCTCAACCTCCCCCGGACAAAAGGCCCAGAGTGGAGGAAGAATCCCCCTCCTTGGACCAGGCCTCCATTATTTCAGAGCAGTCTGATGAACAGGAACATTCTTACTCCTCTTTAGAAGATTCTGATGCAGAGGAGTCCATTCCCTCTGTCTCCCCCCCCTGAGGATTACTCTTTTGGGGAAACCTTGCATACCTTGAGGGAAAACTTCCACTGGGAAGGCCAAGAGTACTCAGACTCCAAGAAAAGGCTTAGGGATTTTCTCTTGCTTTCTCAGCACAGGCCTCGTGCTATACCTCCTGTCTTAGACATACTAGATGATGTGTATTCGGAGGCCTGCCTTAACCCAGACTCTTTACCTCCAGCCCCAGTCAAGCCTGACAGGCACTACCAGGTTCCTGACTCACACCAATTCTTATACAAAAGCCATGCGGCTGACCCAGAAACTATCTCACAGGGCCCCAAGGGAATTAAGGCCTCCACTGCTAAAAATCCATTACCTTCAGAGAGAGATTCCAGAGCTTTAGAAAGGTGGGGAAAAAAGGTATACACCTCGGCCACCTTAACCACAAGGGCATTAAACTGCCAGTTCCATATGTTAAAGTACCAACAGTTTCTGTTATCGCAGTTGAGAAGCAAAATGTCACAACCTGAGCAACCAGACTTGAAGGAGTTGCAGGATTTGATGCATAGTGCAGAACAAATGGGTAAACATACCTTGCAATGTGGTTTTGATGCTCTAGAGGCCTCATGTAGAGCTGCTGTTACAGGATCAGTCATACGTAGACATGCCTGGCTCAAGGAGCAAACCTTACCAGATCATGTCATAGCTAAATTACTAGATGCCCCTCTACAAAAAGATGTATTATTTGATGTTAAAGCTGAGGAAGTATTAAAGAAAATGGAGGAAAAGGCTAAATCAATGCAAACAGTGAAAGATTTTCTACAGGTACAACCTCCACGTTTCAGTAGAAATTGGCCTTCCAAAAATTGGTCCTTTCCAGCCATGGACAGACCCCAAAGAGGTAGATACAGGCGTCCGAGGGGCAGGGGCCTAGCTCAAGGATCGTTTAGAGGCAGACAATGGCAAGCTCCTACACAAAGAGGTGGTGAGGATAGTTCACAGCCATTCAGAAAGCAAACCCAATGACTTTCCCCTTTGCATGCCAAGCAAGGCTCAAATGGCAGCACCCTTAGGCGGAAAACTTTTAGTTATGTACTTACCATAACTTTAGATGTATGGGATCCATCTCGCCTACATTCTGTACTGATGGGTTCGGAGCCGATCCTCGGCTCCGACTCGGCACGCTATACTAAAGAACGAAGTCTCTTATTGGCTGAGCTATCCCACATCCCAGGATGCACCACCACTGCTTCCCCAGATCTTGTTTGTCCGCACACTTGCACACACACATAGACTGTTGATATAATATTGCCAGGTGTTTCAAGATGAAAAGGCTGAACTCGAACCTTCCGGTCTCTTCTGATCGCCAAGGCAGGGGGAAGGAGGGTGGGTTATTAGGAATGTAGGCGAGATGGATCCCATACATCTAAAGTTATGGTAAGTACATAACTAAAAGATGTTATGTGATCCTATCTCGCCTACATTCTGTACTGATGGGACAGCGTCCCTAGCACCTGATTCCTGGGTGGCTCACTGGAAAACACTCCTGAGAACTGTGGAACCGAAGGAAGCTCGCCCCTGAGATGCCACATCCAATTTGTAATGAGAAATAAAGGTGTGAGGAGAAGACCACGTAGCCGCAGCACAAATGTCACTAATGGCAAGCTTAGAATGAAAAGCTGCCGAAGTAGCTATAGCCCTGGTAGAATGAGCTTTCACTGTGATTGTAAGCTCTTTATTAGAAATGAAGTAAGTATGACTGATACAGTCTCTGATCCACTTGGCAATAGTGACTTTCGTGACGGCTTTGCCCAATTTATTTTCCGAAAAGGACACAAACAACTGATCTGTTTTCCGTGTTTGGTGCGTCCTATCCAAATAGAAGCGCAATTGTCTGTGAACATCCAGGTGTGAAAGATGTATTCCGCTCTATTCGAGTACTTTGGGAAGAAAACTGGAAGTTCCAATGACTGTTGCAGACAAAAACTATAACAAACCTTAGGAACAAAGGATGGGTTCGGTCTGAGGGATACTCTATCTTTGTGAAAAACCAGGTATGGTGGTTTGATACATAGGGCTTGAAGTTCCGAAACTCTTGTGGCTGATGTAATTGCAATTAATAAAGCAGTCTTCCAAGAAAGAAATTTCAAGTCACAAGTTGCAGCCGGTCCAAAGGGGGAAGAGGTCAAAGCACCTAGCACCACATTAAGGTCCCACGGTGGAGCGGGATGAGATATCGGGGGCTGTAGCAGCCCCGCACCTTTCATGAAGGCTTTACACAACTTGTTGCTCATCAAAGGTGGATCTATGCTCTCATGAAAATTGGAAATAGCTGCCAATTGAACCTTGATGGTAGAGACCGAAGAACCTTGATTGAACAGAGAAGCTAAAAACTTCAGAACCTCTGACACCGGGACCGTTATGGGATCTAATCCCCGGAGTTGGGCCCAAATAGCAAATCTCTTCCATTTGCTGTTATACATTTTCTTAGTAGAAGTCTTGTGGGCCGAGGACAAGATATGTATAACCTCCGGGTCCAAAGCATGGTTCCTAACTATGGTCGGAAGAGGAGGAGCCAAGCTGTTAATCTCAACGAGTGGAGGGACTGATGATGCTGTCCCGACTGATGGGTCAGGAGGTCCAGAACTTGGTCCAGGAACCATGGACCGTCCAGTGCATATTTCCGAAGAAAGGGAAACCAGACTTGACGAGGCCAGTATGGGGCAACTAAAATCATCTTGCTCTCCAAGCAAATCACCTTCTGGATCACCTTGGGAAGAAGGGGAACTGGTGGAAAGGCGTATAGCAGGCCGGTGGGCCAAGCTTGGACTAGGGCGTCCTTGGGAATCTCCCCCGGAATTGGGGTGAGAGAGAAGAATTGTTGGCATTTCGAGTTGAGGGGGGTTGCGAAAAGGTCGCAACAAGGAGTTCCCCATCTTCTGAAGATCTGAGTTGCCACTCTGTTGTTCAGAGACCACTCGTGAGGGGAGAGAATAGTTCTGCTCAGTCTGTCGGCTATCACATTGGATCTCCCTGGAATGTGTGTTGCTACCAGAAAACGTTTGGTTGCAATCGCCCAATCCCATACTTTCATGGCCTCTCTGCAAAGGGGGTAGGATCTGGTCCCTCCCTGCTTGTTCAGGTACCAGACTACTGACATGTTGTCGGACTGAATGGCAATCATGCCCGGGGGGAGGTAATCGTGTAGTGCTTGTAGCGATAGAAGCACCGCCCTCATTTCTAGTATGTTGATTTGGAGGAGACTCTCGTCGGAATGCCACTTGCCTTGGACTGACCTGCCCAGGTAATGACCCCCCCACCCCATCTGCGAGGCGTCCATAGTCAATGTGGCCACTGGAGATGGTGGGACGAAGGGTCACCCCTAATCCAGGTTGGAGGAAAGAAGCCACCAACAAAGGTCCTGTTTGCACGTCTCTGTGATCATAATGGGGTGACTGAGAGGGAGATCCTGATAAGACCACTGGACTGACAGGAGCCACTGGAGAATCCTCATATGTAACCTTGCCAAGGGGACTAGGAGGACGGTGGCCGACATGGAACCTAACAGTTGTAGGACCATCCTGGCTGGGGCTCGGCGTTTGAGGAGCAAGGCTCGAACTTGAGACTGTAATGTTTCTATCCTCTCTGTAGGAAGATAGACCCGCATTTGCCTTGAGTCTATCTCTACTCCGATGAACCGTATGCGCTGAGATGGCAGCAACACAGACTTTGCCCAATTGAAGGTGATTCCTAGGGAGTTGCCTAGAGATATAGTGGCTGCTAGGTTCTGTAAGCCAGTCGTCTAGGTATGGAAACACCTGGAATCCTAGACTTCTCAGGTGAGCAGTCACCACCGCCAAACATTTGGTAAACACCCTGGGGGCTGTGGTGAGACCAAAGGGCAGTGCACGGAACTGGAAATGACTGTCTCCCAGGCTGAAGCGCAAGTGTCTCCTGGACGCCTGATCTATCAGGATGTGATAATAGGCATCCTTGAGATCTATGGAGCACATCCAAATACCTTTCTCCAGCAGCGGGAGAATGGATTGCAAGGTAACCATCCGGAACTTGGACTTCTTGACTGATCGATTTAGCTTGCTGAGATCCAAAATGGGCCTCAAGTCCCCGGTCTTTTTTGGCACCAAAAAGAATCTTGAGTAAGTCCCTAATCCGGTCTGGTCTGCGGGGACCGGTTGGATGACTCCTTTTTGAAGCAGCTTTGAGATTTCGATGGCTGCAAGATCCCGTTGACTGGGTGGCGGGTCCGGGATTTTTCGGGATGGAGGGGGGGATTGAGAAAAAGGGATGGTGTAACCTCCAGCGATGATTCGGAGCACCCATCGGTCCTGAGTGATATTCTCCCAGGCCTTTAGGTGCTTCGAAAAACGACCCCCGACTGGCTCCGGAGCTGCACAGTCGGGCAATCCTTCAGGGATGCTGGAAGATTGAGGAGCCACGAAAGGACTCGCGGTCTCCAGTGTTGCGGGGTCCTCCGCCGCCTCTGGGACGGCGTCTTCCTGAAAAATTTCCCCCTCCTCTGCCTCTAGAAGGGGGATCGCCCTGCTGTGAGGAGCAAGTCTTTTGAGATTTACGGAACCACATTTTCCCCCCTCTTCTAGCCTTGGGATAAGGCCTGAAGGGAGTGGAAAACCGTGCCCCTACGGCAGTCAAAGTTTTACCCTCTTGTTCACAGCGGGTCAAGGTGTCCTTTACCTTGGGTCCAAACAGAGAGGACCCATCGAAGGGAACGTCGGCTAAGGAAGACTTGAAGGCTTCCGCAAAATGACACAGGCGAAGCCAGGCTTGTCTCCGTAGAGCAACACCTGTTCCCGCTGCTCTATTCGCCCCCTCGGCTGCATACGAAATGAGCCTCATGGACGAGTTAGATAACGATGCTAGGGTAGCCAGCTGCTCAGGTAGGTTACCAGAGAGGCTATCTGAAAGTTCCTTGACCAGATCCCTCTGAAGTCTGGTGAAGTGCGTCAGATAATTCAGAGACCTTAGGTTTCTGAAGTAAGGGTGCACTTCCCATACCGATCCATGCTCCTGGACTCTTTATTATGAGGATGGACAGACGTAGACGCCTCTGCCACATCTTGTTGGGTAGCAGATGCCACCACCAGGGCATCTACAGCCACACCTTTAGAGAGAAAATCCTTGTCGGGGGGGGGGGGCTGACAGAAATTTATTGGGGCGAGCTGGCACCGGTTCCACAGAATCCGGGTGTTCCCACGCCCTTCGAGAGATCAAATCCAGAAGCTCATCGAAGGGCAGAGATGCCCAGGAGGCGGAGGGCTGAGCCCCGAAGGCCTTGAGGAAAACCGACTCCTCAGCGGAAGGGGGTTTGGACTGCCAGTCGCCTCGTTGTTTCAGGATTTCCAAAATGTCCGCAAAGGAGACATCTGAGGACGACTTGGGGGACCCCTCCGCATCATCGAGGTCAGTGTCTGAGGTGAGAGACTCATCAGGGGAGTCGACGTGCTTCCTCTTGCACTGTCTCTTCCTTGGGGGTTCCTCCAAAGATGCTTCGGAGGGACCTCCAGGAAGGGGGGAACCCCCGATGGGGGTGACCTCAGGCCCCAGGGCTCCGCTGTCTTGAGACAGGGGGACTACAAAGGAACCAGTCTCCGTGCCCAGGGAAGGTGCCGTTGAGACGGTGGAGGTAGCCAAAGAGGATTTGGCCAGAGCACTCCTCATGGCCCTGAAGGCGGGACCCCCAGAGTCCTGGGAAGGTCCGACCCCCGAGGCCACAACAGTGGACGGCACTCCCGCAGCCGGCCGAGAGGAGGCTGGAACCGAAACATTGGTCCCGAAGCGTCACGCCGGGCCGACCGAGGAGGTCCGTGTACCGAACTCCGACCCGAAGGGTGGGGTTGGAGTAAGGGTCGGAGCCGACCCAAAAACCTCCGCCGGTTCCACCAGCACCGACTCCAACGGTGCCGAGGCTGTTGGAGGAGGAACCAAGACAACAGGGTGGGTAATTGGCTCCGGAGCCGACTGGGCTGGAGCTGAAACCAACTTTTGGAAGACTGGAGACTGAAACAGCCTTTGAAGTACCCTGTCTATGTCCGAATCCGACATTCTCGAAGACCGAGAAGAGACCGAACGAGTTCGAGTCGACTTCTCCACCGGTTCCGAAGGACTGGGGGACTGGCTCCGAATCGTCTCGATAAATATCGGTGCCGAGGGAGACTCCACAACCATTGTAATTTCCCTCAAAGCCGAAGTGGACTTCGGCGCCGAAGGGGAAGAGTCTGAGCGGGCAACCCTCATCGGCTCCGAAGACAGTGGAGCCGATGAAGGTGATCCGCCTCTCGAAGCTCCAGCCGTCGGCTCCGAAGCCAGAGGAGTCGAGGCTGGAGGCATCGAGGCAGACCGTTCCGCCCTCGGCTCCAAAGTCCGTGAAGCCGATGGAGAAGCCTGCCGAGATTTCTTTGTGGCCGGTTCCAACGGGCTGGTCGGAGCCGACGATTTCTTTCTCTTCGAAGGTGAAGAGGAAGAAGATAAAGCCTCCTCAAAAGAAGGTGTAATAAGCCCTTTTAGAATCAATTTGTTTTTCCTCTCTTGGAGGACCCGGGAGGAAAAAGCGTGACAAACGCTGCATGACTCCTGAAGATGTTTAGGGCCTAAACAATACACACACAAAGAGTGATCGTCCATTATGGACATCTTGTAGCTGCATTTAGAACATTTTTTGAACCCAGAAGGTCTGTGCTCTTTTGACATGTTGACACACAAATACTGCTACCAACTTTCAAAACTTTGTTAAAGAAAGAGTAAATAAGGACAAGACCCCTCTAATGTAAACGGGATTACTTGCCCAACTAAACTATAACACTACAATAAGACTCACACTAAATACTTCAAACACGCGTGAGGGCAAGGCCCCTCTAACTGAAATGGGATCCTTTCCCTCAAATTAAAGACAAGTTTACCAGAAAAATCACTCAAAACTCAGTCACACAACAACGATAGTTGTTAAAACAGCTTTTGGGTATATCAATCAAAAATTTCTGACAGAAATTCTTTGAAGAAAAAATCACTTAGCTCAGTCAAGTCCGAAACCACATCTTTGCTGTAAAGCGGCAAACGAGATCTGGGGAAGCAGTGGTGGTGCATCCTGGTATGTGGGATAGCTCAGCCAATAAGAGACTTCGTTCTTTAGTATAGCGTGTCGAGTCGGAGCCGATCCCATCAGTACAGAATGTAGGCGAGATAGGATCACATAACATCTGGCATTATTTTCGAAAAATTGGCATATTGTCACAAAAGACAAATGGATCCTGGACATTATAAACAGAGGCTACAGATTCCATTTTCACACCCTTCCACAAAAGAGAGGCATGCCAAACCTGCCACACAATCAAAGAGCAGAGGCACAAAGACAAATTTCAGATCTCATGGACATGAAAGCTATTCAAGAGGTACCTACTCAAGAACAAGGTCAAGGTTTTTATTCCAGAGTATTCCTGGTACCAAGGAAGGGAAAAGATTGGAGACCTATTTTGGACCTATCCATCCTAAACACATTTTTACTCGTGCCAAAATTCAAGATGCTCACATTACAGCAGCTTCTTCCCATGCTGGGCAAGGAGTCTTGGCTGGTAACATTGGACCTCAAGGAGGCATACCTGCATGTCCCAATCAGACAAAATTGCAGAAGATACCTCAGATTTCTTGCAGGTTCAACCCATTATCAATTCTCTGCATTGCCCTTTGGCTTATCTACTGCGCCCAGAGTATTCACGAAATGCCTGGCATCAGTAATTGCCTACTGCAGACTTCAAGGGATGCAAATATACCCATATTTGGACGACTGCCTGATCCAAGCGGACAGCAAGCACATACTTCTGAAACATCTGGCTTTTGTAATAATGTTGTTGAATTCTCTAGGGTACACAGTCAACAAAAAGAAATCAAGGCTAATACCATCACAGAAAAATAATTTTCCTGGGTGCCAACTTGGACACAAACACCCAGATGGCTTACCTCACGCCAGAGAAACAGGGGCAACTAACTCAATACTTCAGAAAACTAGCAAATTTCACCAGGCTGACTGCAAGGAAAATCCTGCAGGCTCTGGGATTCATGGCATCTTGCATCCTACTAATCCCATGTGCAAAGCTGCATATGAGGAAACTTCAATGGTACCTGAAAACCTATGGTCTCAACACAGCCACAGTTTGGAAACAATAATACCACTGATTCCATGTCTTCAAAAGGAATTTCTGTGGTGGGCTCAAGCATGCCAAAGAAGCACAGGTCTCCCATTCTGCAAGCCTCAAGCAAATCAAGTCATCACAACAAACGCCTCGGACTACGCCTGGGGGGCGAACATGACAGATCGGTGCATTCAGGGCAAATAGTCCCAAAAAGAAAAGCACCTACACATCAATCAAAAGGAAATGCTAGCAGTAATACATGCTATTATGGCTTTCAAAGACCTTCTGCATCCAAGCCAACTACTGATAAGGACAGACAACACCACAGTAATGTGGTACATAAACAAACAGGGAGGAACCCATTCATACCCCCTATGCAGGCTGGCCATGTCACTTTGGAACATGGCTCTGGAATTACAAATCGAACTTCAAGCACAGTACTTGCCAGGCAAGGAAAACACGCTGGCAGACAACCTAAGCAGAAATATGACAGACCCACACGAATGGAAGTTGCACCCTCAAGTTTTTACAGAAATAATTCAAGCATGGGGAAGGCCAGACATAGATCTCTTTGCCTCCCACAAAAAACACCAATTGACAAAATTCTGCTCAAGGACTTTTCATCCACAGGCCTGGAGAGTGGACACTCTCTCTTTCAGTTGGACAACAATGACAGTTTATGCCTTTCCACCTCTTCCTCTGCTGCTCAAAGTTCTATTAAAAACCAAAGCAGACAGACCAAAGATGATTCTCATTGCTCCAGACTGGCCAAGACAGCACTGGTACCCACTCCTGAGGAGCCTGACGCAGTCCCCACCATGGACCCTACCTCTAATGCCTCTTCTTCTGACTCAGCACAGCTTCAAAACTCTTCACAGTCAGCTGAAAACACTCAATCTGGCCGCATGGAAGATTCCTTAACTTCACAACAGACCCTACTCTCCAAGGAGGTGCAGGATGTCATTTTGGAGGCCAGAAGGCCTTCTACTAGGAAAGCTTACTCCGCAAAATGGAAGCGATTTTGTGCCTGGAATGAGAAAAAGGGCCAGAATCCTGGAATACTGAATTTACCGCAAATATTACAGTATCTAGCTGAGCTGCTAAGCAGTGGACTTTCATTCTCCTCCGTCAAAATCCATGCCTCAGCCATTTCTGCAGAATACAACACTGATCCTCCTTTATTCTCTCATCCCCTCTTAAGACAGTTCCTCAGAGGGGCTAAGAATATAAAACCCCCAAGGAAACAACCAATACCTGCTTGGGACCTCAATTTTATTTTAGAAAAGCTGACCTTACCTCCTTTTGAGCCAGCTGCCTCAACAGATTTGCAATATTTGTCCTGGAAAACAGCCTTCCTTCTGGCTATCACCTCAGCTCGCAGGGTATCGGAACTACAAGCCCTCATGTCTGTGCAGCCTTTCATCATTTTCCATCAGGACAGAGTTTCCTTACGAACCAATCCGTCCTTTATGCCAAAGGTGGTATCCAGGGTAGCTTTGAATCAGGCTTTTCACTTACCTACCTTTTACCCTAATCCTCAAAACAAAGGGGAGAGACTACTACATTCCTTGGACATCCACAGACAGCTACGTTATTATTTGGACAGAACAAAGCCTTTCAGAAAATCAGAACAACTCTTTGTGTCCTATGCTATAGGAGCTCAAGGGAAGCCAGTTTCCAAACAGACAATCTCAAAATGGATAGCCCACTGCATACGCTTTTGTTACTCTTTTCATGGTAAAACTGTGCCTGCAGGCATCAGATCTCACTCCACAAGGGCCACCGCTACCTCTGCAGCTTTCCTCAGAGGAGTTCCTACCAAAGATATTTTGGAAGCAGCCACTTGGAGTTCTGTGCATACCTTCTCCAAGCACTACCACCTACCATTATACTCCAAAACTAGAGCAGGCTTTGCCACTACAGTCTTGCAGTGCATCCTGGCTCCTCCTAGTTCCACCTAGTGCCTACCACCCCTTTTTTAGCTTTGGGATTCTACCCATCTGTTATGACTGCAGCTGTATGCACGATGAACATAGTACCGTTTTGTACCTACCATAAATGTAGATGTTCGAGTGCTAATACAGCTGCAGTCCAGGTTTCCCTCCCTCCTTCCCCTCTTGGGACAGGCCTATTGGCTAACACCTCCTCATACAACTTGATTGGGGTATTCATTTATGGTGTATTTGCTTGCAACTACTGTTTTTTGATTATGTTGCACTGCATTCTTACATAAATTTATGTATTGCCTTCCTTCTGGGGGCACCTGACATCTGGGGCAAGAAAAACTGAAGAAAATGGCGTTGGCTGGTTCTTTTCTACCCCTGTCGCACTGACGTCAGGGAAGAAGCGACAACATCCGACGCCGGACCTAGACTTTGGAATTCGGCCGACCGAGGACCCGCCTGACGGCAGGAGGTCCCATCTGTTATGACTGCAGCTGTATTAGCACTCAAACATCTACATTTATGGTAGGTACAAAACTGTACTCTGTGTACACTTACCATAAATGTAGATGTTCCAGTGTATGCACTGTTGCAGTCCTGGTTTCCCTCCCTCCAGCCCCCTGCTCTCTCTCCACTCTATGTGTATATTACTCACCCCTTGCAGGGGTATTGGTATTTACTTTTTACTGGTGGTGATTTTCCCACAATAGCTTTGCTCCCTATTGAGGGGCTCCTGACAATTGGGGCAAGAAAAACTGATGTAATGGCGTCTGCTGTCTGTTTTTATACCCATGGCGACCTGACGTCAGTCCTGGAGCGACAGCAACAGACACAGAAATACTAAGTCTCTGGTATTCGGGCTGACTGAGGGCTACCTCCAGGCAGATAATGCAAGTGTGATGACTGCAACTGCAACAGTGAATACACTCTAACATCTACATTCATGGTAAGTGTACACAACTGTACTTTACTCTTCAGATCAGTTCACCAGGTAAGAGAAGAGTAAAGCTGGTCTTTTTTTTTTCCTAGTGTCTGAGTGAGGTGTGTTTAAAAAATAATGCTCTTTTCTGTGAAGATTAAAAAAAAATTCCCAGTTCTAGCCAAGGATGTCCTCCAAAGATGTGATAATAGATCCCAAGAGTTCTGTGCCCCTGTTCCACTAGATTTACATGCTGTGCCTCAGAGATTATTAGGAAGTCTTTTACTTTTATGGCATTTGCTTTCACGTCAGAATAGTTTTTCTTTTGGGAAGAGCAGTACACTGTAGTGTTTCACTGGTCTACATGTGTGTAAGTAGTCTCCACTTTATCTCCAACACCTCCCCAGTTAGGGTGGGTGCATCAATTCTTTCTGTCTCTTGTGACATTATGGAGAGTGTGATTATGACACAGCACTTATCAGGCTTCAAGAAATGCTGCACATTTGTTTTCCTTTGAGGAATCCATTTCTTCCTGTGATTTGACTTTCACTGTCAGCAGGCTTGCCTGGTTACCACTTGAGTGTGCTAGTTCAGTAGTTTTCTTTTTTTTGACGAGACTCCTACTAATGTCAGCCATCATTCCATGTAGAATCTTGGAGCTTTGGGTCCTTGTGAATAGGAAGTTGTATTTGATCTTTCATCTGAATCGGATATAATTTACATTGAAACTGCTTTTCCTCTTGAAAATATTGTTTGGTTTGTACCTGAACCAGTGTGTTAACCTCTCTCCTTTTTATGAGGAAAAAAACAAGGCAGACAGAGCCCTTTAGCTTGGAATATCCATTGTCTGGTCTGGAGTTTTCTTTAGTCTTTGAATGTGACCAGGAAGATGAGCCAGATGTTCTTCCTGTTTCACTGTTGCAGTCATTACATTTGGGTAATCTGCTGGCAGATTGCCCTCAGCCGGCCTGAATTCCAAAGTCTTGGGTCCTGCGTCGGTTGCTGTCTCCTCTTCCATGACGTCGGGGGTATAAAACATGCAGCCGACGCCATTTTCTTTAGTCCTTCTTGCTGTGCGGTGCCCGAAGCAGAAGCATTTCGCAAATACAGGACGGCCGACTACTGAAATATTCGCGTTTTCAATAAAGCCAAGTACCCCGTTGGGGAAACTTTTTTCTTGCTTTTTACCAATGTCAGAAAAGGTTAATAATTGTATTACTTGTGGGAAGCAAATACCTCATAAAGATTTTCATTTATACTGTATTCCTTGCCTAGGCCCTGATCACAACGTGCCTGGCTGTCGGTTTTGTGCTAGATTTAACCAAAGCACTATTAAGCATTGGTATATTTTTGCATCTAAGTATTTTGGAAACAGATTTAACTACCCAGAGATGTCGTCGGATAACAATCCGACTACCGGAGTACATAAAAAAACGCAAAGAAAAGGACAGAGAAAGGCAGTCGAGATCCAAAACCGATGACGAAGCTTCTCCTAAGCCAGTCGTTCGCCGATACTCTGTGAGGTGCTTTCGCAGCCCCTGATACCTGCTACCTTTGAGTCGCAGATCCTCTACCGACACCCATGTGGAGTCTGGCATGCCGCAAGATACTCAAGATATTGGACCGACGGATGTATCTCCCCCGGATGGGTCCGGAGCCACTGAGCAGGCACCAGCTTCTGAGGGTATATTCAGACCTCAACATTTTTATATCAAACCAACGAAAGCTGCAAAACCAAAGGCAAACACGCCTTCTAAAACTAAAAAAAAAATGACACCTGAGCCACATGCACAGGCCTCTATACCTAAAAACCAGATGATCAAAATGGCTGAAGACCTTATTACCTTGATCAGGGGTTCCCACTCCCCTCCAGATAAGAAGCCTAGGCAAGACACTGACTATGAATCTTCAGATCAGGTTTCTATTTCTTCTGATTCCTCTTCTGATCAGGAATTGTCTTTACCTCCCTATGAGGATTCTGATGCTGAGGAGTCTATTCCTTCTGCAAATCCTCCTGAGGATTATTCATTTAGAGAAACCTTGCATACTTTGAGGGAGCATTTTCACTGGGAGAGTCAAGACTTCTCAGAATCAAAAAAGAGGCTCGGGGATTTCCTCCTTCTCCCTCAGCACAAGCCTTTAGCCATTCCCCTGTGTTAGACATTGTGGATGATGTTTTTTCGGAGTTAAGCCTGACCCTCGACTCTTTACCTCCGGCTCCCAGTAAGCCTGACAGGTATTACAGGGTCCCTGACTCTCATAAATTTTTATTTGGAAACCCTGCTGCTGATCCTGAAACTATTTCACAGGGTCCAAAGGGAGTTAAGGCCTCAACAGCAAAAAACCCTACCCCCTCCAACAGAGATTCAAGGGCGCTGGACAGATGGGGAAAAAAGGTTTATACATTTGCAACCTTGGCAATTAGGGCCTTAAACTGTCAATTTCATATGCTTAAGTACCAACAACATGTTATGGGATTGCTGAAACAGAAAATGATGTTGATTTCAGTAAAGTATTGCAGAAATTATTGCATGCAGCTGAACAAGTTGGAAAGCATACTTTGCAATGTGGTTTTGATTCTTTAGAGGCCTCCTGCAGGGCCACAGTTACTGGATCTGTGATTAGAAGGCATGCCTGGTTAAAGGAACAAAATTTGCCAGATCATGTTAAAGCTAAATTACTAGATGCACCTTTACAGCATGATTCTCTGTTTGGTATTAAGGCAGAAGAGGTTTTAAAGAAAATGGAAGACAAAGCTAAGTCTATGCAAACTGTTAAAGATTTCTTACAAGTGCAGCCACCTAGATTCAGTAGAGGCCTACAAAAAATCAGTCCTTTCCTGTGTCAGACAGAGCTCAAAGGGGCAAATCCAGATGCCCCAAGGGTTCCAGGTACCAGGCTCAAGACTTACAGGTCAAAGCAATGTGGCGCATCCACCTCCAAATCTGGAGGAGATAAAGCTCAAACCTACAGAAAGCAATCCCAAAGACTTACCTCTGCCAACACCAAGCACTTTTTGCTCAAAATTGGCAGTTAATAACCCAGGACAAGTGGGTACTGAACATCGTATCACAGGGATACAGATTCCATTTCCACACTCTGCCAGTGACAAATGGTTGGCCAGACCTGCCAAAAAAACAATGGGTAGAGGCACAGAAACAGGTTACATCCCTCATGGATATGGGGGCCATTCAGACAGTACCAGAACAGGAAAAAGGACAAGGTTTTTACTCAACTGTTCTTGGTACCCAGAGAGGACAAGGCCTGGTGGCCAATACTGGATTTATCGATTATGAACACATACCTGGACATTCCAAAACTCAAAATGCTCACTTTGCAACAGCTTCGGCCCATGCTGGGCAAGAATGCTTGGCTGGTGACTTTAGGCTTAAGAGGCATACCTGCATGTCCCAATAAGACAGTCGTGCAGAAGATACCTCAGATTCAAGGCTGGCTTAATGCATTACAAATTCTCTGCACTGCCCTTTGGCTTATCTACTGCTCCCATGGTCTTTACAAAATGCCTGGCACCAGTAATTGCATTTTGCAGACAAAGAAGTATTCAAATATATCCTTACTTGGACGACTGTCTCATTCAAGCAGAGAACAAGGACACTCTTCTACGACACCTGGCATTTGTGAAAAGGCTTCTAGCATGCCTAGGGTACACAATAAATGAAAAGAAGTCAGAACTGGTACCCTCTCAAAAGATAACATTCCTGGGTGCAAGCTTGCATACAACTGCCCAGATGGCTTACCTCATGCCAGACAAACAAAGGCAACTGACTACTTACCTCAAACTGATGGCAACAAAACCCAGTCTTCTGCAAGACAAATTCTGCAGGCTCTGGGCTTCATGGTATCCTGCATCCTACTAATTCCATATGCAAGACTGCATATGAGGAAACTTCAGTGGTACCTAAAAAGTTTATGGAGTCAACATTCACACAGTCTGGAAGCAATGATTCCTCTCATTCCCTGCCTGCAACAGGAGTTTCTATGGTGGGCAAAGGCCTGTCACCGAAACATGGGACGGCCCTTCACTCTACCCCCTGCCAGCCAAACCTTAGCAACAGACGCATCAGATTAAGCCTGGGGGGCCCACGTGGCAGGAAGATGCATTCAGGGCATATAGGCACCAAATCAAATGCATCTACATATCAACCAGAAAGAGATTCTAGCTGTTCAAAATGCCCTAACAGCCTTCAAGGATTTACTTCATCCAGGACAACTACTGATAAAGACGGGCAACACCACAGTCATGTGGTATATAAACAAGCAAGGGGTCACACACTCTTACCCCCTTTGCAGATTAGCCATGGCACTATGGGACACAGTTTTGACCTACCAAATAAATCTTCAAGCTCAATTCCTGCCAGGAAAACAGAACACTCTGGCAGATGATTTAAGTAGAAACCTGATGGATCTTCACGAGTGGAAACTAAATCCACAAGTATTCAGCATGATTACAGAGAAATGGGGGAGCCCAGACATGGATCTATTTGCCTCTCCTCAGAATTATCAATTGAAAAGATTCTGCACAAGAACTTGTCACAGACAAGCATGGAAAGTGGACGCCCTATCCTTCAGTTGGAAAAACCTTTCAGTTTACGCCTTTCCTCCTCTGCCTCTTCTACCCAAGGTCCTCCTAAAAGTCAGACAAGAGAAGCCAAAGATGATATTAGCTGCCCCGGACTGGCCCCGCCAATACTGGTACCCAATCCTAAGGAACTTGTCTCAATACCCAGCTTGGACCTTGCCTCAAGCACCACAACTACTGTCCCAGCAAAACAATCAGATCCTGCACAGTCAACTACAGACTCTGAACCTGGCAGCATGGCTAATCATGTAATCATACAAACAACACCTCTCAGTAAAGCTGTGATGGATGTCATTTTGGAAGCCAGAAGGCCTAGTACTAGAAAATCTTATGCTGACAAATAGAAGAGATTCTGTGTTTGGAATCAAGCACAAGGAACTGATACAGCAGAACCAGATATTCCTCTGATATTACAATACTTAACTGAGATGCTTGACAAAGGCCTATCTTTCTCATCAATCAAAATCCATGCCTCTGCTATTTCAGCTCATTACAATACAGAGCCACCTATCTTTTCTCATCCTTTACTAAAGCAGTATCTTAGAGGAGCCAAAAACCTAAGGCCTCCTAGAAGATCACCTTTACCTGCATGGGACCTCAATTATGTGTTGGAGGAGCTCACCCTGTCTCCATTTGAACCAGCCGCTACTGCTGATATAAAGTTCTTATCATGGAAGACAGCTCTGCTACTAGCAATTACTTCAGCAAGAAGAGATTCAGAGCTACAGGCCCTCATGGCTGTAGAGCCTTTTATCATATTTTACCCAGACAGGGTGTCTCTGTGGACACATCCTACTTTTATGCCTAAGGTGGTTTTCACTGTGGCTCTTAACCAAACAATTCATCTGCCAACTTTTTATCCAAATCCGCAGAACAAAGGGGAGAGAATTCTGCATTCCTTGGACGTACACAGACGGCTAAGATTCTACTTGAGCAGGACAAAAGTTCTAAGAAAAACTGAGCAATTACTAGTGTCATATGCTGCAGGATCAGAAGGAAAGGCGATCTCAAAGCAGACAATTTCAAAGTGGATAAGCCACTGCATCCGTTTCTGTTACTTACACCATGGTAAACCTGTGCCCAAGGGCATTAGGTCTCATTCCACCAGAGCTGCAGCTACTTCGGCAGCCTTTCTCAGAGGAGTGCCGACCAAAGACATTCTAGAGGCTGCTACTTGGAGTTCTGTTCACACCTTTACAAAGCATTACCATTTGCCTCTCTAAGTCCAGGGCAGGCTTTGCCACTGCAGTGCTGCAGGGCCTTGTAGCCGCACCTAAGGCTGTTTAGCTCCAGCCTCCCAACCATAGCTTTGGGATTCCACCCAAATGTAATGACTGCAACAGTGAAACACGAAGAACATAGTACAGTTGTGTACACTTACCATAAATGTAGATGTTCGAGTGTATTCACTGTTGCAGTCCAAGTTACCCTCCCGCCATCCCCCTGTGATTCTACAGTTTATCTTTCCTTCGCTATCTCCTACAGCCTATGTGTTGTATTTGCTTGTAGATGAAGGTAAAGTTTATATTGATGCATGTATATAGATACATTTATATAATATTGCTACCTTTTTGGGGGCACCTGACATTGGGGGCAAGAAAAACTAAAGAAAATGGTGTTGGCTGCATATTTTATACCCCTGATGACCTGACGTCATGAAAGAGGAGACAGCAACCAATGCAGGACCCAAGACTTTGGAATTCAGGCCAAATGAGGGCAACCTGCCAGCAGATTACCCAAATGTAATGACTGCAACAGTGAATACACTCGAACATCTACATTTATGGTAAGTGTACACAACTGTACTTTTATTTTCTTTTGTGCCAATGAAGGAAAGGCCTGACCTGCAAAACTCCTGCTTCCCAGTATTTCAAAGACTAAATGAACCAAAAGCTAGTAACTGGTTATCCTACAAGCTTAAAACTCTTCTACAACTCTGATACAAGGCACACCATTTTTAGAAAGCCCTTCATCCTACCATAAACAGACAAGGCTTCACCCAGCTCTGCAACCTTCCCAAGCAATGCAATACACTGTCATAGAAGTCACCTGATGAATTGTTACCAAGCCTGACTAATAAAAGTCATACAGAAGCTTCTGGAAAGAGGCCAACTAGCTTACAGGAAGGAATTGTCTTGCTTTCCACAAATTCTACATCCTCTTAACTCACTGCATCTAGTTTCCTTTCTCATTTCATCAACCTTCCCATCCTTTACTGTAGCCACTTCCAAGCTGTTTTCTGCCCCTCCATTATTACTTTGTACGACGTAATGCCAGGCAATACCCAAATATATCTCCAGTCCTCCAGATCCCAAGACACACCTCCACATCGGGAAAGAGACAGGGAAAAGCCTTGAGAGTCCCAAAGTTGTATAAAATATTTAGAGAGACTGCCAAGCAAAGAAGCAGTAACTTAAATTTTGTTTCACATCTGGGAATAAGTGTGACTTCAGACCAGATGTCAAATGACCATTGGAAATCTAATCTTGTTCAAACCAGTCCACATTTGATGGTGTGATGTGATTTCAGACTCAACAGAATTTGATATATTCTTGCTATTGTACCCTGGATTATCACAGGGAACTCCTTAGCTAACACTGCACCCAGAGGGACCAGCCCCCTTTGGTAGGGAGCCCCAATTTCATAGATAAGTACATTTCAATGTCTGAAATAAATCTTTTTGGCTATCCGTCAAAGTCCTCTGAGTTTTCTTCTATGTCATGAGTTGATCTGTCCTAAGCTGACTCAAAAAATGTAAAGAAACAAACCTATTCAGACTTATCAGCCTCCTCTGAAGAAGAGTCCAAACTCTGATTGCTCACAGTGTTGACAGTTTGGGCTGCCAATTTAATCTCTTTGTCTCCTGGAAAATGCAATAAATTAGCTGTATACACTCCAGCACAATTCCATGAGATCCTCCTCATAATCAAATCTTCCCTCCTGTAAGCTTCTTGTACAATTTTGCTAAACTGTCAAAGTGTACAAACAGCCTTTCCTTCCCATATAGAGGAGGGAGGGCCCCCCAGCCAGTGCAAATACAGTACCAAGTGTTCATTGAATATTCCCCTGTGGATCCTCAAGTCAGGCTAGACTTACAAATGCATGAAAAGAATGCATTATTTAAACATAGCCTGTCTCTCCACAGGAGAAGTAAAAAAAAGTATAAAAAGAAATATAGCCATGGGAAAGAAAGCGAGATTTGATATGGTGCAATATTTATGCAAAGGAGAAAGCCAAATTAATCAAGATAAATAGAGCAGCATCCAAAGATATTTGAAGAAAAATACAGACAAAGGCATCCAGATATGGAAAATTTCACAATAAGAAAAATAATATCACAAAGATGGAATGTAGAAAAGAAAATTAGTAAAGTTGAAGTTATGCAGTGCCTGCAAAGTGAAGGATTTAATGTAGAAGGTCTAACACAAATTACTTTACAGCACAATGGAGTGAGTCCTCAAAGTAAGGAGAAGCAGGAAGATCAGGAGACATCTGAAGAAGAAATATGGACATGGGAAAGAAAAAGAGATTTAATATAGTGTAACATTTATGCAAAGGAGAAAGAAAAACTAATCAGTACAAAAAGAGCAGCACCAAATATATTTGAAGAGAAATACAGACATAGGAATCTAGATATGGACAACTTTACAGTACAAAAAATAAGACAGAGGAAAAGGAGAAAAGGAAGTTAGAATGGAAAAGTTAAAAAGTAGAAATTAAGGCTATGGAACACCTGCAAAGTGAAGGATTCAGTGTTAAATCTAATGCAGAAAGCACCATAACAGGATAGAGCAATGGATATCCAAACTAAGGGGAAACCAGTGGAACAGGAAGCAATTGGTTGGGTGGCATATCAAGATATTTCGCAGCCTTCCACAGGAGACCAGTATACACGGTCATTTGAAACTAGACAGCAAGGAAAGGAACAGGAAAGTGTGGAAACTCTGATGCAGTCAATGTTGAGGAGTGATAGGCCAGTGAGTTCTCCTATGACAGAGCAACGGATAGCACAGGATGAAACTGAAGAGAAGGTGCCACAGGAAGATGCTATAGAACTTTCTATTGAATGCCCGCAGGAAATTGGAAAACAAGGGATGTGCCCTCAGTTTGGAAGAAAATGAGCTAAGAGAAGAGTTGCTTGATTTAATAGATATAGCTAGATACATTAAGATCAGCAAAAGAAATACACTGCAGAAGATCAATAAAACCCCAAATGTCAGATGTTTGATGAAACAAATTAACACATAAATTAGGACTGTCCATAGAGATCCATGCGATAGTAAACAGGATATATTACTGTGCAGCTAAACTAATAACTGATAAAGTTCTACCACAAGAACACAGGGTAGTGAGGGAAAGGAAGGGGAGAAATCGAATACTGTCATGGAAGTATCGAAAAGAGAAATTAAGACCAGAAGTTTCACTGTCAGAAGATTGTAGACGATGGAATAGATCAACAAAAGTACTAAGAAAGAAAGATGTGATAAAAGCAATGCACAATATTAGAACAGACCAGGATCTATCATTCAGTATTGCAAATAAATTAAAAATTTCAGCACAGGTGGAAAAACTTACAAGATACACAGATAAATATAAACGAAAAGTACAAAATAAGCAATTTATTGATGACCCAAAAAAGTTTTATAGAGAACTGGGAAACAAGGTAAAAGGAATTGAAAGACCTCCAAAAAAAAAAAAAAAAAAAGAAGGAATAGATGCATTTTGTTCAATTATCTATGAAGATCCTGTGGAACATCACTAAAACTAATGTCTTTTGGCTCTTCCCGGTTAGCAGAACTCTGGTCCGCTAATGATTGGCAGTGGATTTTTACGGTGCTGAGGTGCCAGCCCGACACCCATTCACACACGCACCTACCTGCATGTCTTTAGATGTCACTCAACCGCGGGGAGGACATGCAGACTCCACACAGAAGGCGCTCCAGCTGAGGATCGAACCGGAGAACTTCTTGCTGTGAGGCGACAACACTAACTGCTGCACCACCGGGGTCCCATCCTGTGGAACATAAAGATGTTAAATGGATAAAAGAAGTAAAAGAAAGAGTAAGAAGTTTTAAAGGTACAGGATATGAAATGGGATGAAGTAACAGCCAGAGAGATTGAAACAAAGTTAAGAAAAGCCTCTATTTGGAAACCCCCAGGCCCAGATGCAGTACTTAACATTTGGTTAAAAGTATTAACATCTTTGTTTGGGGTGTGCATATAAATGGTTCTTACTCATGGCTAAATCTTCGGGCAAACACAAACCTGGCTAACAACAGGTAAAACAATGCTCCTACTTAAGAGTGAACCTGCAAGCTACTCTAAAAAATTATAGACCAGTAACTTGCCTTCCGACAATGCATAAGCTATACATGGGAACTGATGCTGACAGAGTTTATAGTAATTTAGAAGAAAACTCAATTATGGCAGTAGAATAAAAGGGCAGTAAAAGAAAGTCATATGGAACAAAGGATCATTTGTTGTTAAATAATGTTATAGTGCAGAACTGTAAAAATGGGAAGAATCTAAGTATGGCATGGATTGATTACAAAAAAGCATTTGATAGTATCCTACATTCATGGATAAAAGAATGCTTAAAAATGTATAAGATACACCCTACACTGATTGACTACATTAGAGTGACCTGAAACAGTTGCAGACCACTTTGCAATTAAGCCATGATAAAGGACAAAATTATCCCAGGGATAAACATTCAAAGGGGGATATTTCAGGGTGAGAATCTGTCTTGCCCTTAACCCATTAAGCTGTCTAACAGCTTAGGCCATGGCTATAATCTGGCTTCTAGAAAACAAAAAAGTATAATGACTTATCTTCTCTTTGTCGATGATTTAAAACTGTATAGCTCATCAGATGAGGAACTGAAAGCACAGCTGCAGGTTGTCAAAACTTTTTCAGATGATATTAGAATGTCATTTGGTCTTGATAAATGTGCAAAATCAACCTTTAAAAAGGAAAACTGCAGCACCAGGAAAACATCAGTTTGGGACAAGAGTGTGATATAAAAGAACTTGAGCAAGAGGGAGTGTATGAATACTTGTGAATTGATGAAGGATCAGCAATAAAACAAGAACAAATGTGAATAAAACTTAGTAAGGAATACTTTAGAAGACTTAAATTAATCCTGAAAAAAGCGTTGACATCTAGGAACAAAACCCAGGCTATAAACCAATTTGCTCTTCCTGTCCTAATTTACAGTTTTGGAGTGATTGATTAGACCCAAAATGTGTTGGATAGATTAGCTATTAAAACAAGAAGGATGCTTCATGCTCACCAAATGATCTATAAAAATCAGTGCATACCAAGATTATATATTCCCCATTCTGAAGGAGGTATGGGCCTCCTTGAAATTGATTACACGTATGCAATCATGGGACTCCACACACATCTGCAGACCTCACAAGACCCAAACATTGTGAAAGTTTTGAAACATGAGGAGAATGAATCTTAAGATGACTTCCCTGCTTAAAGTAGCAGAAGCATATCAGAATCAAGCAGGAATGGAAATCAAACCAGAGGTAGGTAAAAATCAGGCAGCAACTGAGTGTGCCAAAAAACAAAAGAAAGAATGTAAAATGAAGGACCAAATGAGAAGGCAAGAAATGTGGAAAACGCAAAAATATAGTTACAAGTATAGAAAACTTCTAGAAGAACCTCATGTTGATCAGGAACGAATGCAGGCATGGTTGAGGAAAGGTGAATTCAAACCAAGAGATGAGAAAGGTTAATATTGGCGGCCCAAGATAGTGGGTTACATATACACTGATTTACAAAGTCCATTGAACATGCGGGAGAAACAGACAAATGTAGGTTTTGTGAAACCAAATTGGAAACAGTTGCACACTTCGTTGCTGGTTGTGACATACTAATGGGAGAAGGACTTTATACTGAAAGGCATAATAATGTGGCAAGACTGTTGCACTGGGGATTGTGGAAGCATTATGGTGTTAAAATGGCTGAATAACACTGGAAACATGAGCGACAAAGCATTATAGAAAATGATGAAGTCTACATCACATGGGATCATCCATTACCAACAGTTCAAAAGACAGATGCTAGAAAACCGAATATAGTGGTCCAAGAAAAGAAGACTAAAATAGCACTGATCATTGAATTCCCAACACCCAGTTACTACAGTGTCCTGCGTGCAGAGAGACACAAAGTTATAAAATATCAGGATTTACAAGCAGAAATGAGAGCAATGTGGAAAAAAGATACCCAGATAGTTCCAGTAGTAGTAGGAGCAACAGGTCTTATAAAGAACAGTATCTACAATCATATTTAGACATGTTACCAATACATGTAATGCCATATGAACTGCAGAAGGAGTCATTACTTGGCACGTTGCAAGTGCTTCGAAGAGCACTTTTGCCTGATATCAAAGAGTGAAACAGTACTAATTTCATGAACTTTAATCATAATTTGACTTAGGAATGGGGTCCATTCCTGTCACAGTATTAGAAACCCAAAACATTTGGAGAAATTAAAAAGGGGGAATCTTAATATTCTGTCCCTTCATCTCAGTGTTTTATTTGTCATCCTTCACACTGTCCTTTCTAACAAGCCTCCACCGTATCCATCCATCCATTTCTTTCCTCTTACCACCTCCTTTTTTCCCCAAAAACCTCTCCTGTCTCTTCAAATAATTGCCTTTCAAAATGTACTAAATGTTATTTCTCTTCTTATAGAGCCATTTATTCTCCTACATCCTACATGATGCATAGGAATACATTTGTATTAACCAAACAGGTTTGATTTTTCTTCTTCTAGCTTCATTATTGCAACATTCCATTTCAGTGTATCGGGCCTGTTCTGCCCCACCTACAGCATGTATAATCTGCATCCTTCAGTTGACTCTACTCACACCCTGTGTAGATAACCTTGAATATGATCATTGTAAACACTGTTTCCTTATGTATGTATGATTTATCTGTCTGTAAAATTGAATTAATTGCGGATCTTTTCTTCCCGGGCCTTTGCTGAAAAGGAGTTATTGCCCAGTTAGACTTTCCCAGTTAAATGCATGTCAAATAAACAAGTAAATAAACGATAGCAGTGGTATGCAATTGTAAATGGGGGGGGGGGGGCTGAAGCCTCCCTAGAAGGGAGAAGATGTATGTATGTACAACGTATTCTTGGCTTGCTATCCCTGTTATCTAGTCTTTTCAGGGCAGGGAAAACGCTCTCTGAGCAGTTTGATAAAATTGAGTGGGTAAAATTTTTGCATAAAGGAGCGTAGGTAAAATAGACTAACTTTTTCCCTTGTACTATCTGTGGTAGATTGAGAAAGAGATCCTTTGACTTTTTCCAGTACTCGTTGACATTCCCTAAAATAAGTTAAGGGTTGTCCTCTTTCCCGTATAATGGGTAGTAATCCCAACTATGTAATATTATTTTCTTTTCCCAAGCAAGGAATATTCCCTGCTAAAAGAGCCCAAATGGGATGTAATTTACCTTTATAACGTCAGTCTTTTCCAGGTTAATTTTATATCCGCTAACTCAAGTGTGTCAAGTTTGCGGAATACCAAAAGGAGTTCTGCAACAGGAAATCTTAAGTATAGCAAAACAGCATCTGCTTATAATGAAATTTTTGACTGATGAGCCTCAACTTACAACATGTAATATGAGTTCCTAATTCTGATGGCTAAAAGTTCAGTATATTCAAACCGAGAAGAGAGTGATACATTTGCCTAATCCCTCCTGTCAGCTGAAAACTTGCAAACGGTTTAGTACCTGTCTTAATATACTCTTAGGATTGAGAGGAAATATCATTGATAATTGACAAAGAGTTCCAAGGAGAAACTCTTAGTCTCTGTTCCTAGGGAGAAAGAAATTCCATGAGACCTGTTGAATGCTTTCTCAGAGAATTAATTAAGAGTAATGGAGTAGCTAATTTGTTAATATCTTCCAGTATCAGATGTATCTTAAGCAAATTATCAAAAGTAAATTACTCACTTTGAAGTCCCGAGTAGGTAAAATTTTTTTTATCTTTTTGCCCATCCTGCTATAAACCACTTTTAATTATGATTTAAAATGATAATCTTTGCAGTAAGAAGTAGGGTGTCCTGAATCCTTGCCTGAATTCAAAATAAGTGACATAGCTGCTCGTTTCCAGGAAGAAAGAATCACCTGGCCCTGCATAATCCTTTTAGCTAATTGGACAAAACAGTCAAAAATGGTTCCTTCCATTGAATATACTTCCATGGGAATGCCATCTGAGCCTGGCATTTTGCATGTAGGCTGCTTCAAGAGTACCTCCCTTAACAAACTAAATGAGAAATACAAAGAAATTTTAACTCATGAAGTTAAAATAACTTTAGAGAAATACAAGTTTTTGTCTTATTCAATAAGCCCCAAATACTTACATAGACTTAAAAATAAAACAAAAAGGTTGAATAAACAAAACCATATCAAAGAAATCTTTTCTCTAAGGAAAAAGAAGAATGTTTCTAGTATACCAGAAATACTAGATGAATTTAGAAATCACTTTCACAAAATTAACCATAATAACATTAACATGGAACCTAAAGATAAAATAAAGGAGTTTATAACCACAAACATGAATAAAAAGCTTAATAAACAACAGATTAAACTATTGGACAAGAGTATTTCATATACAGAGGTTATTACACAAATAAATAAGCTTAAATCAAACAAAGCACCGGGTAATGATGGTATTATACCAGAGATATATAAAATCCTTTCTAAAAGTACATATTCATTAATACATAAGGTTTTTATTTTGGCCCAAACTGAGTTAATAACCCCCATCTTGGCAATATACATTTATTTCGCCAATTTTAAAACCTAATAAAGATCCAACTAGATGTACTTCATATCGGCCCATCTCATTACTTAATGTTGATTATAAAATGTTTATGAGTATTTTTGCTGATAGATTGAAGACAATCATCCCCGGCATTATAGATATAGATCAGACAGGCTTCATTGTAAATAGAAATACTTTTGATAATATAAGAAGAACTTTAACATTAATTGATTTTGCAAATAGGAAAAAGAAAGATTTAACACTTATTAGTCTTGATATAAGTTCAGCATTTGATTCAGTACGTTGGGACTATCTGTTTACCTTACTGAAGTGCACAGACTTCTCAGATGCATTTGTAAATCTAATTGAACATTTATACAAAGGAACATTGGCTTATATTAAGGTAGGAACATATGTTTCACAAAAAATACCCATTTTTAAAGGTACAAAACAAGGATGTCCACTTTCTCCACTATTATTCACTTTAGTAATGGAGCCTTGGGCTAATTTGATCAGAAACAGTACTGACATAGAGGGTTTTGAAATAGATGAAAGTACAACATCCAAAATTCAACTTTTTGCAGATGATGTTCTAATTACATCAGCAGGATCTAATTCTTCTATGCAGTCTCTATTTGATAAAATGATGAATTTTAAAAGTATTTCTGGTTTAATATTCAATGAAGAAAAACTAAAATACTACCTATATATACACGAAAAAATATTCTCATTAGTGATTTTACTAAATATGTACCCAATTCAGGTCAGATAACTTATTTAGGTATAATACTATCTAAAGATATTAAATCTATTATATATAATAATTATAATACCTGTTTTCTTAATATACAAAATCTTTTAATACCTGGAATAATATGTTTTTACTATGGAGGAGAGACTTACAATTATTAAAATGATAATATTCCCCAAGATTTTATACTTAATACAATCAATAATACTTCCACCTACAAAAATAATTATCAAGAAACTGAATACACTAATGTTAAATTTCCTATGGGCACCTAATAGACCTAGGATTGCATTAAAGAAACATACTAATAGCTGGTCTCGAGGGGGTATTTCTTTTCCAGACTTTAATTTATATACTATCTCTCTTCTATTGTAAAAGTTATTACTTTATTAATAGATCAGTCATATGTTGCAAAATGGAAAGATTATTGGGAGCTAATTAGTATGCACTTCATGAAAATCTCCTTAACACATAAAAATATGATTGTAAATAACTCCATGTTATGGTTACTAAAGGAATTTTGTACTTCACCTATTACACCTAAACATATGGTTTGTTACCCATTAAATATTATTATTAGCTATCGTAACTTTATATTCATGCACCCTAAGTATAGGGAATGGAATTTTATTATATTCCCTATAATGTATACTCAGGGTATGCTTTTGTCATCTACTTCTGAAGGAACTCGTTTAGCTATAGATAATGATCTAAAGTACTGGTATCAGTTGATATCTGATAATAAAGTTAAAAATCTAGATTTCTTAAAACAAGAATTTGATCTAAGAGAAACTTGCTGGTTAGAGGTTCAGACCTTTAGACAACATCTCATTAATAAAATAGATCTAATGTCTATAACAGTTAAAGAATCTATTCCAACACTGATTGATTACTTGATATTAAATTTACAACATAAAGTTTCTGATAAAGGTAAACTTTCATACATACATAAAATTATCAGACAATAAACTTTTTACAGTGTAGATTCATACTGGAATTATTTCACTTCTATTAATGGGGACCCACCAAATCAACAAGATAAACAATATATATTGGAATCTGTCTATAGAACTACGTCTTCCATTGTCTGGAGACTTTATACATGGAAATTTTACATAGATCTTTTTATACACCTTTGATGATGAATAAAATAAATAATAAAGATAATCTATGTAAGAGATGTAATGTAGAAATTAATGCTGACTGGGCTCATATGTTTTATGACTGTATAAAATTGAAAGAATACTGGAAGTCAATTAATGAATTTTGCAGGCTCTTTTTACAGATAATTTCATTATTTCTAAATCTCTTATATTATTCAACACACCTGTACCTCAAAGTGTTAAAAAGATTAAGCTTCCCTTGTTATGGTCTATTCTAGCAGTGGCTAGGAAAATAATAACCAGAAATTGGATTTCAGATACACCTCCTTCGTTCAATGAATTTAAAAATGTTATGAATATAGTGTGCCATATGGAAATAAACACAATTAGGTCAAGAACAACTAGAAAAACATCATATTATATTGTATGGGATAATTTACAAAATTTGTTAAAAAATCCTAATTTCAGTAGCATGGTATTTTAGTTTAATTAATTGATCTGATTGTAGTGGATGTCTTTGTAAATACTTTAGTTGTTTTGTTGAATGTTGTAATCATATCTATTTTTAATTACTTGTATAAAATTATGATATTTCTCTTGTATGTTAAAACAATAAACCTGTTTTGAAAAAAAAAAGAGTACCTCCCTTAACTCCTCTGAGACAGACCTTAAAAGGACCCCACTCTGTCTAGCTGTGTAATGTGGGAGCTCTCCTAAACTATGATGAATCTCAGTTTGTTGAGGAAATATCCCTTGTTGCGCCAGTTCCAAATATAACTGTCTGCAGAAAGCTGCAGAACTCTCTAAGTCCTCTGCAGGATCAAACTGCAAGGGTCCAATGCACAGATCCACTACCTGAGAGATTAGATATCTGTAGATCACTGCCTGTATCTGTGTCAAATATGTATGGGACTTTGGATTGATTTTTAAAATGAGAAATCCACAGGTTGAGTCCAGCAAACTCTTGAGTTGTATTTCATGTACTATGCAAGTTTCTTTGTAGCCTGTGGGGGGGCTTCAGCTGCTGTATAGTCCTCCCTTATGGCTTTCATCGCTAGTGATTTTAATTCTCTGTCATAATTGCACATTTTGCAGCTTTACTTACCTAAGAAACTTACAGCACATAATGTAGCTGTTTTGCTTTCTCAGATCCTTTCTCAATTAATCTCTAAAAATGGGCTCATTGCAGCAGCGTAAGTTTCACAGATGGCAAGAATAAAATATAGAATAGTGTTAGTTTTAATACGATTAATGAACATGCTTTGATTAAAAAACACTCATGTTTAAACTGTTGCGGGTTTTACTAAAATTTGTGCTTTAGCTGCTGTTTCTTTATTAAATGTATATGTAGTACACAAAGCATATAAACGTTTTGATTACACAAATCGTTTTTTTTTTTTATTTCTTAAAGTATCTACAATGGTTGGCACAGAGATGCTTACTCACTGCGTGCTTGGGGACTTGGGTAAGTCATTTTGAGACACTTATTTCAAGTGTTATGCTAAATCTTGATATGTTATGGACAAGTTTTGCAGTTTTTTATGAAAGTGTTATTGTTGACACTATAATTTGACTTTTGTGTCATATTATCTTTAACTAGATATCTGCCTCGTGCATCGGTGGATTTGACACACGAAGATTTTACTCAAAAAGTATTACATGGGAAAGACAGCTGGGTTATTGATTTCTATGCTCCCTGGTGTGGACCCTGTCAAAGTTTTGCTCCAGAATTTGAACTTCTTGCTAGGGTAAGTGTGTCAACATTCTAAAGTTAAGTTCTCAGTAATTTTAATAATGTTGATGGTAAAATGCCTTCACAAAAACATTTATTTTTTGAGCTGTTGTGGTCAACAGGAGCAATTGGGTGAACATCTTATATACTCCAAGCATTGCTTCTGTGACTCAGTTTATTCAGCAGTTATCTATAGGTTCTCTCACTTTTGTTTGTATGCCCTACATTCATTTTTCCAACGTTATTTAACTGTTCTACACACTTCAGTATCAGTGGAAGACTCCCATAAGTAGGTGGGGTGACCCTCCATTTTGTAAGTTTTCTGCTGTTGCACATCAGACTCACAGTTAACAGTGTGAGAAACTTCTGTGTGTGAAAGTTTTTAAATTCCATTTGTCTGGTTAATCACTATATATTAGAAAACTGAAAAAAATCATGGTAGAAGTAGTGAACTTTAAAAACATCCTAAATCACAAAATAAAAACTTATTTTGAAATATTATTTTCATACAGAATTATTAACCCTGTTAGATATTCAGAAGTAATCCAAGTGGGGTAAACAGTCTGTTTCCAGTCAAAAATCCTTTGTTAAGGTCTGTTTGCTTAATAAAGGATTTTTGACTGGAAAAAGACTGTCTGCCCTGCTTAGATTACTTCTGAATACCTAATAGAGTTAATAGTGTTGTGTGATATTAATAATACTTCAAAATAAGTTTTTATTTTTTTGATTTCGGACGTTTTTAAGTTCGCTACTTCTACTACCATTTTCTGATTCTTTTCTGCTTTTTAATTTATAGTGATTAACTAGACATACAGGAATTGAAAAACTTCCACACACAAGTTTCTTACCCTGTTTTGTTTTGGACCCACTATACTGTATAGTGGGTTGTTTTGAGACTTAAGGGATACCACAGAGATTACTTGTTTTTTTATTTAATGAAGTTTACTTACTTATTTGCAGTCATCATTATTTATTCAATGGAAATGGCATTCTCTTTGAAATTACTCAAAGGTCTTGTCATCTGTTTTTTGTTTCTTTGACAGCAAGAACAATATCAGAAGTAGCAAATTTGTTTAAAGTAATTATATTAAAATGGTAATTGTACATCATGGAACTGGACTTGCTGTGTAGTTGTATTTGTAATGAATTTTCATTCTTTCCTCCTAATTCCCATCACAGTTTGCCTTCATCTGTGTCTTCGAGCCTCTCCTTGATTGTCCCCTTTACCCTCACTGACACCACTCTGACTTACCCCTTCAGACTGACACCCCAAGCAGGGAAATCCTTAGTGTTTGCAGTCAGGAACATGTGTTGAGAGGAGATCAGGGCATCCCTTTCACTGATAGCAGCAGAAAACATTTTTAGTTGCCCTAGTCTCTGTTCTGCCCCGTTTCCCAATCTGCTTTAGATGTGCACATGCCTCTGGAGTAGTGTCTTTGGTCTCCACCAATTACTGCTAGTTCTTGGCAATAAACTCCACCCCTTCCCCTGGTATAGGTGGCCTGTCAAAAATGCCAAGTATAAATTTATATTTAATAAATAAATCATGATTTAATAAAAATATACAAAGTTTTATACATTACTTTGTCCATTTCCTCAGGGATGGGTTTTGCAAATCAAACCCAAGTCTCCTGGGTCACATTCAGTAGTCCATCCCACTTTACCCACAGAGCCAGCATAGTCTTTTCATGTGAAATTAGCTTTCTTTTGAAATTATTTATCCCAGATTTTTTTGTCCGCTATCTTTGGTTTCAGAAAGTATCAGACAGGACTGTCATTCACTAGTAATAGTTAAGCTTGTGCCCTATATTTTGTTTAGTATGTCTCTGCTCTGTGACTACGTTTTCCAGCTCATTCACCTGCTGAAACAAATGCAAACTAAACAATAAATAAAATAAAAAGAGTACTCTTTCATAAGTATTTTTGTGGCCAAAAATACCCTCACAAGACCAGCACTTTTGATCTTTATCTTTCGACTTGCGCTTCGTAAGTTATCCAAACATAAAATTACCTTTAAACCCTACTGATTGTTATTGAAGGGCCAAATGCTATTAACACTTTTAATAGAATGCAAGGCCAAAGATCAGAGGAATTGAACCCTGCTGACCTGTCAGGGATGTAAAGGTCCATTTTAGCAGAATTTTCAGTCTTAGAAGGTGTTCTCACTTTCACAAAGGGGCCCAACCCTCAGAGAAATGGGGGCTTAGACCTGGATGATTTCATTGCATTATTCTCATTATACACACCTCTTTAAAGTCAAAGAGGGCATGCAGCCTTTAAAGCTTTATTTGTGTTTGATGATTCGTCTCAGACCTTTCTGGAGTCGCTGATGATGAATTCTTAAATTGTCAGAGTATTCAGGAAAAAAAATGAATCTCTCCAGGGGAATGGAAACTTCTTAAATCATCTTGGAAATATTCTTCACTGAGGGTGTCGTTTATGGTGTCCATCAAAGGCCTGGCACAGCTTATCAAAAGGTTGCCCACCTATTCTCCTCCTAGATACTGTCTAGTGTTGGAAGGTGTCCTTAAACTCTCAATGGAGCCATAGACAGATGGTTAAGACTGCATTCCCAAAATCCTTTAATCTGACCATTGCTTGGCAGCTCATCACACAAGGTTGACTGTAAATCCTAATTAGTGCATTATCCTGTAGATTTTTTGCTGCAAAAGGTGCAAGTCCCTTGGTGCTGCTGTGTCATCCCTGAAAAGCACATTTCACCTGCTTCGCTTACTTGGTTAACAGAAAGTAAATCTGATACAGAAGAGGGCTTTGATGTACAGTCTGAGTCTTATTTTGAGATGGAAGGTGAGTCCAGTAAAGAAAGTGATGTCCAGTCCTTCCCTTTCCCTCCATAACATTTCTGGACAGAATTCCTTTTCCACTGAAGTTTCATTCTTTGGAAATTTGCATCAGAAAATGAGCTTTTTAATTTGTTTCCTTGATAGCTGATGACTGTAAAGCATGTGTAAATGGCAACATTTTTCCACCTTTCAAAATAACCTTCCACGGTTCTGCTGTTTTGTACTGTTAAGTCATTGTTAAATTTATTTTGGAAAAGATCTAAAACTTCAGATCACAGCTCACTGGATGTATAAAAAGTACTACTGTCCTACGAGGTACAGCTGTTTGGAAATAGTATCCTTTTGCAGCATCACCAGTTGCCATGGCTGCTCGTGATCGGCAGCATTGTCCTGTCCACCTCAGCAAGCTGCTGTTAGATGAGGACTCCAAGTGGCTTTATTCGTATGATGCAGAAAGCCTTATGCTGTTTCTACATTTGGCTTATGTGTCAGTAATTATGTTGCTCATTTAACTAGCTGCGTAGCGAGGAAACACAACTTAATGGAAATTCATACAGTGTCTTCTCCATCTTAAAACTAGAACTAAGTTGTTTTAGAAGTTGGAGGCCCATTTTGTAGATACACTCTGTCATTCATGTCTTTATTGGCCATAGAAAACATATATGAAAGGGTAGTGATATGCAGAATGGTGTTAAGGCAGTTCACACACACACACACTTTTAATAGAATGCAAGGCCAAAGATCAGAGGAATTGAACCCTGCTGACCTGTCAGGGATGTAAAGGTCCATTTTAGCAGAATTTTCAATCTTAGAAGGTATTCTCACTTTCACAAAGGGGCCCAACCCTCAGAGAAATGGGGGCTTAGACCTGGACACACACACACACACACACACACACACACACACACACACACACACACACACACACACACACACACACACACACACACAAAACTGTGTGGCTCTGGGTTCCATAATGAGGTGCAGAAGGAGAGCTGCAAATCATTTTCTTCTCTGATGAACTGTTTGGTAATCAAATTATTGGTAATTTCTGACTTTTAGGAGAGATGTCAGAAGGTCACTGCTTGCAGTATAGTGAAAATGCAAATGCCTAGACATAGTAAGTCCTTGTTAAGTTTAATTCTGGTGGCTGCCAAAAAAAAAAATGGTTACTAGAAAATGGAAATCAAATTCTAAACCAACTATACTTGAAGTGGTGAATATTGTAACAGAGGTAAAATAACAGGATGTGGGATCTTTAGAAAAGGGTTGGAGTAAATTACATGGAAAAATGGAAACTGTGGGAACAATGCATGCAGGAAAATGTTTTGGAGGTGGACTGAAGTTTGAGAACAGTTTAAAGCGTTGCCACTTTTCTATTGTGTCATTTCCTGACAAATAAACCCTGCTCCATGCACAATCAAGCCACAACCATTCCCTTTAATAGCCACGCCCTTTTCTCTAGCACCCTTCAGCACAAGTCTTGAATATCACGTACAGTTACCACTAAATGGAAAATATGCAATGAGTCAGAAGTAAATTAAAAAAAAAAACTTTATTTAGCAGTACTTCATTCAAGGGTTCACTACACACAACAGTACATCACAATACAATGCATCAAAATGACCACTGGATGAGAAAACTACTAACCTTTCAGCACAAGTTTAATATCACATGTAGTTAGTACTAAAATGGAAAAATACAATTACTCAGATGTAAAAAAAAACATTTAGTAGTAATTCATTCAAAGCAGTACGTTAAGGGTTTACTACACACACAACAGTTCATCAAAATGACACCAATGGATGAAAAAGAAAAGCAATTGTATAAAGTGGCTTCACAATTTTCTTGCCAGAAAATCACTGCTTATACTTGAAGCTGTATTTTGCATTTGATCTGGCAGCCTCAAGTAATGGCTGGTTATTTTTCACAAATGAATAAAATTGCGAACAACTCATGTTAAAATTTAGCTTGACCTGCAACTCGGCCTTCACAAGAGACACAAGTATTCTGTTTCTTGTATCAGTCCACGCATTCCCCATAAGTGAAAAACCCTTTCCACAAAGCTATTGCTGGGTGGGATTGAAAGGGCAAACTGCACCAATCTGTAAAGTGGTTTGCAGTCTGGAGCTTTACTAAAAAAAAGTCACCCAGCGATCACTTACAGATGCCTCTGTCATCTGTAACAGGGCTGGCGATGCAGCAGTTAATATGCAGTAGTCTGAGTAAAGGCACTTCAATGTCCACATCCAGTTTGAAAACATCTGTAACTATACGCACTTCTGGCCAAGTTACAGGATGTTGGAGGCTGAGGATCTGCATAGCTTTAAAGGAACTATTATCATAGTTAAACCACTTCTGTAGGTAACAGAGTGCTTTACTGTAAAAATCAAAGAAGTCCCTACAGACCTGTGTGACAGCTGGAGTAAAGTGCTGTAAGACAGATGAAACTTTAGCACCAAAGAATTGGTCATGTAGCCTTCTCTGCAACTCATCTTTAAGACTTTTCATCACTGTATACAACTCTGGAGCAGAGACGGTGTTACTTTCAAGCTTTGCTATAGACTTGTGGAATACCTGCAGGATGTAGTGCATGAAATATATGTAGCACTCCGCCTCTGAGATATCCCCACTGATGCCATCCTCATCAGCCATCACAGATCTCCAGATAAGGGGGTGACGGTCCTCAGGCCCTTGACTAATAAAATAACTTTTAATAGCAGGCCAGCATTCTACCAGCCTTGCCACAGCTGGGAACAAAGACAGCCACCTTTTTACAACATGCTGCATGATTTCCTTAAAGTCCTGGTCTAGGAAAGAATAGAATTCTTTTAACAGTGCCATTTTTTAGCAGATGTTAAACTCACTATGTAGTTTCAAAACCAGAGTCTCCACATCAAACCATGCAAGGCAGTTGCTTGTATGCTTGGCACAGTTACGTATTACGTGGCATAAACAGTTCGCTGCAATGATGTAAGGCACCTCAGATTTCAAACTTTTAAAACCAGACCTGTGTTTTCCATAATCGAGGCACTATCTGCAGCATAGCTAGCAATGTTTTGTACTTTGTCCTTTCTGCACAAAGAAGTCCTTTATTCTTGTAAAGATGCTGTCAGCACTTTCGTTATGATCCTCATAGAAGTCCAGAAGTTTCTGTTGTGTGCCATGGGTGTGAGTGAAGTACTGAATAACCAAGGGGAACATTTTTTCTGTTCCCTGTATTGGATGCATCTGATCCCACTGAGAAATAAGAATTGCCTAGGGTTACCACCTGTCCCACTTTGCGAGGGACAGTCCCTCATTGGGCAGTTGTGTCCTGCAAAAAAATTGAAAAAATGGCAAATGTCCTGAAATTTTAGGACAACATTATTTCCTATATTTTATTTAATAGTTGCATAAATCAATTATTCTGTATCTGAAACACCTAAATGTTATAAGAAACAGAATAAGGAACTAAAATGCTACAAGAATAAGCTTTTATTTAGGCAAAAAAACTGAAGTTCTGTCCTTTGTACTGGTCATGGGTATGTTTTGCCCTGCAAAATGTGATGTTTGTACCAAAAATGTCCCACTTTGAACATTTGAAAAGGTGGCAACCCTAGAATTGCCAAGTTCCTGTAGAAGGAGCTCCTCTGAATGAGGTGCAGGTACATTCATTACAGTATTCTCAGATTTTGTCTTCCCACAGCTGAATTTCAAAGTCAAACTAGAGTCGGGGAAAACTGTCTGTGCCAGCTTACCTCCACAGTCCATGGATATATATGAGTGACTGTTTCACTCCATGATAGATTGCTGTCACTTCAGCTGCAGTCACTTTGGAAGCTTCACTGGTTGCACTACGTGGCTGAATAAACTTTGTCATTACAAGGTTCTGCCTCTGGAGCTGACATTTCTCTGACTTCTGATGGCTTTTCAGTGCCTTTTCCCCATCCTGTTTTACAGTGAAAGTTGTTATGCAGGATGTGCACTTTGCCATGGCATCTGCATTTGGAACAGGTCTTACCTATGAGTAGCTTTGCTCCCACACCTTATTATAACTGCAGAAAAACTTCTTAGCAGACACGCTTTCATCCTCTTGCTGATCCACTGACCTTTTCCCGAATATGATTCTTGCAGGATCCTTGCTCAACACTACTACAATGAACCAAAACAGCTATTAATACAAAATCAAAACCAGGCACTAGCCAGAGTTTCTCACATTCACATGTGAATCTCCAGACTTTTACACCTTGGTAATACCAAGATGGTATAAGGAAAAAACGTGAAAGAAGGCAGAGACTCCACATGAAAAATTAACAGTGAATGTCAAGCAATGAAAGGCAGCAAAACCAACTCCTGTCTGAGGGACATTCTGCAGCTGTCACGCACGTGAACCTGGTGTGACAGCAGAACATGCACAGAAGGCATTCAACTGTGTCTAAAAACCTGTGGATCAGACACTAAAGCAACAATATCCCAAGTAAAGACCCTCTACTGTTACGCAGAATGCAATGCAAAGTTATCCAGCTGAGTCTGGACACAGCGACAAAGTTCAGATATACTGTGGGCTGACAAGATGATAAAGATGAAATACATGGCAATCATACCCTGTGGCTATAACTGTAATAACTTGCGTAAAGACAAACTAGACATAGTGTGGGCCGACAAGATGATAAAGACGAAATACATAGCTCAGAAATCATAATACTGTCTGGCTGCAACAGTAATAACTTGCGTAAAGACAGCTCAAAAATCAGAGAGATTTTAAAATATTGCAATCCTAGAACAGGACATGCATTTTCTTAAAGATTAGAAGCCTAACAACATTTTTTAGTGACTTCAGGTCTCTGTCATTTGGTAGAAATCCACACAGTATGAGAACAACGAGACAAAAATCTATCCATTCTCTTCTAATCACCACAGTACATTTCAACCTAGATAGCCTAGTGCTAGAGACATAAACGTTAGTCTTAGTAAAGTGCTAGAATAACAGTTTTTACTCTACTGTGCATTTCCTTAAAGATATGAAGTTTAATATCCACAAATGCTTTTAAGCCATACCTTTTAGCACAAGAAACCTGAACAAAGTGTAAAAAGGGCAAATTTAAAATGACGCTTCTCATAGGAGATTTGCCACTATGAAACACAAGACTGTTTTGAAAGACACATGTCAGTGTTATATTCAAACATATAGGGGCTAGAATAAAACATTTCCATCATATACGGCTTAAAATTGTTCAAACCTAATTGGTTGCAGCAAGCATATCTGGCCTGTTAGCACAATATCGGATCACAATAAATACAGGAGCATCAGCAGACTAAAAGTTGCAAGAAGCTTTACAATGCATCCATAGTTATTCATTTTAAACTTATTCTATGTGGTGACCCACCACTACGGGAGCGTATGCACTGGCAGCAGTGGGGGATGTTCACAGAGGATGACAAGTACCCACAGTATTCCCAGATGCAGCACTCTGCATCAAGTGCAATTTCCCTTAACAGCACAGAGACCATAGTCAATTCAGGGCTGGTTTCTCCCTCTTTCTGCAGATCCCCAATAAGACTTCCCACTGGCACAGCTATAGAATTGAGCAGAGTGGACAGGTCAAGACCTCCAGCTCCCTATTTGTCAAACCAGTGGTTTGGGCCCCCACTCAAGCAGTTGACACACACACTGAGGTGTGATTCACACACACACACACACACACACACACACACACACACACACACACACACACACACACACACACGCACAAACACACATGCATAAACACGCGCACACACACACACACACACACACACTCACACACACACACACACACACACACACACACACACACACACACACACACACACACACACCTGGGAAAGGCTAGCACAGGTTTGATAAATATGCCTCCTTTTGCCCAGACTATAAGGTAGTTTTCATTGCCACCTGCTCCTTATCAGCTCCTTTAAGGCCCTTAACAATGTGTGTCCAATCTTAGTGTGCAGTAGTAATATTAACACAGATTGGTAGTTTGACCAACGTGATACTTCTGCGGTGGTGCAGCGGTAGCGTTGTTGCCTCACAGCAAGAGGTTCTCCCATTCGATTCTCGGCTTGGGTTGGGAGTGCCTTCTGTGTGGAGTCTGCATGTCTTCCCCGCGGTCGAGTGGGCGTTCGGAAGACATGCGTTGAATGGGCGTGCCTTCGTTGAAGGTTGGGAGTCGGGCTGGCAACTCGACACCTTAAAAACCAACTGCCAATCATTAGCGGACCGGAGTTCAGCTGTGGCGACCCCTAACCGGGAAAAGCCGAAAGATAAACAACAAACATTGGTAGTTTGACCAACGGCAAGGTAGAGTGGCCCACATAGTGTCCCCAAATATGTAAGTACTCTCTAAACTTAAATATCTCTATGCCACAATGAAAGGTTTAAATATATTTACTAATAAAAGAAAATACTCTGTATATATTTACTGTGACATCAGTGTTCCAAACCACATGAAATATTTCAAATAACATTGCAGTACAGTCTCAAAGAAAAACAGCTAAAGTAAGCCTCACTATATACCTAAGACAGTACACCCCAGAAAACACAGATCAAGGTAAACATTGTGGTGATAACACAAACTAGAAATGACAGTTCTTCAGTCATAACAAGTATCTTATACAAATCATGTACTCAGCATATATTCACTGTAACATCAAAGTACAAAACCACATGAAAATATTTAAAATAAAATTGCAGTAAAAACAGCCAAACTAAGCCTTGCTGTATATCTCCGACAGAGACAGTACCCTAGAAAACTACAGATCATGGTAGATGTGGTGATTACAAACTAGAAATTATACAGTTGGTATCCTTTCTAGTTTGTAATTACCACATCTACCTTGATACAGTTATAACACAAGCATCTTATACAAATCATAAGTGCTTGATTTGTATAAGATGCTTGTGTTATAACTGTATCAATGAATGAGATACTGCCAGCACAGCTACTAGTGGATTTTGTAAATGTAACATTTACAAAATTCATTAGTAGCTGTGCTGGCAGTATCACATTCCCTTTGTCACACTGTAAGCCTTTACAAATCAAAAATATTTTCCAGTTTAAATTCCACTTACCTCTGAGAAAAGCAGCAGGGTTCCTGGGACAATCACAGGCAGAACAGGGCAGGCAAGACACAGGCTAACACAGTGCAGAGCAAGCAGCAGGCAGGGAAAAACAAAAAGGTCTGTTAAATTCCACTTCCCTATGCAGCAGAGCAGTAAAAGCAAGCATACACCACAGCACCTTCCCTTCTGTTAGCAGACCTCCCAAGTCCCAATCGCAGCAACTGAAGAGCAGGTAAGGCACAAGAGAAGCAGCAGCAAGACCAGTCCACCGAACCAAATTGATTTTGAGCTGGAGAGGGTGTCTGTAGATGATGCAATTCCAATCCAGTAATTAGAAAATCTCAGTCCTTCCTTCCTCCACCTTTTTTTTTAAAAAAATATAAAAAGTAGATGAATGTCCTGCTTTTTATTTCTTAATTTTCACGGGCATCTAGCTAGTCTATGTGTTGATTGGCTGCTCGCTGTGTGAGCTTGTTGATTGGCTCTTTCTCACTGCAGTAAGCAGCCAGTCAACCAAGATGGTGATGTAGATTTTTCATCAGCATACAGATGCGCTGATGAAACACTTCAATTTCTGGAGTCTCAGATCGAGAACTGGAGAACCGGAGTGCTGTCTATTTCTGGACACTCTGGGGGGAAAAAATGGAGGGGTAGCAACACTAAATGCTTATGTAATGTTGCTTTGGTTATATAACCATATGTGTGACGTGTAATGTTTGTAAATGTGAGCTTGTTAATATGGTTTGATTACTTTAATGTTTGCCTGCCACATATGTCACAAGTGATAATTCAATAAAGGTGCTAGAAAGAAACACAATATCATAAACTACACAGTGACACTTTTGTGTAAAAGTTCAAGCAGTAGAACTTTGACCAGAGTTTAACACTTTAGCTTGCATGTTTAGTAATGTCTTTGACTTGCTTAAAAGTAGGTAGGAATGCACCATCCAGGCAAAAAAATGGTTTAAGGGAGGTCGGTGAAAGAGTATGAGAATTTGAAGTTACTTAAACAGAAATATTTATGTGATCATTAAAATGTAGTATTTCTGTTTGTATGTTTTTATTAGACTGTCAAAGGCAAAGTGAAAGCTGGAAAAGTGGATTGTCAGAGTTACCCATACACGTGCCAGACAGCTGGGATTAGAGCTTATCCAACTGTAAAATTTTACCCATTCTTAGGAGGAAAGAAGGTAAACTGCATAATTCTGTAAAGACCAGTGACCTCGCTGTGATGTTCAGTGCCACGCATTATTGTATTATATTTGCATGCATATACTTAAATGCTTAATAGGGTAACAATTTATTTGTACAGCTTATGATCAATAAACTGCTTAAATAAAACTGTAAAGCATGGACATGCACTGTAAAAAAAAAAAAAAAAAAAAAAAAAAAAAGTCTTAAAAGTGTCAGAACTGTATTATCACAAAATTAAGAATTTGTATTTGTAACTACTTCCAAGTGAAAGCAGTGTAGAATACATATAGCTGATATAAATTATTGCTGCATTATTAGTTTAAAGTAGCTTCATGGTGCTTCATACATACTTTGCCAGCTAATGATGAGGAACCTGGAGGAGGGGACACCTGCAGCCATGTTGGGGCTGCATCTCAGGGAGTAGTTACTGCCCACTCCTAGTCATGTGTCCTAAAGACAGCTGCGACTGAGCAGACCCTGGGAATCCACTCCTTGAATCACCTGGTCAATCCTAAACCATATGGCAGTACTTCTGTGGCAGCACTCAAGACTGAGCACTGTCTTCCCCAGCCTTACTGAAGTCCACCATGGTTTTACAGCCCCATGATGAGGATTCAGTATATCCTTCCACTGCAGGATCTGCAAGTCAAGTCTCTGTAGTTTAGGCAGTATTTGAACTGCATCCAGCACATTGTGTGTCTGCCAGGTCCTCTCGCCTCATTTGGCAGATGTTTCCCTGAACTCCAGTAGCCTGATACCAGACATTGAGCAGGTGTTCATTGTACATTTGATCCAGTACTTTTCTCTGTGTGAACTCTTTCAGTCTGGATTTTGGTTTTGCCCTACAAGCAGCCAAAAAGTCTAGAACCATTGTCTCTGAGGTGGATAAAGATAAGGCCTCCTGCACCTAAACACACACGACTGTAATCCAGATGAGCCCTCCTTTGGAGGACCCTTAAAGCTTTAAGGCTTATTGTCTGTTATGGTCCCATCCCCCTTCCCAAAACACTTGAATGAGTGTTTGGGGAAAGAGGTTGAGGAGCCTTTGATTATCCCTCTTATAAAGCCATAATTAAGGATAACACCTCTGCAGCCTGGAAGCATCCACATTCTATTTCTGAGGCTCCCAAGAAGATGGATACCTTGTGTAAGCCCTTAACTGAGTGAGTTAAGATCCTGACGGTACATCCTGGAGTGATCTCTTACATGTGTTCTTTGGTTTGGCGCAGGACCCAGATGTTACAGCATTTCACTACCTTACTGTTTGACAGAGAATTAAAGCACTGACATAGTGGACAAAAGGATGTTCTTTTTGACCATATTGGAACCTGGATTCCTCAACAGTTTTTCACCAGTCGAAGATCCTGGACTCCTCAGGTAATCACAGATTGATAAAAGCCTTTAGCATGCTCCGAGTCTTGGCTTAATGAAGTGTTGATAAGGATCCTGCCTGTGACTATTGCTCTGGGCTGCCACCTAGATGTCTGTAATTTTGATTCTGCTTATGCTGAGGTTAGAGCAGAAGGCTCAGATCCGCACAGAATGACATGACTGAGACTGTCCTGTCATAAGGATGTCAGGCAATCTATCCAGAGCACCCATTTTCTAGGAGAGGCTATGTCTGACCAGCCTTCACAAGACCTACTGGACTACCTCCTAAATAGAAAGCAGGCCATCCCCAAAGTAGATGATCTGTTTATTTACCTTACCAGCTTCCCAAGAAGCCTCCATGCCAGCCATGTTACTCAGTGTCAGCCGTAACGGTTATATCACTGCCACAAATTATTTTTGTATGAAATTTGCTCCTTCCCTCTTGTAAAGAAGCCAGATTCAGTTTTGATCTCCTTACAATGTACAGTACTTCTTTCTTTACAGTTGTTTAGATTTTGATTTCCATTTTTAGTAGTGTCTGTTTTGGCTGCCAGTAGCATCAAACTTAGTAGGGCATTATTATGCCTAGGCAGTTCAGACCTTTATCCTAGCTGAAAAAATATTCCTTAGTTGTTAATATTTGTTCTTCGTCCAACATTTCTGTCAGAGTACTATGTAGGGAATTTCTGAAATCTGTCAACTTGCCACATTTCTCAAAAAGCATGCCGCCTATTTCCTCTCTTTCCCATCACATCTCCAACACTTGCTATCTACCTAAGAAAAATCATTTGATGTTTACTTGGAGTATAAAAATATCTGTGCAGACACTTCCATGCAAAAATGCTAAACCTTCTGGACTTTGTTGCAGACTTGGAAGCCCTAAAGAATTCTTTCCTTTGTAATTTTGTCTTTGTAGTCTATTTCCCAGTCTTTTCTGTCTGTTTCCCAGTCTTTTCTGTCTATTTCCCAGTCTTTTCTGACTTCATTTACTTGACACTTGCAGTTATCATGCAGCATTTTATACACCCTGAGTATTCCTTTTTAACAGCATCTTGTGTTCTAGACTTCTGCCTATGTTAGTCTTTCCCCTACCCCTTTTCCTTTATCTGTACTCTACATTCCTTGGTAGGAAGGCAAACTCTCACTTGCAGTGCAAACTCCTATTTAGCATCATCCCACATTACTTTTCCCTCACAAGTAATTTGTTGCTAATGTCTTAATTCATTTGCTGATTTCCCCCAGTAAATCCCAGACCCACTCTCGCCTATTTTCTTTACCCCCTGTTTGTAGACATTCTTTTTGTAAAATCTCTGTTTTCCTTTTCCATTCCAGAATTTTCCTTCTTAGAATACTTTCTGCTACTTTGTTAATATAGTATTCTATGTGGGTGTTACTATTCTGCTCTAGGACTTGCATCTTGAGTCCTAGTCTCTCTAATTCTTGAACTCCCCCATTTCCTCATCTTTTTGATCTTTTATTTATAACCTTCTGCCTGAGTTATGTTTATAAACCTTAATGAGCTGACTTTAAAGTACCCTTTTAAATCAGGTAACCCTGAACTACATTGTTATACAGGGAGAATCAAGTTAGTTACATTTAACTCGTGCTCTTATTGTCATCCACATTTTCTCCTCCAGTTGATAAAAATATGCCGGACCCATATGTGAGGCAAAAGGGACTAAAATCATGTTTACTGCTTGTTTCTTACTTTCCATGTCCTTAATCAAGAGATTTCAGTTTCTTAATTTTTGTATTATCTTCTGTTCAGTCTCTTCCCACATGTTCCTAGCTACAGTAACAAAATCATTTTTAATTCACTTATCCAAGTACTTCATCTTATGCCCCCACAAGTATGGGTATTGCTAAACCAGTTCATGTGTGGGTGCATGGTTTACTGTCATGGCTTCTGTTTTAGCTTAATGTATTTTATATGCCAAAACAGACCTGAAATTGACTCAAACTTTTCCTCACCACTGAAATGTCATTTTCTGCATTTATCGAGTACAGAGTAGTAACATTTGTAAATAAGGTTAACTTTTTTGATTATCACATTAGGCATATCTTTGAATTTGTGAATCACTTATTTTCTTTGTTGATGGTTCTAAAAATGTTAACAGGGGAGAAGGCAGATATCACTGCCTGCACCTTCTGTTCAAACGCAGTTTGCCAGAGAGGATTTCTTCCACCTTCATTGTTCTTGACAACCGTTCATATATCTGCATTATTAACTCTGTTTTATCAAGGAATGTGAATTTCAGATTTTTGTCACACTCTTCACTCCATCTTCCAAATGTCTCAAGGAATACCATCTGTTCTTGGGGGCTTTCTGATTCTGCTCTTGCTCTGGTAAGGGCAGAAGGGATCTAGATTTATCAACTATTTATTTCACCGTTCCAAGACATATTAGGCAATCGCATATTGATAAAGGTCTTCAGCACTCCGAGTCTTGACCACTGTTTTTCTTCATCTCTTCATATCTTTAGCTGTTGATTGTTTTGCCTCTTTTTACTCTAGCCTTGACATAACTTGTTTTCCATAAATATTTCCATTTGTGCTTTTCTTGGTTCCCCCTGCCACAGCTTTATGCACATTTTCATAAAATATGCAAAATATCTTTGATGCATCTATGGCTACTGGTGTTTTCATAAGCCCCATATGTTTAGCTACAGCTCTTTCAACTTTCTAATGCCTAACTTTTTTTTTTTTTTTTTTTTTTGCTGTTGTGTTTTCATAAATAGTTTTAGCAGCAACCTTTCTAAAGGTATGCATGTTTGGGTATTTGGCATTCTGCAGCTGGTCCTCTTCTTGTTTTGTGAGGTTCCCCTTCTGTAATACTTTGACTATTGCTAGCCCCTCTAAGTAGTTCCTCATACTTCCTTCCCATATCCATTTGTCTTTTTCCTGCTATGCATTTGAAGTCCATTTTCATTTTATCCCACTCACTAGTTATACCTTCTGAAGTCATTTCAGTTTTTCCCTAAAAACTCTCAAGTCATACCCACTACACATTCCTTAAACTGCTTTCTTTTTAACAAATAATTAGAAAAGCAGCAGTGCATCATTTTACATAGCTACCACACATATTTGCCTTAAAATTTATTATTGAATGGATCTCAAAGCTTTTAGTTAAGTACACATGTTGCTGTAAAATACTTTGTCTGAGCAATCTAGCCCTATTATTGTATGTTGGGGAATAATTTGTAAATTTGGTCAGCATCCTGCTTCTGAATTCACATTTTCCTTGCCAAATATTCTGACACATTCCATTTCTTCAGAAGTCTATGCTCTTTTGTTATATTTTCCTTTTCCTCGATCTCCTAATACATCCTCACTCTTGCAAAACAGGTTTCTGTACCCACTAACAAATAATTAATAATCCCTTGTGAATGCTTATTACTTTTCACAAACTTCTCCTAAGCTCCACAACAGAATTTTACGTGTCATGTGAATACATGCCTGAGTGAGTCTCCACCCACTGTCAGTAACCCCTTTCTACCACAAATTTATCATTATTTTTCTTTTTTCCCTTTTCTATCAGCACTGGGGTCCCTCTTGTAATCAGTATTATTACTTTCCTTTTCTTTTTATCCTTGATATTCTACTGAATGTCCCTTATGTAATACTTTCTTTTTTTAAATTCATGTGCTCATTTCAGTCTAGATGCATCTCATGTAGTATCACTGTTTACACTCTAAATTTCTTAATGTATTTAAATACTCCTTGCTTCTTGTCTATATCTGAAAGGCCATTTACATTCCATGTTAACATTGATAATGCAACCGTGCTGATAAAAGGTAATTACTGTCACATATTATACATGACAGTTATTTTGAATATATGGCTATGTCTTGCAGCTTGCATGCACCCACTAGTGCTTGGCATGCTGATCTTGTATGTAACTGTCTGTTCACATATGTGAATCTGTCACATTTCCCAGTTTTTTTTTGCTTCAATAAGAACACTCAAGAAACAAAGGCTAAATATATTTTCAAATACCCATACCCTTTTAATATGTAGCAATCACACACACACACACACACACACACACACACACACACACACACACACCTGTATGCAGTCTCCAAAAAGAAAGTCAACCTTTCCAAATAGAAGTTGTTTCAAACTGATAGCTGCACCACCAGTTATTACCTGTTCTGCAGTTAAGAGTTAACAATGCTGTTGTGCATATTGGAACTTCTGCTCCTATGTATGTGGACTTTATCTACTCCCCAAATGTGAAAACATACTTTCAGTAAATGTTCACATGTACTTTAAAGAAAAAGTACACTGTTTATCCTATATAAGTAAACCAAATTGTGTACTATTATATTTAATGCATTAAAGTACTACTGCTGGGGAGGCAACTGCTTATATAATTGACCAATTCTCGGTGTTTCAAACTTCATGTCTTGCTTTCCTTTTTTAAATTTCAGTGAACATCTTGTCAGTGCCTCTTAACAAGTTAATTACATTATGTTCAACAGTCAGTGATAAAACTGCCTCCTAGCTTGCATTTAAATTCCTTCTAATTGTATAGTGTACTAAAGTACTTCTTAATTGTACCAAAAATATCATGTGATTTACATCTGGAAACTTTCATAAAATATTAATAAGAGCAAAAATATGTTTTAACTATTGTTGTATCTTCAGTTCATTGCATATTTCTTAACATTAGTGACAGTGGGGTGTATGCTTTACAGTTCTTCCACCAGTTTAACACAGTCAGCTGTCAGTCTTTTCATCCACTTCTTGCAGGATCACAGTTCACGTGTTTCAACTGCATCTGGTGGGTTGCAGTGGTGCAGCAGTTAGTGTTGTCGCCTCACAGCAAGAGGTTCTCCCATTCGATTCTCGGCTTGAGCGCCTTCTGTATGGAGTCTGCATGTCCTCCCTGCGGTCAAGTGATGTTTAAAGACATGCAGGTAGGTGCGTGCATAAATGAGTGTGCCTTTTTTTAAGGTTGTGTGTTGGGCTGGTAACTCGGCACCGAAAAAATCCACTGCCAATCATTAGCGGACCGGAGTTCCACTGTGGCGACCCCTAACCGGGAAAAGCTGAAAGACTAAGACTTAATAGTTCTCATTTTTATTCACTTTGTTGTTCTTTTTCTTGATCACCTCTGTTTTTCAACACGCATTTCTGGTTTTGACTTCAAGGTACACTGGTTCATCTGGTCAGCTCCCTGTCTTTTTTCAGTCTCTCTAAGCATTTTTCTTTGGAACTTTGGAAAAGATTTCACTGGCAAAGTGCCGTCATGGTCTTTCTTATTAACAGAAGATTCAGAAAGAGAGAGTCCACTTCATCTTGTTGGCCAAGTCTTGACTAAACTATTTTATTGCCTGTTTTGCATACAAAAACATATGTTTGATACTTCAAGGAAAGAAATATTCTGCAATATCCCTTGATTGCCGGGAGAATCTTGCTTCACTTTTGCCTAATGTATAGTGAATAATCATTTCCCACAAACACTATGGTGTTCCCATTTGTAATACTTTTTCCTTCTGCCACTTTTTTTTTTTTTTTTTTTGGGGAGTAGCTCTTTCTGCCGGCATGTTTTTATTTTTACTAATGTAGGTCACACTGCTTTCATCTTAGCATACATACAGTGCGTACTCTCTGTTAACAAATGTTACTGTGGGAAACCAGTCCAAATGTTTATTTGTACTTTCATAAAATTAATACAATCTTCTCCTTCCTGTTTCTCTGGTATGGTAAAAAAGCTCATGTTTTTCTGTGTGCTTTGTCTTGAAGCACTGGTAGTTTTGAAACAGTTCTTATGCAATCTTGTGTTCAACCAGTATTTATTCATTTTAGTCTTTGATTTCTACACTTTTATCAACTCATTTAATGGCTACTTTATAGCGTCTTCTATTTTTTTTTGCCCTTTTGTCATTTGACTTTAGGGGAAAATGGAACACTGGAGAAGTAAATAATTACTAGAAGCCCCTTCCCGTATTTAAGGTGCAGCTTGAACTGCATTTTTTTCAGCACAGCTGTGAAGTTCTTTCTAGATCTTTTTTCCTGTTTCTTTTATAATGACTGTCCCCCTTTTTTTAAAGCACATTCTCTGCTGGTATCAAGGCAGTATAATTATTAGCCAGTGATTAAATTTTACAGAACTTCATAACTTTTACTGCCCTTTTTTCTTCACACTTTCCCAGTTTCACACTAGGAGAACTGTAATCAACATTTTGCTCAGTCAGTGTGGAGGTGGAGAGTTTCTGTTGCTAGCTGTCCTTGTAGTGAATCCAGGAGCTCCTGTCCTTGACAATATGGTTGAATATACATTGAAGGGTCCATCCCTCTTCCCTCCTGCATGTTTTGGGCTTAATGCCACCAGTCTTCGCAGATGCTGGTGATGCAGTGGTCTGTGAGATATTATTGTCTGCCAAGCTATCTCCCTTGGATCTTGTATTGGTGTTTAATCCAATGTTACAGGATCTTTAAGTGGTAGATTTACCTTGGCAGTCTCAATATGGGCCCTTTCCCAGACACTGATGATGGAAGGCTTTGTTGATGTATAATAATCACCTGATTTCCTCGTTGTTTAAAAGGAAATGGTCACCCCTGTGAAGAGTTGGCTTATATTTAGAGTGAATTGCAGTCTTCCTGGTCCTAAAGGATTTGTAGTAAAAGCTGCTTTTAAGACTGTTTTGGTTCAGCCCAAAAAACAGCTCGTGGGTACATAAGTAAGCATGAAGGCTTACATTCAGCCCCCCCCCCCCCTTCCCCATGGAAGGGCAGTACGAGTCTAGCAGTGGGCCACAAACAGAAGCCTTACTCTTGTCAGCAGGCCACACCTCAGGTAAAGTACAAGTGCTGCTATGGTTCTTGACCTGCTTCTCTAGTGTCCCTAGAGAAGAGGTGTTTATAGTGGTCAAATCTTTTAGTAGTGGGGCATTTCAGAGTGACCGGTTTGCTACTCACAGCAGTGTGATAATGTAAACAGCAGTCTAAGGGGGGACCAGCAATGGATGCATTCTCTATTCCATGGCAGGGGGGAGAGTCCTGTGCGTCTTACCATTGTTTCTTCCAATTCCAAGACCAATCAAAAAATAAATCAAGGAAAACTAAAAGTAAAATTAATTCTTATTATCCCGTGGGTGTGTTCTTTTTTTAAGAATTCAAGTCCTTGGCAGTGCAGGAAGCCATGCTAGTAGAAGCCAGTGATGCTCCCGTGGTTATGAGTAACAACCAATTCCATCTTGGGACCTGGCTAATCTCACTGATCATCCAGAGAGGATGTCTGAGGTAATTGAAGCTACTGCAAAGCTTTCCATCTGGGAAAAAACAGTATTCTGTTTGTTTGGAGAGGTGTTGTGCAGTTAGCCACTCACTCAGAATGTAAGGCTGAAGTATTTTTGCATTTCCATAACCCTTTAAAGACACCCCTCTTCTTCATTAAAGCAGAATTTTTCATGACTGAAAGGGTGGCATATCCCTCCTACATTTTAACTTGGTGGTTTATGCAGTCTGTCTAGTGGGGACAGGCCTTCTTGGCATCAAGCCAATAATGTAGGGAACCATATCTCATCTTTCACTACCTGGCTTTCCTTGAGGGCTAACCTGCATTTCTTCCAGAAAGTGGTGTCAGAATTATACTTAAACCAGTCTATTCAACTTTATTTTCTTGTTACAGCAGAAACCTACACACACTGGACATTCACCATAGATGCATGAGCTCAGAAAATAGAACAATTGCTCACCTCTTTCACCCAGGGACAAAAAGGCTGGCATCTACCAAGAACAGTTTCCAGGCACACTGAAAAACTTCCTGCATCAATGAATAACCTGTCATCAGAAAATTCTGTTGTCAAAGACCACTCCATTAACGACGTGGCTGGATCCATTGCTTGCTTATTTCAAACAGTTTCTCCACTGCAGTTATTTGTGCATTGGCTGCTTGGTCTTAAGTTCATGCCTTCATCAGTCATTATTCCCCAAGCAGTGACTGTAGGGTTTGGGTTTCCTTCTGTACTTTGAGATTCAGCCTTCTAAGCTTGTCTTCTTGGTGGTCCTCAGGTTTATTTCTGAGGGTGTGATTACTACTTTGGATCAGCCCATTTGTAGACCTGCCATGGATAGTGTTGCTGTTGGACATGACAGACATATTCTTACCATATCAATTGATGTAGGGACCACATTTACTCTTGCCATCTTTATGTGCTTGGAAGGCTTTGCCATCAAATGTTTCTGTTAGGCTTGTGTGCAAATCTGTCAGGTGTTGTATTTATGTATCCTTGTTAAATAATATACGTGTCAAAATGCCATGTTTTTCACAAACTTGTGTCTGCTTAGAAAATGGGAGGGGTGTGTGTACTAACTGGATCCATTAGCCAGGAGTGTGGTCCTAGTGTGACAACATAACACTTGCATGTTCCCAAGCATGAGAGCTTCTGGGAAAAGATTGCCAAACTGAAAAAGAAGCAATGATAACCCCTCATAGAGCAGCTGTTTCCCTGAAGGAAGTGGTCTTTGCATCCTACAGGGTAATGGGTTTGGGTGTGTTGACCTCTGCGGATGCTGAAGATACCCTTGGTAGGGTACGTTAATACTTCATGTTTGCCTAGCTTAGGGGCATGTGGTTTGAAGAATAGTTTAAGAACTTTAAGTTTTATACTTGGCTCAAAGTATTCTAGTCTGGTGTAGCTGTGTATTCTGTCCGGCTGCCTTTGATCCAATGTCTGTATTCTGGCAGGGTTTCTGTCTGCCTCTTTAACCTCACACTTAAACAATTGATGCACATAATTATCAGGGATTAGTGCTTTAAGCCTTTGAAGGGCAGTCCACTTAACCTGATTGCATCTAGCTGGCTTTCCAGGTTAACAAAACAAAAATGCAACTGCATTATTTCAGGGGAACTCAGGAGGTTAAGTGACATATATTATGCAAATAGAAACCGAGAGAATCAAATCCCAGAGTGTTAAATGAAGCTCCTTAACTGCCCTTAGCCTTTATTTTGTGTACTGAGTTGGCAGGCGGTGTGGACAGGTTTCTGCTTATGTGCTGGACTCCTTGGAGAATTTCTTAGAAGCTGATTAGGAGTACTCAAGGGTCTCAAACAAAAGGCTAAACACCTAGAAAAGGCTTGCCTACCTTCTGCACTCGTGTTGGTGAAAGCAGAAGTAAAAGACTTTGGTTGCTCGCTAACAGAAGGGTTCATATACTTCAGGTGTTTATGCTTGAGTATGGCATTGGTCATGTCAAGGAGTTTAGGTCATGCAAGGAATGCTCTACTGAGGAATTTGGAGTGCCATCTTTTTTTTTTTTTTTTTGTAGCGGAGGTAAACTTTTGCAAAATTAATATATTGACTATAACCACATCTCCCTCTTTCCTTGGATAATGACCCTGCTCAGAGAAATAATACAATTTTCTAGGGGTGGGATTTCCAGTATGGTGGCAGAGATGTAGAGAGCACATTATAGGGTTTCAAGCTGAGAGCTAATATTAAACAGCCTAAAAGAAGCCATGGAAGGTACTGCTAAAGAATAATTTGCCTCTGACTTCAGAAAAGACCTTCAGGAAAAAGAAAACTACTTAGCAGACTGAAGTACCAGGTACACAAGGCAGCTGAGAGGAAACAGTGCAACAAACCCAAGATAAAAAGCTCGAATGTAACCCAAAATTGCATCAAGAAAATGAAAATTTGTAAACATCAATGGGGGGATGCATTCAGAACACTTTCACATAAGTGGAACATTACTGGATTATTTCACAACCAACATAAAAGAATGCATGATATCAAACAGACCTTGAATAAGTACTCAAATGACACTGATGACCTACAAACCGTAGAGCAGTTAAGGAAAGGCTGGCCAAATATGAATTAAAGTGTGAAGAAATGCAGCATGAACTAAAAGTTAGAGGATCATTCTTGTCAGAATTTGAGATTCACAGCTATACTAGAGAAAATGGAATGCACTGATTGTGTGGAATTTGAGAAAGCATTTAAGCACCTGGACTGGTGTCCCACCCAGAGAAATATAAACATCTTGGAAGCCTGAACTCAGCAACAGCCCAGATCTTTTCTTGTGAGTCTGTAAACCTACCAACTTAGACGAACTGTTGTCGAAACTTTGGGTTAAGGGGACTCTTCTGAGGGTGTTTGACATGAGAGTATATGTGAATAGTAATTATTTGCCTCAGTACAAGGGAAGGTCTACAAGAGGGTAGTGAGACCAGCTATGTTATATGGGTTGGAGACAGTGGCATTGACAAAAAGGCAGGAGTTTGAGCTGGATGTGGCAGAATTAAAGATGTTAAGATTTGCACTGGGTGTGACGAGGGTGGACAGGATTAGGAATAAGTATATTAGAGGGTCAGCCCAGGTTGGAAGGTTTGGAGACAAAGCCAGAGAGGCACGATTACGTTGGTTTGGACATGTGCTGAGGAGGGATGCTGAGTATATTGGGAAAAAGATGCTAAGGATGAAGCTACCAGGTAACAGGAAAAGAGGAAGGCCTAAGATAAGGTTTATGGATTTGGTGAGACAGGACATGCAGGCGGTTGATGTGACAGAGCAAGATGCAGAGGACAGGAAGAAATGGAAACAGGTGATCTGCTGTGACGACCCCTAACGGGAACAGCTGAAAGAAGATGATGATAAGTGCAACAAAATGCCTTTGTCCCCTGTTCCAGAAAGTGAAAGGAGGTTAAAATTATATCGTTTCCTATACCCTGCCTCCCTGCTAATATTGCAGACCAGGAAATATGTTGAAAGGCATTGGCATTTTCCAGCATACGTTATAAAAAGGAGGGGTTTTGCAAATTGGCTAAATAATCAAATGAAAAGAGATCAGGTAAGCCTAGAGGGTAAGGCAGGGGACTTGATTATTGGTTGGGCTACTTATAAACTGAACTTAGAAATCTAGTGGCCATTGAAACCAGAATAATACAGAAAGGAAACAGTGGCCATTGAAACCAGAATAATACAGAAAGGAAACAGAAGATAGAATGGCAGTTGTAAAAATAAGTGTTGCTAGAAAAAAATTGGTGATGCCCTAGATATTGAGATACAAAAGGCAAAAGATGACATGACAATGTCTAGAAAGTGTTAGTGAATATAGAGCCCATTGTCTTACAGATTCAAGTCTAAAGAAACAAAATTACTTAATGGATGAGACAACAAAAGGTAGCGAGAGCAATAACAATGATTAAGGAGCCTGAGATAATGGCACAGTACTGCACACATATATGTAAATATAGAACATATATTTATGAGGAAAACAAGGAAATGAAAGCTAGAGAATGTGAAATGGAAGTTTAGAGAAGATAGGCTACAGAAGGTGGAGAGGAAGCTTTTGATATAAAAAAACAAAACTAAAAGAAATTGAAGAGGTAAAAAAAATGCAGGGAAAATGCCAGGTACAGATGTCATTCCCATAGAAATCTGGAAAGGACAAATAAAACAGGTGGCTAAGATATGGGAGAAGCTTTTCAATTATGTCCTGGAAGGGAGTGTCCCACCAAAATCTTGGGCTAAGGCAGTTAGTAATTGTACCCAAAGAAGGAATGGACCCATTAAACCCTGATTTGTATAGATGAATCTCAAGACTAAACCATGTTAAGTGTTCATGATCATTTTGGCCAAAAGTCTGGCTGAGATCTTGCCTAGGATTGTAGACCCTGATCACTGTGGATTTCTGGGAGACAGACAAACCTTTGACAGTACCACTAAAACTCTCTCACCATTCGACCCAGTACCGTATTCATGGGCAACGTCAACTACCTCACTATAAACTGGGATAATTACGTGACCCCCCAGACATACTATCATGTACAAACAGTTTCTCCCCTGAAAGCTTCCAAACACGTATACATTTACCTTACAAAACTTATAACTGCAAAAGAAAAAAAAATGTACCTCTGATTGTCTACTGTAAGAAATGTTAATCACTAGCATGATGTCCTGTTGTGTGTATATATGCTATATGTTTGTTTGTTAATCACCAGCATGTCCTGATGTGTACATATGCCATATGTATGTATGTTCTACTTCTTTTTACTCCCATGTAATGTATTGTAATGTGGAGCTTTTCTCCCTGGGCCTCCACTGAAAATGGACCTGTGTCCAGTCGGACTTTCCCGGTAAACAAATGTAAAATAAAATAAAATAAATAAATAAAAATAAAATAAATACTGGCCCGAGATTTATGGATTTTGTAAGTACAAATACTTTGAACCAGATAGCCCATACACCCACTAGCCACAAACCTATTTGACCTGGTACTCGTATACGTGGGAGAACTCTGCCCCCCGTGTAGTGTCCTCGCTGGTAAAGTCAGACTGCAAAGTTGTCTTCATAATAAAAATCAATTCTGTGACCATGGCTAACCCAGTAACATTTAGGAACTATTCTAAGGCAAACTTCCTTCTACTAAGTGATAACATGTCAAAATCTCAAGCCTCGCCCCCAAACCGCAGAACACAGCTGCCTATGGGGAATTGTTCATAGAAATCCTGTACATTCTCATCAGTAAAAGCATAGAGACAGCTGTGCCTACCAGAAATAAGCCCAGAACTAACTAAAAGAAAACACAACCATCCTGGTGGAATCCAAACATAAACAGGTTATACAACAAAACAAAAAGTCATAGCCAAGATTAGGAAGTGCTATGCCCAGCTTGATAACATTTCATCACTATAAACAAACAGCTAAGAGGGTAAATTAAGTCTGTTAAGACTGTTAAAGCCAATGTGAAGGTAAAAATGGCCTCCCAGGCAAAGGATAACCACAAGGCTTTCTATTGCTGTATCCAAAAACCTCAAAGGCAGCATACAGCAGTTTGCAGAAGTGATTGTAAATGGAGCCACCTACACAGAGCCAGATGGTGTAGAACCCCCCCTCCCCCCCAGACTGTCACTAGGGAGCAGATCCTAGATACACTGTCTAATCCAAAAACATTGCAACAGTGGGATGGGATAATATCCCAGGATGCCTTCTAAACAGCCCAGAACATAACCTGTTAGGATTATTGGAGTCACTGTTTAACCTTAGCCCCCAGAAAAGCTTTGTGCCACACGAATGGAGAATTGCAACAGTCATTCCTCTGCACAAGGTCGGGCCATTAGCATACCCTGGAACTACAGACCCATAAGTCTGACTTGTCTTGTATGTAAAGTCATGGAAAGTATTATAATGGAAATAAGAACATAGAAAACTTTCAAACACTGAATTCAACCTAGTTTAGTTTCAAGGGCAGATCATGCCTACTTATAGGTTCATAGGATGATACTGGGCTATTGGCCTGGAGGCCCTTATAAGCCTAGCCAAGAATTTTGCGCATGTTCCCTCAAAGTCAGCACCTGTTTCCCCTGTCAAGCAGAGACACAGGTGGGATCCTAGGGGTATATTTTTTGTTTCCCATCCAGTCGTCCAGGTTCCTCTTAGAGGGCTAGAGAGGTACTCTGCATGACATGGAGAGGGAGTCTATTCCACAGATGGGGGAGTCTTTGGGACACAAATCTATCCTGCCAATAAGTTCTGTTAATGTCACAGACCAGGTTAAGGCCTTGCATGGGAGTTGCGCGAGTGGAGTTCGTCTTACGGATATGCAGCATCTCCGTCAAGGCTGGGTTTGAAATGGCCCTTGTATGCCAGACACAGGTCACCTATGAGCAGTCTATATGAGACTGAGGAGAGGGACAGGGCTTTTAGCCTATCTGTATAGGATAGGTGTTTGAGACCCTGGATTTTCCTGGTCAAGAACCTCTGTGGCCTCTCGAACTGCTGCATGTGCTTGGCAAGGTACATGCTGAAGGGGGCAATTGTACTCGATAATGGGTCTGATAAGGGAGGAGTACTGGGATGTTATGACTTCCTTGTTCCTGGATTCAGAACCCTTATTTATGAGGTGGGCCATGTAGAAAGCCTTCCGTACAATGGAGGCAACGTGGTGGTCAAAATTCAGGTTGTTATTAATGTGATAATTAGTAGGGATGACATTTTCCCCAAAGTGGATAATGATGCATTTCTTGGTATTCGGTTTGAGGCCATGCTTCTGGCACCAGTCATTAGTTTGGGTAAGGCCCTCTTGGAGGATGTTCACATCACTAGGGGAATTTAAGACAGCACCCAACTTGCAGTTATCTGCAAACATGGTCAGCCACAGACCACTGGTTTTGGCTTGCACCTCAGAAAAGTATATCCCAAACAGTAGAGGCCCCAAGACCGATCCTTGGGGTACATTTCTCGTTACTGGTCTACTACTAGGGTGGCTTCCCCTACTTTGAATGAGTGGGTTCTATCAGTGAGCCATATAGCTGCCATCTGGTAACATACAGGTTGATGCTTAGCTGGGAGAGTTTACCTGTTATGCCCAAGCTGGGAATAGTGTCAAAGGCTTTGGCTAGGTCAAGGTAGGTGGAGTGCACCATGTTCCCCTCGTCCATGGCTTTGGTGACTGTTTCAAAGAAGTCAACCAGGTTTAACAGGCATGATCTCCCTTTGACAAAACCAAGCTGTGTGGGGTCAAGCTTTTGGACGTTGCCAATGTCCTTGTTTATAAGGACCATGATAATGCATTCCATGGCCTTGCAGATCAGGCTAGTTAGGCTGATGGGCCTATAGTTGCCTGGGTAAGTGGACACTCCACCTTTGTATACAGGGATGACAGTGGCTGTCCTCCATTCAGCTGGGTTGAAGCCAGTGCTCAGGCTTTGGTTGAATATGGTGTCTAATGGAGCTGAGAGCTCATGCCTGAGTTCATGTAGGATACAGACAGGGATGTTATCTGGTCCCATGGAGACTGTATTTTTTGCATTTGAGAGGGCATTGAGGACCTGCTCCCTAGTGATGAGGGGAGGGAGGCAGGTGCTGGGGATGTCCTGGTTTACTGATGGGGAGGACAGGGGGGTGAAGTTTTCACTGAACCTGTCTGCCAGCAGGTTGGCTATATCTGGGGCACTTGTGTATGTGGTGTTATTGACCACCAGTTCAGAGCAGATTTGGGTGTTGCCTTTGAGATTGCGGACATGTGAAGAATGCCTTGTGATTGTCCTTGGAGGATGTGACCAATTTGGACTCAACGTTAGCCTTAGAGGATTTCACCAGTGACCTTATTTGCTTGTTCAGACAAAGGAGAGATTGCTTCCAACTTGGCACCTGCTCCTTCTTGGCACTGGACAGCAATTTTTTCCTTCTATTATATATATACAAATAAATTTCCCCATAGAGCCTACTAAACTCCTGCTCCTAACTTCTCTACATCCTCTCCTTTTCTATTTACCTAACACAAACCTAATCCATCACCTTCTGATCATTCAATTTCTCTCTCTTGACTCCTAGCATGTATATAATGCAACTATCAAGTAATCACTGATGCCTATTTCTTGACAATTGATTCTTATTGCTCTGAATGTAAAAACCTGCAACCTTTGTCTCATTGCATGTATATTGACAATTTATTCTTTTACTATACCTGTTTTGTATGAATTCATACATGTATTTTACCTTTGCATTTGGCATTTTTTGTAACCTCTAATTGTGTTTCTTATGGAGCTTTTCTCCCCGGGCCTCCACTGAAAATGGGCACATTCTGGCCCAGTGGACTTCCCCGGTAATCAAACTGAAATAAATAAATAATATAGTTTGTTTATTGCTGCTGTCCACCAGACAGGTTTTCTCTTCCTCGAGGAAGATGATTTGGTCCTGTCAGGTATTGCTGAGTCCATACAGCTTTGTAGGTGCTCATATAGTTTTTTGGTGTAGGCTTGGATATTAGTTCTAGTTCCAACTGAAAGGATGGTGGCTGTGAAGCTGCTTATACCTGTTCTGAGAAGATTGTAATCAGCTGTGGAAAAGTTTTTTCATTTGACCCCGATTGGGGGGGGGGGGGGAATGGTGACTTCAAAAGTGATTGCTTTATTGTCGGATCTTACCAAGGAGGATGACACTGTATGAGTGCTACAGTGGCTACTCATGATGGTTAGGACCAGGTCCAGGATATTTTCACCTCTCGTAGGGGTGTTAACCAGCTGATCCAGTGCATTGGCATTGATGAAGTTAAGGAATCCCTGGGCATTCATGTTTGGGCTAGAATAGGTCTTCCACTCTGTGGTTGGGTAGTTAGTCACCCAGGATAAGGGTAGATGGCTGAATCTTGATGGATTCAAGTAATCCAGATAGGTGTTGATTTGAATAGGTGTTCTGTCAGCAGTTAACTGCACTTGGAGTGCTTCATACCGTTTGACCAGCCGGGAGGTGCGTATGTCTTTGATAAATATTGAAACTCCACCTCCTTTGGCTTTCTAACACTCTGTTTGGGGTCTGAAAGTATGGTAGGGATGAGTAACCTGGTAAAGTTGCGGTGCTCTCCACAGCTTTGAACCAGGTTTCAGAGACTGCACAAATGTCAGCATCCTCCAGGGCAAGGAATGCTTGCAATGAGTGCAGTTTCATGCTAAGACTCCTAGCATTTAGCAGCATGACCTTTAAATTTCGTTTGTAAGAATTTTTCATGTTGTTAATTTTGTGCTCATGACTTTGCCTAAAAAAGGCACTATGGGGGAAGCAAGAGCCTTTGCCAGAAGCTTAAAGCCTGGGGGAGGCAGATGAAGGCCTTCTCTGGCAAAGCATCGTGTTCTGTCAGTCATGTCCTCCCAGGCTGTCAGGTACTGGATCCCCTTGGAATGACACCAGAAACTAAGCCACTTGTTACAGTCGATCATTTTCTGTTTGTATTGAGATATCATAGTGGGTGATGGAAGGATGCTGTTTATGGCTAGGGACATAACCTGCCTGGGACACACATTCACCGAGCTCAATCATGCCTCTCTTCAGAGAGGTACGTCTCAAGTCATTCACACCAACATGGACTATGACAGAGTCATAACAGTACCTGTTAAGAGACTTGAGTGTCTGCATGATATGGCGGATTCTAGCACCTGACAAGCAACTTACTGTGACTTTCTCCTTGTCTAGCCTGGTGAGGGGCAGATCTGTGTGCCTCACGATAGTCTTCTATGACTAGTATGCTGGGTTTGTAGTTGGGCCTTAGAGGCTGTGAGACACAGACACGTGTACTGTATGTGATGCTTGGTGCTGTGGGGTGTGATGTGCTGTGTTTTTGCTTCGGAGGTCTCTTTTGTTTAGGTATGTTTTTGTTGAGAACCTCCGCATATATAAGAGTGTGTTGTACAGATATGGATGGTGTTAGAGATGTGGTGTTCATAGTGTTTGTGCAGACAACCTTCTCAGTGCCAGATATACTGGTCTGTGACTGAGACAGCAAGGATTCTAGGATCTTATTGTGATTGCATCTGTCACATATTGTGTTTCTAGGTGGTAGCTGTAGAGAGTTGTATGTGTACATAAGGCAGTTGTTACACTGTCTCAGGATGCCCATATCAACCAGACTAGCAGGAGAAACCACAGGAAATTGTCCGTCCATGGTTATCAGAATCTGTGGAAGAGACGTCAGGGATAGTAGAGTGGGTGCTATCTGAGGAGAGTAATTATAGGTGTGAGTAGGGCTGGATAAAATCAATACAGTAGCTGCAGGCTAGGGCCAAGTGGATTTCTTTGAGTAGGTCACCAAGGCAATGGGCAATGGATGAGGGCAAAATGGTGCATACTGCCTGCCTTGATCGGGATACGACATTTGATACAGTACCTCACTGACTCATTGTAAACAAAGTCATGGATACAGGCATAAACCCCTATGTTATGCACTGGATAGTCATCTGGCTCTCAGGAAGAACCCAGAAAGTTCGGATAGGGAAGAACATCTTCACAAAGAGTCCAATCACAAGTGGAGTCCCTCCGGTCTCTGTGCTGGGTCCACTCCTTTTTGTCATCTACTACTTAGAAATTAAGGCCAAAGTCAATGGTGTCTGGCTGACCAGATTTGCAGATGACTGCAAAGTAGGAGTGGTCATAGAATTCCCAAAGACTCTAGCATCATACAGGAATGACTAACACAGACAAATGACTGTTGCCAAAGCCATGGCTTAAAACTCAGTGCCAAGAAATGTATAACATTAACCTTCAGAAAGTCAGCCACCCTAGCAAACTACATTATCAATAATACACCCCCCTTAAAGTAGAGCCAGTAGTCAGGGATCTGGGTACATATGTAGGTTGTAACTTGGCTTTTGATTAACTTGTCTAAGGTAGTAAGGAAATAATTCTGTGTTGCTCAACTTATAAGCAAGGGCATAGCATCTATGTCCAATTATTGTTCCACTGTATTTCTTGGCCATCAACTACAGGGCCCTTCAGTGTATAATTGATCAGGCACATGCAACAAGTGGAATGTCCACAGCGGATCCTCACAAAAAGAATCCGACCTTAAGCAGCATGTCCTGTGCAGATCGCCTCAAAGCCCCCTCTCTGTATTCTGTTTCCTACAGAATGTTGAGAGGCAATCTGTGCTTGGCATACAAGGCATCCTTGAATCCCACTTTAGTGGACCTTTTGCATATCTGCAAAATGAATAGTATCAGAATTACTCGATGTAGAAATTTAAGCTTACTTGCAACATAAGTAGGACACTTTGGCGGGACTTGTATGCGTGTGAACTTGTATGTGTGTGAGACAGTGCTCTTCCCTAACCCTATTTAAGAAAAATCTGAATCAGTGGATGGGAAATTAGAAATAGACCCAGGGTGTAGCATCTGTGTCTCTAATGGACAGCAGCAGCTTCGACCTAGTTTAGATAAACCCCTTAAACTTGCAGGATACAATTGTGTTGCTTGGCTAAGCTTATAAAGTCCGTAAGAGTCATTAGCCTAGTATACACCTATGAACACTTATGATCCGGAATGACAGAGTTCAAGAAACATTTAGTGATAGTAGGACTTGATGCCAAAAAGGTGTTTTACAGGGTAAGTTGGGAGTTTCTGGAAAAAACAAAAAGTGTCATCTTCCCAGAAGAATGGATTACTCTGATTTTTTTTTTTTTTTTTTTTTTAATATGTATAGAGTACACAGTGCAAAGGCAAGATTAGAATGTAGAGGGGTGTTGGCAGGCAACATTAAGTTATGGGGAGGAACAACACAAGTGGCCATTGTCACTCTTGTTATTCATTATATACTTGGAGCTGCTAACTCTAGATGTGAGGCAGTTGGACCTACAATAATCTTGATGGTCCAACTTATTGGAAGAATATCTCCCTTTATGGACAACTTAATAATGTATGTCTCAAACCTAAAACCTTTTTTAGAAATGTTTAGTATGTTAAAAAGATTCACTTGTGTAGCAGGTTTATTGTAATCAAAGACAAAGACTGTAGTCCTGAACTATTTCCCCACATTCAGACTGATTCAGACTCTACTTATCTCTGGGGACACAATCAAATTAAATCCTTAGGAATATGGTTGAAGATTGGGGCAGGCTGCCAAGGAAACATAATGGAAGTTCTGCAATGAAATGTACAAATAAGAGAGTGGAAACTGCTAGTTGTGTGTGTGTGTGTGTGTGTGTGTGTGTGTGTGTGTGTGTGTGTGTGTGTGTCTGTATGTATATATATATATATATATATATATATATATATATATATATATATATATATATATACACACACACACACACACACACACACACACACCTAAACACCATGTTCAGTCATAGCGTCATATCAAGCTTTATGTCCACTGAATGGCGCACAGCAACAGTTATCCCACTCCACAAAGGGGGAGCCAACACTGATCCCGGGAACTGTCGTCCTATTAGCCTGACGAGCCTTGTCTGTAAGGCCATGGAACGTTTCATCATGGAACTCAAACAGACATTGGTAACCTCCAAACTCTGGACCCCACCAAGTTCGGGTTTGTGAAAGGCAGATCATGCCTCCTGAACCTGATCGACTTCTTTGAGGCAGTCGCCAAAGTTGTAGAGGATAAGGTGGTTCACACAGCCTATCTTGACCTCACCAAGGCATTTGACACCATCCCCCATTCTGGAATTATAGATAAACTCACTAAACTAGGTATAAATCCTTACTTCACAAGATGGGTTGCCAACTGGCTCACTGACAGAACCCACACTGTAAAAGTTGAAGATTTCAAATCTGACTTCAAACCAGTGACAAGTGGAGTACCACAGGGTTCAGTGACCTCTCCTGTTCGGTATCTACTTCTCTGAAGTACAGGCTAACACAGAAGGCCTTTGGCTAACAAAGTTTGCAGATGACTGCAAACTAGGAGCCATAGTAGAGTCCCCAAATGATGTGGACATCCTACAGAAGGGCCTCACTGAGACAGATGCCTTGTGTCAGAGCCATGGCCTCAAGGTCAATGCCAAAAAGTGCATTGTCATCCCCTTTGGTAAAAACTCTGTACCCATGAACTACCACATAGGCAGCAGTCTACTTAATGCCAAATGTGTGATAAAAGACCTTGAGACCCAGGTGGACAGTAGTCTCTCCTTTGATAATCACATTGCCACAGTAGTCAGGAAATCCTTCTATGTGGCACACCTCATCACAAAAAGGTTCTCATTCAGGAAAAAAGAGGTCAGTGTTCCCCTCTACTCGACTCTCATTAGACCCATTATAGAGTACAACGCCCCTTTTGGAATGTACCTCACAAGACATCTACATTAGCTGGAAAGGCCACAGAAGTACCTCACAAAGAGGATTACTGGCCTAAAACAGATGCCCTACACTGACCATCTCAAAAAACTCCAGCTTTACGCCATAGCATATCACCTACTGCAAGGTGATCTCTGCCTAACATATAAAGTTATGTCAAACCCAGAGTTGTCGGACATGCTGCACCTAAAGAAATCCCAATCCCTCCGAGCTACATACTCTAGGGACCTAAACCTTGTCACCACAATAAACAGGCCATGCTGGAGGGATAGATTCCTGTCCCAGAGACTTCCCATACTCCAGAGCAAGCTGCCCATCTATGTCAAGCAAAGTTCTTCATTAGTACTCTTCAAGAAAAATCTTGATGAGTGGATGGGAAATAGGAAATACACCCTGGGGATCACTTCTGTGGCTCTGCTTGACAGGGTCACAGGAAAATAACTTTCTTGGGTGGCGTAAGCCAGGGAACCTTGTTGGCTAAGCTTACTTGGGCCAATAGCCTAGTACCTACCTATGAACCTGTACATGTCGTCCCAGGCTGACAGACCCTGGATCTCCTTTGAATGACACCAGAAGCTTAGCCAATTGTTGAAATTGATCATTTTTTCTTTATACTGAGGTATCATTCTTGGTGAGGGCAGGATGCTACTCAGGGTCAGGGTCATACCAGCCTGGGCTGCATGATCAGGGAGCTCTCCCATGTCTCTTTTCATGTAGTCCAGGGAGGTACGTCTGAGGTCATTCACACCAACATGAACAATGACAGATTCATATTTGTACTTGTTCTGGAGTGAACTGAGTGCTTGTGTTATGTGGCAGATTCCATCTCCCAACAGGCAGCTAACAGTAACCTTCTGCTTGTCCAGCCTAGTGAGTTGGACGTCAGTGTAACTGACTATAGAGTCACGTATACTAGTGTGTTAGGTATGTTATTTCGCCTTAAGGGCTGTGATTGTGTGGCACACTGATTTTGTGTTTTATGTGTTGTCTGGTTTGTGACTGGAAGTGCATGTTGTTTGAGTGTCTGCTTTGGAGGTCTCTGATACTTTTGCAGGTTTTTATTTAGAGCCTCCGAGTATGATTTTGTGTATTTATGTGTATTTATTGCCAGTGCTGTTTTAGTATGTCTGTGTGCGGCTGGAGGTGTGGTGCAAGTGTTAACCTTTTCCTCATGACTGTCTGTTCCAGACTTGGGTGGAGACAGCTTAGCTTCCAGTTTGGCTGTATAATTGCATCTCTCGCATATGTTAGTGTTTTGTGGTAGGGGGAGAGGGTTGTCTGTGTACATGAGGCAGTTGTAACATTGCCTCAGGATACCCAGATTCACCAGGTGGATTAGCGAGTGCACCTGAAGTTGCCCCTTGGTCATGCCTGAATAGTAGGGTGAGCTGCTTAGTCGCTTGGTTGGTGAGGGTTGAATAAAGAGCCTTGCCCTGCTGGGCAGTCAGTGTCAGGGTATATTAGTGCTTGCTATTAGGTTTGAGCAAGTGCTGGGCTGTAAGATGCTTTTTGAGTGCTTAGGTTGAAAGTTAGACTAGTTTTGAGGGAAAAACTGAAGAGGAGACTTAGTGGAGCTGGGAATATTTAACCGTAGCTAACCAGCACTGCCCGGTGCGCAAAAGCAGTTTTTATAATAGGGAAATGAAAGAGATAGAAATTAGCTCAAAATGGCCAATAAACTACTAACTTCTGGGCTGGAACCACTGCTCCAGGGACAGATAGGTTGCTCAAAGCTCCCCTCTCTCACAGGTGAACAGAGAAACGTCCTTCTATCCAAGTAAGGTATGGGCAACTCAGAAACTAGTATCACAGCCCTGAATTCAGCATTAGCCTGAAACTGGACTATACTAGCTTAGAAAGGCGGGAAACAATGAATTTTTTTTTGTTTGTTTTTTTGAAAAGATAAGGCAAAAACAGTAAAAAAGTACACTTAAAACAGTATTGTCAGAAGGCAAGGGGATGTCATGGGGCAAAACAAAACTAAAGTACAACTTGCTTCATATCCTATTGTATATGGACTTGAAACAAAATTTCAAGTCATATTTCAAATTTCAAATGCTAAAACACAAAAGATTGTGACTAATTGACTATATGGTAGAAATAAGTTCTCAGCTGGGGAAAGTTGTTGTGTGGGGCATATAAAGCATTAATGGAAAAGAAAGAGGGGGGATGATATGATACTAAATTGGAATAGAAGGTTACAAACTCAAGTGGCATTTGAGAGTTGTCAAGAACTTTGCTCAGATCCAATATATGCCACCAGATCTGGAAGATTTAGGATATTTGCCTGGAAGTACCTGTGTAACATCTTTTACACCTCTGATAAACATAAGAAAATATTCCGGCGATTGAATGAATGGTGCTGTAGATGTGAGAATCATGAGAGGGATACCTGGGAATGTGTTTCTGGGAGTGTACAGAACTGCATGCTTATACGCAACACTTTCAAGGGGAGATAAGCAAAATAATGGGACAGGAGACAGAATTAACTAGGAAAATTGTGTTGCTAAGTTGGGTTGAGGAAAACCAACCAAAATATGTAAAAGCCATACTTGTTTACTTTTGGCTACTAGGAGCAGCAGGCTAACTAGAAAGTGGAAAGTTTTTTTTTGTGCTGTTATTTAATTCATGATAAAATGAATGGGAATTTAGGAAATTTCTTAATCAGCAAATGGAGCAAACGGGATATCAGTCAAGCAGCAGTAGTAGTCCTGCACAGGAGTGAGAGTATTTTTAGAGGGAAAACTGTAGAAATAAAGAGACCTCCAATTTTGGCTGGGCTACTTATAAATTGTTTTGACTGTTGTTAATTTCCAGACTTTGTATTTTCCATCTATACATTTTTATCTGAGTGGTATGTACTACAGGAATGATAAACCATTTATATTCACTTGTGTCTCTTAAAGAATAAAGACAACATGAGAGGGAATGTTATGTAACCAAGATAAATATGCATTAAGGGATATGGGAATGTGAAAGGGTATCAGGATTAATGAATAGATAAGCCAAATATATTGACGTTATGAAGTAAGTTATGCTTATGTAAGTTGATGTAGATCTGAAGTAGTTTACTTCATTTGGTCTTCAACCTGTGGGAAACCGGATCTATATTGGATCCGAGCCGGCAGTTTCACTAGCATCTGCTTTGGGCTCCTTCCCTTACCCATAATACACCTCCACTACCTTCCAACCCCCAGATCTTGTTTTCCCCGGCTTGCTGAAGCATCGTGATCTCCTGAGCTCTGACTAGTGAGTGGGTTTTTCTGCTTTTAAGCAGCTTTTTTGTCTGAAATATTAGTATGTGTTTTTAGTGTAGGTTCCCTCTTCTCCTCCCCTCACTGGTGAGTCACATAATTGAACCTTTGTTGTAGTTTAGCATTAGTTTGCTAGTATGCTTTGCTTCCCCTCCCCCCTAAGTGTGTTCTGTGTGACTTGAGTGTGTGGTGAGTGGTTTGAGTGGGAAGACTGGTAATTTTTCTCTTCTTTTTTCCCTTCTCTTGTTTGAGTGACTGGATAGAAGCATTGCTGATAAGCCTGTTCAAATGGTGCACTGAGTGTGGCCATAAATTGTCTCCAGCAGATGGCCACACTCTTTGTGTAATGTGCTTTAGCATTGCCCAGCTAAATACTGACTGCTCTGTATGCGCGGGTTTTAAACCACTCGCTGTAAAGGACAGGAAGGCTATGTTGGCCCTGAAAGGCCTTCTTCCCACTTCTGAGACGGTTACCTCATCCTCTGCTTCAGTCACAGTGGCTGCTGTGTCCGCCTCTCCTTCCTCTCTTGCCCTTGCATCTCCTAACATAATCAATAATCAGGCATAATCAATTGTATTGTATAAACTAGGAACCTTATTTACAAAAGGAATGAAATACATACCTGCCTCTAAGTTTAATTTAGTAAACACCATTATAGATGTAAAATTGTATTGCAGAAGATTAAATTTAGCATTATTGTTTAAAAAGAATAATAAGAAAGATGTTCATCTAAATGAGAACAATAAGTTAAAGAAAAAAAGTACATTTATTCCACCCCCTGATAAGAAGGTAGACAATTTTGAAAATTTAATTTGTTCTGATATTTATCAGTATAATCGAGACATTAAAAAACAACAGTTCATAGACAATTTGACTATAAAAGAAAGGGAATGTCTAGTACACGCAGGCACAACACAGGTACTGGCAACACTATTATTATTAACGAGGATTTGAACTCATGGTTAAATTACAAATGTGAACTAAAAACAAACTTATTTATAACAGACTCTAAACTCAATAATAGTACTTTTTCACAAAAGTTGGATGACTTATCTAGATTAATGTGGAAATTTAGAAATTTAAAAATTGAAAATGAATATTTAAATGAATGTGTGCACAAGGAAATTGTACCTAAAGGATTAAGGTTATGGAAATTTCCAAATAATGTGATTGCTGGCTCTGAGTTTTACAAGGAACTTCTAAATGTTTTTAATAATTGTGGTTTAAATGTTTTAAAATTAATGATTAAAGAAAATAACCAGGTTATGGAAATGTTACATAAAGAAATTTTAGAGCTTGATTCATGTATTAAAAACGATTTATTATTTTCTGTGAATGAAGAGAAATTGAAATATTTTAATATTAGAAAGGATGTTGAGAATAAATGTAATGATGTTATTAAAAGAAAACTAAAGAAATTAGAAAGGGATATCCTAGAGTACAAAAATAACACTTGTTACCCAAAACAACCTTTTAGAAAGGATTATTGTAAAGAAGGGGGGAAAAACTACAATTCTTATAACAAAGAAGGTGATGGAGGGAGACATGAAGTTTTGAATGATTTTGGAGATGACCAGGCTAATTATGACCAGGAATTTCCACCATTAAGGAGGTCTGAGAGGTTAAATAGGATGGGACAACCACCAGAGCAACAAAATTTTCAGGGAAGGGGGGGGGGGGGGAGAGGGTGTTATTAAACGTGCCTCAACCTATTTTCCCGCCTACCCCCGACACCCTACAGATTGTTTCACACAATGGTATTAAGTTTACACTCAACAATTTCGCAATATATAATTTCAGTGGTATAGCCCTGGAGAAAGGACATTTTGAATTGTTATCGAAGGGATTAAAATTTATTCCCTTTAACAAAGGAGATATAGCCAAGTCTCTTATGGATGTTAGAATATTCCTAAGGAAGGTGAACCTTCGACATTATATTACCAGGTAACAATAATAACATCTCCAATAAGGAGTTAAAACGAAGAACTACATATAACCCACCCCTACACCCCCAACTTAAAAATCTTGAAAACATGTTAGACAAAGAAATTAGAAAAGCACACTATTATTATAAGGGACATAAAAATAATTTTAACCATGAAGAAAAGGCTTGTTTGGACAATTTAAGAAACAATACTGCAATTAGAGTTATGAAGCCTGACAAAGGGGGAGGGGTGGTCATTATGGATGCTATACAATATGAAAGTAAAATTAATAACATTATTTGGGAGGAAGACAAATATTCCTCAGTCTCCATAAATGAGGTTAATATAGCCTATAACAAAATAGATTCTAATTTATTTTATATGATGCAGGAAGAATTAATTGATTTCCAAACTTACAAATATTTAAAGGTAGATAAGCCTAGGATTCCTTCCTTATTTGGAATCCCAAAAATTCACAAAAATGAAATTGACCAACCTTTTAGACCTATAGTGTCTGCTGAGGGGTCAAAGACTCAGCCCCTTGCTAAATACCTTGACTTTAAGTTAAAACAAATCTGTATGAGTAAATTATTTATGTTAAAAGATTCTTGGGACTTATAAAAACTGTGACAACAGATTTATATGATGAAAACATGATATTTGTGATTATTGATATTGTTGATTTATTCTCCTCTATTCCCTGGGTAGAACGAATGAGGATGTTTGAGGATATGATATATCAAGAAAATAGTTTGAGTCAAAAAGAAAAATTAACATTTTCATGGTTAATGGATTTAGTGCTGCAAAACAACTTCATATATTTTAAAGGAGAATGTTATCAACAACTACAGGGAGTAGCTATGGGGGCAGCATGTGCCCCCACTTTTGCTAATTTGGTTCTCACAAGATGGGAAGAAGAGAATATTAAGACAACTGAATTTAAACAATATTGGAAGTTGTACCACAGATTTTTGGATGACATTATAATTTTCTGGAATGGAAGTAGAGAAAAACTTAATGAATTTCTAGAATGGTTAAATACTACTAGTTCCTTTTTAAAGTTTACTCCTAACAGTACAGAAAACAGTGTAAATTATTTGGATGTGGAAATTTATAAACTGAACAACAAATTAGAAACAAAAGTGTATAGGAAAAAAAACTTTTGTAACACATTTCTGCACTATGATAGTGCACATCCTTTACACTGTAAAAAAAAACATAGTCAAAGGTCAATTTGTAAGGGGGAGTCACATGACAAGCAGAATGGAAGATTTTGAGGAGGAATGTAACTTGTTAGAATCTATGTTTCTTGAAAGAGGCCACCCCCCGAAGGAAATCAGAAAAGAAGTGGTAAAGGGCAGAATGGATAGGTTCAAACCTATAACAAGTATTAATAATTTAGATGGAATAAGAAATGTACAAAAGGATAATAATAATTCTAATTTTGATAAAACCTTAGTATTAGAATGCAATGGAGTTAATAATATAACAAAGAAAAAGTTTTTGAAAGAATGGGAACGTTTTATTTCCATTACAGATATAGAAAAAATACCCAGGGGCCCACAAAAAATAACATATAAAAATTCAAGGAATCTAAGATCACTGTTAGAAAATAAACCAACAAAAATCACTAGAAACAAAATAGGTACTTACAAATGTGGCAGGTGTAGTCAATGTCAACATATTATGAATATTGATAAATTCTACCTAGAATGTAGAAACAAGTGGTTGGTCAATAAAGAATATCATAACTGTGACTCAAAGGGACTTGTTTATTTAGCATCTTGCACAGTTTGCAAATCCTTCTATATAGGTAAAACAGAGACTCAAAAGGAGGATTTATGAACATTATTACGAAATATCCACTAAAAAAGACACTAATGCACTTTATAAACATTCAATTACATGTTTAAAAGCCAAATTTTCCTTTCTAGTGTTAGAACAGGTGAGAATAGATGGTAGAGGAGGGCCATGGGAAGAGAGAATTGAATTTCGAGAATTGTGGTGGCAACTAACCTTAGATGCTAGTAGCCCCCCTGGTCTAAATGAATACATTTCTATAATGCCATTATTAAAATTGAGATCTGCTAAACTTTAATGTTATAATAATCATAAACCCCTATATGGGATACATAAAAATAACACATAAGTAAGATAGTCATTATATGTGAGTATCAACATCCTATTTTTTATATATATATAAAAAGTTGTATTTTATTTCCACATTTTATATATATTTACAAGAGATGAATTCACAATTCTATGGGTAGTTTATTAATTTGCGTAACAATAATTTTCACACAATAAGAATTTTAGTAAGGTTTTATTTATTTTATTCACAGAAGCATTGAGTAACAAATTTTAACTCAGAGACCTCACACTATTTCACACACTGCTTTAGAGGTATTTATTTCAAAGAGACTGCTTTGAAACAGAGTTCCGTTTTAAGGAAGCGTAATTTTAAAAGGGTAATGAATTATTCATGAGTCTGACTTCATATAAAGAACAAGATTGGTTGGTTTTAAATTTATTTAATTAAATGATTGGTTTTAATCAAGTAGTTAATTTATGAAGGGTATAAATATGTGACTGACATAATTCATTATGCATCTGATGAAGTCATTTGGTTGGTGAAGACGAAAACGTACTGTAAAAAATAAAGACGTTAATGTGTTTCAACCTGGATTCATGGTTTCCAGCCTGTTTTTGGACGTGTTTTTAAGTTTGGACTAAAAAGTTTTTCCAGTCCGTTTTACCAGACGTCAACTAACTTTTGATTTTCTAGAATGTCTAGTAGAGCTTATCAATAATAAAAGTATCAGAGTAATGAAACCTGATAAGGGAGGCGGAATAGTTTTATAGAATACAATTGATTATGTAAATGAAATTGAAAATATATTAATTGATACAGGAAACTATGAAATTACTTCTATTAATGAAATAAATATATGTTACAGGGAAATAGATTTGGCATTGGAAGAATATTTATTGGATCAGAGGATAACAGAAGAAGTATATGAATTTATGAAAATAGAATTTCCCACTCTGGCAACCATTATAGGTATACCAAAGGTTCATAAGGATATTATTAGACCCCCTTTTCGCCCAATTATTTCCGGACGTAAGTCCAAGACATTCAGTATAGGTGTGGTGTTAGACAGATGGCGTAAACCAATATATAGAAATATTGCTCATCTTATCAAAGATTCATGGGTATTTCTATCACAACTTACATCTGACAAATGGGATGAGAAATTAACATATATAACTATTAATGTAGTAGACTTATTTTCATGTATCCCTAAAGAACAGGGACTTGAAGATTTCTGTAGCAGTCTTAGAAAATTTTCGAATCTGAATTGGGATAGAATTAATTTAATAATGGACATGATGGAAATTGTTTTGAACAATAATTTTATATATTATGAGGGTGAATATTTCAAACAAATTCGGGGTGTAGCAATGGGTGCGTCATGTGCCCCAATATTTGCCAATATGGTTATGCTGGAGTGGGAAAATACATTTTTATTTAAATGCAAATATTACCAGCACATTTCTTATTACACGAGGTTCCTCGACTATATGTTTGTTTTATGGAAAGGACCGGTTGAAATGATAGACGAATTTATTGATTATTTAAATAATACAAGTAATTTTTTGAAATTCACCTATAGTGTTAGTCATGATGGAATTTCCTATTTAGATACTTATATCAGGCAAACAGAATATGGTTTTCAATCTGAGATTTATAGGAAGAAAACATTTTCAAATGGATACATGGAATATACTAGTCATCATCCAAGACGTGTTAAAAAACATTTTCAAGGGTCAATGCATTTGAGCTGCCAGAATGTCATCAAATTATGAAACTATGATAAGTGAAATAAAATTTATTACATCCATGTTTTTGAATAGAGGTTATCCGAAAGGTTTGTTGGATGATGTATCTAAATATGTTATGAATGAATGGGGTAAAAAATATTCTCCCATATTAGGAATAGGACAAGAAATTAACCAAGTGAGTAGAAAAACACTGGAAAATGTACCAACTAGTAGAGTATGTTCATTAACCTATTCTCCATATGTGAATGAAATTATGGGAATAGTATTCAAACATTGGAAGAACCTTACATTAGGTGACGAAATTAAACAAATATTGGGTGAAAAATTGAGTTTTGTATTCAAGATGGGTATGGATATTAAGAAGTTATTACAACTAGGGTGGAAAGATATAGTTTTAATGGTAACAAGGCTACTACTAAATGTGGGTCATGTAGTCAATGTCATTTAATTAATGAGAGTGAAGGTATAAAATTACAGAACTCAAATAGGACCTACATAAAATTTAGGAGATTAAATTGCAATACTAAGAATATAATTTATTTAGCTGTTTGTTCTTCTTGCCCTGCTTATTATATTGGCAAAACTGAGAGACATTTTAAGAAAATAATTTATGATCATGTATACAGAATTAGGGTACATGATACCAAAAACGCCTTATATAGACATATTGAGAAGAAAGGCATTCATCATAATTTCAGCTTTGCAAGAATAGATCATGTTACCTGCTAATAGGGGAGGTAATTTTAAAGCAACATTAAGTAAAAAAGAAAGCATCTGGCAGGTGTTGACAGATGCAACTAAGGAACCTGGTATTAACGATTTTATTTCAATCAAACCTTTCTTAATGTTGCTTTGATACTTTCCAGAATTATTATATGTATTAGCTAATTGTGTTTTTATACACATATATTAGTTAGTAAGGGCATTATATGAACAATCGATATTGCAATAATATTTATGTCATATTTATCTTATGTATTTTTAAAATGTAACATTTTTATTCATAGAAGCATTTATTTATTTATTTACATTAATTTACGTATTTAGTGATGTACTAGTTACTTATAATGTTTTTAATTATGTATTTAATGAGCACTGGCAAAGATTTTCTATCCAGAATGGCGCCAAAAGGATTTTAAAAGAACTGTATATTGAGTTAATCAGCTGTTCTGAAGAAGTCTGCGATAAGCGGATGAAAGTGCTTAACAGCTTTATGTGTAATTTAGATTGGATCATTTCATGAGTTTTATGTGATTTTCTTGTGAACTGTCTTTATTAAGTACATCGATGGATATATATACCTTTTGTGCCTTATTCGAGTTAAGCCTGCACACTAATTCTCACAATCTAGCTGTGACGGTGAGTTGACCATCTTGTTCTAGGATTTCTGGAAGAGTCGCTGATGATGGACCGCTTAGGGAAGCGGGTTTATGCATCAGCAACATTTTCCATTAGGGTGCTGAACTACCTGGCCAGTGTCACGAGACTCCAGCTTGACCTGGTCAAGGAGCTAGCTAAGTCTCCCCCTAAGTCCATGTCGCAGGAGGACAGGGACTTGTTCTCCGTGAGGATAGCCACTTTGAAAGCAGTCTCCAACACGTCCATGCGACTCCTCTCACATGCTACTGAAGGAATGGCTAGGGCGGCTGGGTCCGGCGTGTCCATGAGGCACAATGCCTGGCGCAGACTGTCAGTTTTCAGTACCTTTCAAGGCGTCTTTTGCCAATGCCCCTTATGACGGCTCTACTCTCTTTGGTAAGACCGTCAAAGAGACTTTAGTCCAGAGTGAGAAGGATGGGAAGACACGGTCTGCCATCAGAATCTGCTTCTCAAACCCTCAAAGATCTTTTTCCCGGAATCAGAGAGGGCAAAAGAAGATGTGGTTCTGGAAGTTACAGTATTCCTGGGACACTCAGGGCTCTTCTTCCTCCAGAGGCAGAGGGGGACAGAATGGACACCGGCCCAGAGACAGAGGGGGTCCTAGGAATTTTGGGTCTCGAGAAACTTTTTCGGACAGGCCCGGACAGCAACCCTGAGGGATACTGCTCTACTCTGCAGACAGTTGTGGGATGATTGTTATTGCAGATGAAAATTGCCAGCACCAAGTACAGTGTAAAGCATCAAAAACCATCCAAAGGCTGATATGTAAAGTATATAAACTTTAATTATAATAAACACCCAGACTGGTTTCAGCCAGCAGGCTTTCCTCAGTATCCCACTGAGGAAAGCCTGCTGGCTGAAACCGGTCTGGGTGTTTATTATAATTAAAGTTTATATACTTTACATATCAGCCTTTGGATGGTTTTTGATGCTTTACACTGAACTTGATGCTGGCAATTTTCGTCTACTTTGTTTTCTGCCTTGCATTTGGGTCTTACTTGCAGAGTATCTCTTCTTGGCCATGATTGTTATTGCACCTGGTGGCATGGGAGTCCGTAACGTCAGACCGCTGGATGCTTCAGATCATATCCAGAGGATACTCTATCCCCTTTGTGGTTCATCCCAAACACCTCCGGATGTACCACCCATGCAAAGGGAGGCAGCAGCACAGGGAATTTCCAAGCTGCTAGAAAAACGAGCCATCAAACCCGTCCCCCTAGATCAGTCCAGATCAGGCTTCTACTCCAGGTTCTTTTTGGTGCCAAAAAAACGGGGGACTTAAGGCCCATTCTGGATCTATCTACCTTGAACCTGTCAGTTGCCAAAGAAAAATTCCGGATGGTCACACTACAGTCCATCATGCCGTACCTGCAAGAGAGTGACTGGATGTGCTCGTTAGACCTCCAGGATGCCTACTATCACATAAAGATGCACAGAAGCTCCAGGAGGTTCCTCCACTTCTGGCTAGGAGTTAATCATTACCAATTTTGAGCCCTACCCTTTGGTCTCACCACAGCCCCCGGGGTGTTCATCAAAGTGATAGCAGTAGTTGCAGCTCACCTGAGGCTTCTGGGGATTCAGGTCTATCCATACCTGGATGATTGGCTCCTCACTGCTCCCACCAGGTGTCTACTTTCTCAAACCAGGGATTATTTCTTAAAGCTTGCTCTGCATTTGGGGATCACAATCAACGCATCCAAATCACTTCTAAATCCTGTCCAGGTAATAGACTACATTGAGGCAAGGATAGACACCTTACAATGCAAAATCTTCCTGACCTCGGAGAGAGTAAAAACCTGAGGATGCATGTCTCTCTCATCTACCATTCTCATATCATTAGAGATGAGGGCAGTCCTTTTGGTGCTGCAGGCCCTTCATGCCTTTTTTCCTCTGAGAACCATTGCAATTCAATCAGACAACATGTCAGTGGTCTGGTACATCAACAAACAGGGAGGGACCAGATTTTACCCCCTTTGTCATGAGGCCATGAGAGTGTGGGAATGGGCGATCTCCACCGGTCATTTTCTCATAGCAACGCACATTCCGGGATGGTCCAACATTCTAGCATACAGGTTAAGTCGGACTATTCTGATGCCTTATGAGTGACCTCTGAATCTTTCAGTAGAGGAGCAGATCTTCCTGGAGTGGGGTCAGCCTTCTTGCAATCTCTTCGCATCTCCTTCCAACGTGAAGTGCAGCGAGTTTTTCGCTCTGAACTCCTTGCCTGGGGAGTCTCCCAGAGATGCTCTAGTCCATGCTTGGCCTCCCGGTCTTTTGTATGCTTAACCCTCCAGTACCTCTTATTCTGAGGTTTCTACAGAAAGCTCATCGACTGGGGAGCAAAGTGATCCTCATTGCCCCATTTTGGCCTCTCCAGGTATGGTTTCCCTTCCTTTGGTCTCACCTTCTGGCTCTGCCCTGGATCTTGAATCCAATTCAGGATCTGATTTCACACCCATCAGGGGTTCCTCATCTGAATCTGGACAGTTTGAAGCTCACAGTTTGGCTGCTCCAGTTCCCATGATTGCTAGGACTCCTGGATTACCCTCTTCAGTTAGGTCTATTCTGGTGGCTGCCCATAAGTCTTCAACCAGGAAGGTTTACCGCAGCAAATGGAAATTTTTTTTTTTTTTTTTTTTTTAGGCTTCTCAAAGGAGTTTAGACCCCTTCCCGGCTCCTATTTCTGCCAGTCTTGATTTCCTAGCCAATATTTTTCAACAGAGAGCTAGTTCTTCTACTATCAAAGTTCAGTTGGCTGCCATTACTCATTTTCATGTGGTTGAGAATTCTGCCTCACTGGCCTCCTCCAGACTGTGTAAAGCCTTTATCAAAGGGACATTTCTGTTACGCCCCCCCAGTCAAGGATCCTGGTCCCCCATGGGACATTACTATGGTTCTTCAAGCTTTGGTCGCTCTGCCTTTTGAACCTGCTGCAACCACAGATCTAAAATTGTTATCTTGGAAAACATCATTTCTGGTAGCTATCACTTCTGCTAAAAGGGTTTCAGAACTGCAAGCTTTGTCCATCAAAGATCCGTATATGACTTTCCATAAAGATAGGGTTTCCCTTCGGACCAATCCGTCCTTTCTTCCTAAGGTGGCATCACAAGTTAATGTCAATCAAACCATTAATTTACATGTCTTCTTTCCTAACTTTGCTAACAAAATGGAATACAAACTCCACTTATCGGATGTTCATAGACAGTTACGATTTTATTTACACAGGACCAAAAACTTCCATAAATCTGATCAGCTGTTCGGGTAAACTTATCTCCAAGGTCACTATTGCTAGGTGGATTTCCTCATGCAGCCTTCAGGTCTATAAGGACAAATGTATGTATCCTCTGGGTCAGGTGGAAGCTCATTCCACTAGGTCCATGACTACTTCTGCGGCCTTTTGGTCTAGAGTCTCATTGGATGATATTTGTTCTGCAGCTACTTGGTCCTCATCTCATACCCTTATTTCTCACTACAAATTGGATTTGACTTCTAGAAGGAGAGGGTCATTTGGTTCCGTGGTGCTCCAGAATATCCTTCCATGAGGGCCACCCAGGAGTTTAGTAGCTGGGGACTCTGTCCCACAGCTTGGAGACCAAATGAAGTAAACTACTTCAGATAAAGAAGTTATGTACTCACCATAACGTTCCATCTGAGTAGTTCTACTTCATTTGTCTTCGACCGTCCTCCACTCCTTCCCCCTGATCTTGTCATATGAACAGCCTGCAGGCTGCAGTTGTAGGTCATAAAATATTTTTCAGTTTGGGTTATCAGTATAAGGGTCAGCAAACTCGATCTGGGGGTTGGAAGGTAGTGGAGGTGTATTATGGGTAAGGGGAGGAGCTTGGAGCTCTAAGCAGATGCTAGTGAAATTGCCGGCTCAGATCTGATACAGATCCGTTATCCCACCGGTTGAAGACAAATGTAGTAGAACTACTCAGATGGAACGCTATGGTGAGTACATAACTTGTTTTTTACTGCAATCAAGGGAGAAAATGTAACATGCAAATATGTGTATAAACTGTGTTGTTAACACTGTCAAATTTGAATGAAGATTTTGTGATTTTAAAAAAGGGAGAGCACTATGAAAAAAAATTGGGGTACAAATGAGCCCAGATTTCCATTCAAGGAGCGAAGATCCTCTAGATATGTAGGTGGCATTAATGCACCTAGAGTGGAGAGTTTTCTTTTTGTAATGTTAACCTTCTTTAGGCTAGGTCAGCAGCTACCAAAGAAAGGTCATTGCCTGTTGTAATGGGTTTACAGAGGGAGCAACTAAAAAAAGAGCAAGTCTTCATCTTGGGGCCTTGTTCTTTATTGAGATAAATTACCTGTTTGGCCCGAGAACTTTTTCATTGGGGGAATTTCATCAGTGGTTGGGTTAAGTTTAAAACTAAATTGAGTTTAGAGTAAGGGTGGACATAAAGTAAGTAGCTGCAGGTGGCACAATGTTCAGAGACAATAGATGTCCCAGGTTAGTGGTCATATATAGCCCAGGCTCTGGGAGGTAACAGCAGGATATTTGATGGATAGATGGTCACAATAATGAAAGGAAGGATGCAGGTAGATGACAGTTGGAAATGTAATGGATGGCCACAATCTGACTGGTGCCTCAGGTATTTGGGGGGGGGGGGGGTTGCAGGTTGGCCATGGCTCTTTCCTGGCTTGTATGGTGACAAGTATCATTGTCAGCTGACTGGGTCATCATCATCAGTCAAACATATTTTCAGAGTGGTTAAACTTCATTAAAGATGAGTTTTGAGTAACTTTAGCTTATTTTTTTATGTTATTAGGTATAGGTCTGAGATTAGTAGTGCTAGGGCTTGAAGTTGGGGGAGGGGTATTGTGCCTCCAAATACCAAATATAAATCAGTCAATGTGTCTAGTAAAATATTTCCTTTGCAGCAACTTTCTTCTGTCCCAGTTCTGCAGATACATTTTTGAAGTGTGGAACTTCCTTAAGGAACGTTTCAGGCATAAGAAGGATTTTATTAACTTTCCCTTGTAAAGTTTCTAGCACAGTGTGCAACAAAGTAATGTCTTTATACAGTGTAAAGCCCTCATACAAGCTGGCTGTCTGAATTAGATTCAGGTAATGTTTTCTACTTGCACATTTTCATTATCCCCCCTAAACTGTCAGAACAGAGAAAATCTGGGGAATAGACGGGGGATTCTTGATGACCTTTTAACTTTCTTTCTTCTTTTGCTGCTGATACTCAGAGTGATTTTTTTTTTTGTGGGATATGTAGAAGGCATTTATTTTTTACTACCTTCATGTAGGTTTTTATTTCAGTAAAACATTCTATAGTAAAGCAATACATTTTCCTTCACATGTCATACATTAATCATAACGTACTAGTCAGACTACATGGTATAGGAATGCAGTGATAGCCATTGTCATAAAGTAGGCAGCCATGGGAATTACTTGAACAGCACATTTTGACCAATCTTCATCAGAAGATGAGGACCACTCAAATGTGTACACTTCTTAAGGGTGATTAAAATTTATTTAAAAAAAATGTTGAAGTCCTTCCATGAAGCTAGTATAAGAATACAAGTAAGTAGATACAGTGCATTGGAAAAGTATTTGCTCCCTTCCTGATTTCTTATTTTGTTTTGCATGTTTGTCACACCTAAATGTTTCAGATCATCAAACACATGCAAATATTAGACAAAGATAACCCAAGTGAACACAAAATGCAGTTTTAAGTGATGATTTTATTTATTAAGGGAAAAAAACTATCCAAACCTACATGGCTCTATGTGAATAATTGCCCCCTAAACCTAATAACTGGTTGTGCCACCCTTAGCAGCAACAGCTGCAATCAAACGTTTACAATAACTGGCAATGAGTCTTTCACATTGCTGTTGAGGAATTGTGGCCCACTCCTCTTTGCAGAATTGATTTAATTCAGCCATATTGGAGGGTTTCCAAGCATGAACCGTCTTTTCAAGGTCATGCCACAGCATCTCAATTGGATTCAAGTCCAGACTTTGGCTAGGCCATTCCAGAACCTTCATTTTGTTTTTTTTAAGCCACTCAGAGGTGGACCTGCTGGTATGTTTTGGATCATCTGCTGCAGAACCCAAGTGTGCTTCAGCTTGAGGTCACGAACTGATGGCCAGACATTCTCCTTCAGGATTTTTTGGTAGAGAGAAGAATTCATGGTTCCAGCAATCACAGCAAGTCGTCCAGGTCCAGAAGCAGCAAAGCAGCCCCAGACCATCCACTACCACCACAATGTTTGACTGCTGGCATGATATTCTTTTTCAGAAATGCTGTGTTACTTTTACGCCAGATGTAACGGGACACACACCTCCCAAAAAGTTCAACTTTTGTTTAGTCAGTCCACAGAATATTTTCCAAAAGTCTTGGGGATCATCAAAATGTTTTTTGGCAAAAGTGAGATGCGCCTTTATGTTCTTTTTGGTCAGCAGTGGTTTTCACCTTGGATGCCATTTTTGCCCAGTCTATTTCTTATGGTTGTGTCATAAACACTGACCTTAACTGAGGCAAGTGAGGCCTGCAGTTCTTTAGATGTTGTTCTGGGTTCTTTTGTGACCTCTTTGATGAGTCGTTGCTGCGCTGTTGGGGTAATTTTTGTAGGCCGGACACTCCTGGGAAGATTCACCACTGTTCCATGTTTTATCCATTTGTGGATAATGGCTTTCACCGTGGTTCGCTGGAGTCTCAAAGCTTTAGAAATGGCTTTGTAACCTTTACCAGACTGATAGATGTCAATTACTTTGTTTCTCATCTGTTCTAGAATTTCTTTAGATTGCGGCATGATGTCTTCCTTTTTGGGATCTTTTGGCCTACTTCACTTTGTCTGACAGGTTCTGTTTAAGTGATCTCTTGATTCAACAGGCCTGGCAGTAATCGGGCCTGGGTGTGGCTAGTGAAATTGAACTCTGCTTTCCCAAAAATGTGATTAACCACAGTTACTTCATGATTTAACAAGGGGGACAATTACTTTTTCACATAGGGCCATGTAGGTTTGGATAGTTATTTTCCTTAATAAATAAAATAATCACTTAAAAACTGCATTTTGTGTTTACTTGGGTTATCTTTGTCTAATATTTGTCTAATATTTAAATTTGTTTGATCTGAAACATTTGTGTGTGACATACATGCAAAAAAATAAGAAATCAGGAAGGGGGCAAATACTTTTTCCATTGCATTGTATTTGTATTTGCATTTAAAGCCCTAGTAGTTAAGGTTAGAGGCAGACGGTACTGTATTGTAATAATTTTGTCACAAATTTTAAGGTGTGGGATAATTAAAAGAAACATACTTTGAAGAAAAGAATAGAGGACCCGATTCCAAAAGACTTTCTGTCAGTGTAAGTGACTTAATTCAGTGCAATACATCAGAGTAAACCACTTACACCGAGAACAAGTCTTTAGGAATCTGGTAGCAATGTAGGCCTGTTTTTTAGGTGAGCCTTAAATCAGACCAAGTCATTTACACCAAGACCATGTCCTGCGGAATCTGGGCAAGCATACATTGGAATAAGTCACTTACACTGAGAGCAAGCCTTTTGGAAACTGGCCCATAATTTGTTAAAAATGGGTAGATGATTCAATAATATACATTCAAGTGAGTAAACTATATTCCAAGTGAGTAATTAATGCATTATGTATTTGATCAAGAAATGGAAATTATTTTGAATTGTGGCAGTAAGTACAATGTTCTATGTTGGTAAAATAATCAAATGACTGAATAGACCTTATCTTGTATATGAAAGACATATTTTTCTTACAGTTGTGCAAGAGTAAAAAAATTAATTACAAGCATACTATGTTGCAGGGTGTTCTTAGATCCAACAAATACAATAATATTTTTATAAAGATCAGGTATTGGTTGAAAGTATATATATATATATATATATATATATATATATATATATATATATATATATATATATATATATATTGTTTTATTAGTTAATAAATTATTTTAAATTATGATCTTCCTTCATTTCTGCAGCTTTTATAATAACTGATGTACATAACTTCTTTATCTGATCCTATCTCGCCTACATTCATTACTGACGGGTTCTCGGCTCCGACTCGGCCACTATAACTAGCATGAAGTCACTCATTGGCTGGGCTAACCCTGTATCCCAGGATGGATCATGCCCAAACCCCCAGATCTCATTTGCCGCTCCTAGAGTAACGACGTGGTCTCGACTTGGCTGTGGCTAAGTGCCCTCTCTTTGTTTTTTCAACTATAGCTTTGAGTATTATTATATCAAAAGCTATTCTAATAGCTACGTTGTCTGTTGTACCCTTGGTTGTGTCTGATTGTGTTTGTGGTTGGTAATCCTTCTGTTTGGCGGGCTAGGCCCATTTGAGTTAGAGGGCCTTTGCCCTATCTTGAGTGGTTACTGTACGGGCGGTTAAGTTAGAGCCTTCCCCCCCTCCCTACCTTGTGTTGCGAGTGTGCTTGTGATTGTGTATTTTTGAATATTGTTGCTGCTTGTGGATTGTGTTCCTTATGTCGGGCAAGGAACCAAAAGAACATAAGCCATCTGGCTTTAAGAAATGCGCTAAATGTGCTTACAAAATGTCGCTAACTGACGGACACGCCAACTGTGTATATTGTCTCGGTGCCATACACTTGCAGGAATCCTGCAGTGTGTGTCATGCTTTCTCTGCCAGGGTGTTACAGGAGAGAAAAAATAAACTTATCCTCAAGGGTTTGATTAAACCCTCCTTTGAGGAAACGTTGGCATCCTCTCCTCCCTCTGAGAAACCCAGATCCAAGTCAGAAATGAAGTCTCCGGCTCCATCTAGTTCTTCGGAGCCTCCGGAGAAAAGATCTAAAACTACTTCTCCTTCCTCGGCTCCACTGGTCTCGGAGCCGCAGGAAGCATCATCCAAGGCTATGTCTCCTTCCTCTGCTCCACTGGTCTCAGAGCCGCAGGAAGTATTGTCTATTGTGGGGTTGGCTTCTTCGACTCCGCGGTCGTCGGCACCGAAGGAGGTTGAAGTGGTTCTCGAGCCTACTTCGGCTCCGATCCTTTTGGAGCCGATTCAGAGCCGTTCCCCTACCTTTGTCTCTGTTCCGACAGAGAAGGTTTCTCAGCGCCCGTCTGTCTCCTCCAAGTCCTCCAGGCTCTCGGATTCGGATGTCGATAGAGTGGTCCAGAGGCTCCTCCAGTCGCCAGTGTTAACGCAATTATTTTCGGCTCCAGCCCAGTCGGCTCCGGAGCCAGCTACTATATCAGTTCAGTTTCTTCCTCCTCCGACAACCTTGGTGTCGTCAGAGCCGGTGTCTGCTGAATCGAGTGAAGTCCCTGGGTCGGCTCCGAAACCTCCTGCGAGTCTTTCGGATCCGACATCGGCTCCAACCTTTTCCATTCCGTCTACAGGTTTCGGTACTCTGGTGTCCTGAGTCGGACCCGAGGGGGATACATCGGGGCTTCAGACTGCAGCTGTGAGTCTCCCCTTGGTGCTTCGGCTAGGGGTACCTCGACTCCAGTCATGGTCTCGGAGGTGGGTTTTTCGTCCGATTCTGGTGGACCTGCCTTCAAGGCTATGAGGAGTGCGCTGGCCAAGTCCATCGTGACTGCACCTGTATCAGCAACTCCTTCCCTAGACGCTGCGACTAGAGCTTCTGGTGCCCCCTAATCTCTGGACAGCGGGGCTCCCCAGCTTGAGGATACCTCCATGTGTGGTCCCCTACTTTCTGAGGGCCCTTCAGTGTCTGTCCCTGAAGAGCCTCCCAGGAAGAAGTTGTGTAAGAGGAAGCACGTAGACTCCCCAGATGAGTCTGTCACCTCGGACACCAACCTCGATGATGCAGAAGGGTCCCCGAAGTCGTCCTCGGATGATGTCTCGTTCTCTGATATCCTGGAGATCTTGAGACAGCGGGGCGACTGGCCTTCCAAAAACCCTTCTGAGGAGGAGTTGGTCTTCCTCAAGGCCTTCGGAGCCCAGCCTTCCGCCTCCTGGGTGTCTCCACCCTTCGATGAATTATTGGATCTTATTTGTCAAAGGGTGTGGGAACACCCTGACTCTGTGGAGCCAGTTCCTTGCCACCCAAATAAGTTTTTATCTGCGCCTCCTGGAAAAGAATTTCTGACCAAGGGAGTACCTGTGGATGCCATGGTGGTGGCATCCGCCACCCAGCAGGACGTGGTGGAGGCTTTTACCTCCATCCATCCTCCTAATAAGGAGTCTAGGAGTATGGATAGGTATGGGAAGCATAACCTGTCTTCAGCGACCTTTACTTTGTGGTCGCTGAATTACTTGTCATTTTACGTGGCTCCAAAGGGATCTCATAAAGGAGTTGGGAGATACCCTGTCGAGTAGCCTGCCTGAGGCGTTGACCCAGTCTGTTAACGCCCAGCTGTCTACCCTTTCTTCCATCGTCAAGTCGTCCATGAGGCTCATATCTTATGCAGCCGAAGGGGCGGGTAGAGCAGCGAGTTCGGGCGTAGCCCTTAGGAGGCAAGCTTGGATGCGTTTGTGTCATTTTGCGGAGGCTTTCAAGTCTTCTTTTACAGACGCCCCATTCGACGGGTCCTCCCTTTTTTGGACCCAAAGTGAAAGACACCCTCACTAGATGTGTGCAGGAGGGTAAGACTTTGCCTGCCGTTGGGGCCCGTTTTTCGCTTCCCACTAGGCCTTATCCCAAGGCTCAGAGGGGAGGGAAAATGTGGTTCAGAAAGTCTCAAAAGTCTTCCCCTGCCCATCAAAGTGACCCCTCCTTCAGGGGCAGAGGAGGGGGGACATTTTAATGGAAGGCGTCGCCCTAGAGGCGGTGGAGGCCCCCGCAATACAGGAGATTGCGAGTCCTTTCGTGGTTCCTCCAACCAGCGTCCCTGAGGGATTACCCGACTGTGCGTCTCCGGAGCCAGTCGTTTTTCGGAGCATCTTCAGGCCCTGGGAGTCCATCACTCAGGATCGATGGGTGCTTCGTATCATCACTGGAGGTTACACCATTCCCCTTTTTTGTTCCCCTCCTCCGTCAAGGAAAGTCCCGGACGTTCCACCCAGTCAATGGGATGAGGCAGCAATAGAGGTTTCAAATCTGCTAGAAAAAGGAGTCATTCAAACAGTCCCCGCAGACCAGATTGGATTAGGAACTTACTCGAAGTTATTTTTGGTGCCAAAAAGAACAGGGGACTTGAGACCCATTCTGGATCTCAGCCGTTTAAACCACTTTGTAAAGAAGTCCAAGTTCCGAATGGTCACTTTGCAATCCATTTTCCCATTGCTGGAAAAAGGAGTATGGATGTGCTCCCTCGACCTCAAGGATGCATATTATCACATCAAGATAAACAAGGCTTCCAGGAATCATTTACACTTCCGGCTGGGAGCCAGTCATTTTCAATTCCAGGCCCTGCCCTTTGGTCTCACCACAGCCCCCAGGGTGTTCACCAAGTGTCTGGCAGTGGTGACAGCTCACCTGAGACGTCTAGGATTCCAGGTGTTTCCTTATCTAGATGACTGGCTCCTCACCGCCCCCACCAGGCATCTACTTGTTCAAGCCACGAGAGCTACTGTTAAATTGGGCCATCTTCTAGGGATTTCATTCAACTGGGAAAAAGTCTGTATTGCTGCCATCACAGCGTGTTGCCTTTATCAGCACAGAGCTAGACTCTGTAGAGATGAGAGCCTTTCTGCTGACAGAGAGAATAAAAGTGTTACAGGTCCAAGTCCTGGCTTTACTACCCCGCAGAAAAGCCCAAGCCAGGATGGTTCTTCAGTTGTTGGGATCAATGGCGGCTACCATTCTCTTAGTTCCGCTGGCCAGGTTACACATGCGAATACTTCAGTGGCTCCTTTCGGCCCAGTGGGCATATCAGGAACGCCCCTTGTCCCATCCAATTCTCATCACGGAGAGATGCCAGCAAGATCTGCGTTGGTGGCTTCTCTCGTCCAATCTGGACCAAGGGAGACCCTTGAGCGCCCCATCCCCTATTGCCACAGTAACCACGGACCCCTCCCAGATAGGGTGGGGGGGGCGTTATCTGGGTGAGACGGTCCAAGGTACGTGGCAAGACCACGAGGTTCACTTGCATATCAGTGTTCTAGAGATGAGAGTGGTGCTTCTAGCGTTGCAGGCACTTCACAGCTCTCTTCCCAGGGGAACTATTGCAATTCTCTCTGACAATATGTCGGTTGTCTGGTATCTGAACAAGCAGGGAGGAACCAAATCCTACCCCCTTTGCAGAGAGGCCATGAGAGTGTGGAATTGGGCGATCGCTTCCCAGGGCTTTCTAGTGACAACGCACAATCCGGGGAAGTCCAATGTGATAGCAGACAGGCTGAGCAGAGCTATTCTGATGCCTCACGAGTGGTCCCTGAATGACAGAGTGGCTGCGCAGATTTTCTCCAAGTGGGGTCTTCCCTGCTGCGACCTCTTTGCCAGTCCCCTGAATGCAAAGTGCAGCAATTTTTTCACTCTGATCCCCCCACAGGGGGAGTCTCCCAGGGATGCTCTAGTCCACACTTGGCCCTCCGGTCTGCTCTACGCCTTCCCGCCAGTCCTTCTGCTACCCAGAGTGATTCAGAAGGCCACCTGCTTGGGAAACAAAATGATTCGGAAGTATGCGGTGGATGGCCCTTGGATTCTGGACCCAGCTCCAGACCTATTGACTCATCATTCAAGACAGCGCCATCCATCCCTACAAACACTCAAGCTCGCTGCCTGGCTCCTCCACTTCCGACCTTAGTCAGACAGCATATTTTTACCCCGGAAGTAGTTCATATTCTGTCTTCCTCCCACAAGTCCTCTACTAGGAAAATATACTCTAGTAAATGGAAGAGATTTGCCATTTGGGCTCAGCAATGTGATCTGGACACCCTTACAGCACCAGTGTCCGCGGTGTTAGATTTCTTAGCCACACTCTTTAGACAAGGTTCAGCTTCCTCCACCATAAAGGTTCAGTTGGCAGCAATCTCCAATTATCATGTTGCACATGAGCCTTCCCTTATGGGTCATAAGCTGTGTAAAGCCTTTCTGAAAGGAGCCTGGCTGCTGCACCCTCCGGTTTCACAACCCGTTTTGCCATGGGATTTAGATGTGGTGCTCAGAGCTTTGACTTCCTCTCCCTTTGAGCCGGCAGCCTCCTGCGAATTGAAATTTCTGTCATGGAAGACTGCCTTCTTGGTAACCATAACTTCAGCCAGAAGAGTATCGGAGCTCCAAGCTCTTTCTGCTAAACTTCCTATTTAATTTTTCATAAGGAAAGAGTATCACTGCGACTTAATCCTTCTTTTCTCCCTAAGGTCTCCTCTGCCCTTCATCTCCACCAGTCTATTGAGCTTCCGGTCTTTTTCCCAAAGTTCTCCAACAAAGCGGAATACAAATTGCACCAGTTGGATGTGCATAGACAACTGAGGTTTTATTTAAATAGGACACACCAGGAGAGAAAATCAGATCAGTTGTTTGTGTCTTTTTCGGACAATAGAATGGGCAGATCTGTAACCAAGGGCACCATAGCTAAGTGGATTAGAGACTGCATCTCATTTATTTATGCATTAGCGGGTAAGGATCTTCCCTTTCCAGTTAGGGCACATTCTACCAGGGCTATGTCAACTTCAGTGGCCTTTCATGCTAGATTATCCATAGATGAGATATGTGCTGCGGCTACTTGGACTTCTCCACATACCTTTATTTCTCATTACAAACTAGATGTGACCACCAGAGGTTGGGCTTCCTTAGGTTCCACAGTGCTCAGGAGTGTTTTCCAGTGAGCCTCCCGGGATTTAGGTGTTAGGGACGCTGTCCCATCAGTAATGAATGTAGGCGAGATAGGATCACATTACATCTTTTAGTTATGTACTTATCATAACGATAGATGTATGTGATCCATCTCGCCTACATTCTTACGTACCCTCCCTCCTTCCCCCTATCTGTTGGACTTGGAGGAAACCTGTATTCTGATTTCTCTGAGGATATTATTTTTTCTCTCCTATTACTTATTTATCCTTGTGGTATGGTGTATGTGGGAGAATCATGTTGGGGCAAACAAGATTTGGGGGTTTGGCATGATGCATCCTGGGATACAGGGTTAGCCCAGCCAATTAGAGACTTTGTGCTAGTTATAGTGGCCGAATTGGAGCAGATTCTTGGCTCCGAACCAGTCAGTAATGAATGTAGGCGAGATGGATCACATACATCTATCGTTATGGTAAGTACATAACTAAAAGTTTTCAGGAGTGGAAATGACCCCAGTATTTTAAATAAAAGATAAAATGGGAGAAAAAAATGAATTGTGATGTAGGTTACACTTTTGCTGGTGTTTTAACATCTGATAATTACTTCATACTTAATTGAGAATGTGTGCATACATGCCATTTTACAATCATATGTATGTGTCTGGGGTCCCTATTAGCATCTCGAATGCTGACAATATCGAATTTGATATTGTCGCATCGAGAATGCCAAAAGGGCAGAACATCGAACTGGTAAACGGAAATCTCCATAAGGGGAGATTTCCGTTTACCTCAATGTAGTGCGGTCACGGAGTTGGTATATTTAAGTAGCGGGGGGTGTGGAGGGTGCACGGGGGCTTGCCCCCTGCCTCTACACCCTTTCATTGTTTTGGGGGGAGGGGTTATTTTTTTATCGGCATTCGAAACTGTAATAGGTCGATCATTTCAGTTCGACATTTAGTGATTCGACCTATTACATTTTCGAAATGCTGATAATAGACCCATGTGTCTGTTTAAGGCTGGCAAATGGTGGCAGGGACCACAGAAGATCAGAGTATAAGGAAGACAAAAAAGATATGCACAACCTGTGTATATGCTGAAAAATATATTTATTTAGGCTACATTGATAAACATTTTAGTAATACAACTTTTCAGTCCTTAGAATACCTTTAAATTCAGGAATGGGTCTGTATGTCAGCCTGGTTTCTTGATTGGTGCACCATATGCAGAGAATTTAACAAGACTGTTTACACCTTGACTTTGCTGCGGTGGTGCAGCGGTTAGCATTGTCGCCTCACAGCAAGAGGTTCTCCGGTTTGATTCTCGGCTGGAGCGCCTTCTGTGTGGAGTATGCATGTCCTCACCGCGGTCGAGTGATGTTTAAAGACATGCAGGTAGGTGCGTGCATGAATGGGTGTGCCTTCTTTGAAGGTTGGGCATCGGGCTGGCACCTCGGCAGTGTAAAAATCCACTGCCAGTCATTAGCGGACCGGACTTCCACTGTGGCGACCCCTAACTGGGAAAAGCCGAAAGACATTAGTTTTTTTTTTATTTACACCTCGACTTCCAGGCTTGCCTTTATGATGCTTCTTGCTGTTTAACAGCTTCTTTAGGAGTAGCACCTTCCCGCTTCTCTGTTTGCAGTTGTAGGCATGACCATAGCCATGGTAGGAAGATGTTTGTGTCCTTCTTTTAATCAAGTTTGTGAAATTTGTGGTAGAAATGAATACCACCCTAAAATGTGTAAAAGCAAAAACAGGTCTGTTCAAAAGAAGTTGCTTGTTGCTGAAGAAATATGAAATTGAACTGCCTGGGTGCTATTGAATCGAAACAAATGATACTTTGAAATATAAAAATGCACCCAGCAGAGTGGGTCTGTATAACTGATTTTTGGAAGGATGAACTGAAAATTAATGAATAGAATGTGGAATTTAAAATTGGGCTCAGAAATTAGAATTGTCCCATCCTATAATCCATTTCCCTTTTTCATCCATTTTTCTATTTCACCCAACCTTCATCTACTAACCACAGATTTATTTCTCACACCATTTTCTTGTGGCCATCATCTCCCTCCACCTCCTCTAGTTGTAACCATTTTTCTGACCTACTGTCGCTCTCCCTTATGTTACTATCTCCTGTTCCACTACTGTTATGCTGCTGAGTACATATCCTTCAAATATTCATTTGTAATTTGTAAATATCCGTTTTTATATTGATTCTCTATACATATGGTCTGTTCTTTTGTGTGTGCATATTCGTTACTGTTCTCTTATATAGCCATATTCCTTTCATTACTAACCAGTCCCCCCTCTCTCTCTATCATCTCTGGCATTCTTTGACAACTTAAACCCCTTTCTCAACTAATAACTCACAATGTCTTGTTTGAGTTCATGTGTTTTCTTTACCTTACCTCACCTTTGCTTCCAGCTTTCCCTCTGTCGTCACTTATTGTAATTTTAAACAAATGAAGCTTAGTACTGTCACTAGACATTCTTACTGTTTCTTTGGTTACTCTATATTATAGTGCATTACACTTGCAACTATGACAACCTTTACAACTCTGTTATGTTATATTGTACTAATATAAAAATCCATAACTTATATTTATATTTGTATATTGTACTGTTTTGCTTCCATGTTGTAGCTTTTCTCCCTGTGCCTCTGAAAACAGTTTACTGCCCAGTTAAACTTTCCCAGTAAACATATGTCAATAAGTAAGGTACTGGTTCAGAGTTTAGAATTTTGTTAGTTGATACCTTTAAAGCTGTGAATCTATTTGGCAGTGAAGATGTTTTATATAGTGTTCACATATTCTTGTGAATAGTAAGTTCAGTTTTAAAAAAGAACAATGTGAAAGTAAGGACAGCATGTGTTCAGGGGAAAAAACTGCAGGTTGTCAGAGACATCTTAGATACTGCACAGAGCCATATCTTTAAAAAACATGGTGATTTATTTATAGTCTTGGGAAGCTTGCAAGAGGAGTGCCATTTACAGATGAAACCTAATGCAGCATTAGTAATACACACTGCCAGTAAAGTAACTTAGCCTTCAAAAGCAAAGTTGAACAGGAACTGAAAGGCACAGAGAGCCAGAAGAAAGGGTAAATGGCATAGCCAGTGTTGTAAATAAAGGTAAGAGTCACATCTGTATTGATCTGCAAGATCTGAATAGATCAGTTGACAGTGAGCATTATCCATTGCTTATGGTTGACATGGTCTTAGATTAGCAAGTGTTCTAACGTTTTTGTCAGTACTGGAGGCACAGCAGGGATTCTAGCAAATAACATTATACAAAGAAAGCTCTAAGTGTTGTGTATTTAATGTGCAGTTAGGAAAGTGCAGATTCCTTAGGCTTCAGTTTGATATTTTGTCAGCACCAAAGATGTATCAAAGAGTTGTTGTCAACATAATTGATTGTATATTAGTGTGGCGTCAGACATAAGAGCACAGCAAGAGTTTGGTATAACTGCTGAATAGATTGAGATAGCATAATTTCAAGCTTGATGAAAGTAAATTTAAAATCAGTGAGACAAGTGTGAAATACTTGGGTTAAATTCTAGCATCAGATGGTTTGGCACCAGAAAAAAAATCTGATCTGTTGTGTAAATGCTAAAACCATAAGATAAAGTGGTATTACAGACATTTCTAGGAGTGATGCAGAGTTTGTCCCCAGGTTAGGACATAAAAGCTGTTAGACCAAGTTGTTACCTGGAAATGAAGCTGTAAATAAAAACAGAATTTTGAAATGCTAAGGAAACAAAATGTAGATGTGTTAGCATTAATTTACTATGACATAAATAAACTAGCTGTTTTGCAAACAGATGCCAGTCAAAATTATATAGAAGTTATGTTCCTGTAAGAGAGTAGACTAGTTGCTTGGGGCGTAATTGCATTTATGAGTGCAGAAAACATATAGAAAAAAAGTGTTAACCCATCAATATTGTATTGTGAGAAATTCTGTGATTATATCTGTGGTAAAGTTCAGGTAGAAATAGATCACAAGCCCTTACAAATCATATTCAGCAAGTCTTTTATACAAGGCACCTTATAGAATGCATAGTGTGCCTCTTAATTTAAAGATGTGTGATCTGAATATGAAATACAGATCAGTCAAGAAAGTAAACACAACAGATATGTTGAGTACAACATACTTAACCGGGGAACCATGAAAAAAATGCCAAAAGAGCAACTAAAAATTAATTGGGTTAATACCATGGTTATCATTGAAAGAAGAGAAAGTGCACCATGAAAGGTTGGCCTGGCCAAAAATCAGTAGTAAGGGAAAAGAGGTTCAGTGTTTGTTTATTTTTTTTATGGAAGAAATAGGTTATGTCTAAGTACTGATAAAATAATGGTTCCCAGTCATCTGAGTAAATCGATTCTTGAAAGGATACAAGTCGCGTATGAGAATAGTGAAGTGCAAAAGGACAGCAAGATACGTAAGCTTTGGGTCTGGAATGTCAACTCAGAACAAGTATTGCAAAGCTATGCTATCTACAGTGCACAGTATAATAACAATCCTAAAGAAGAGATTGTAGCATTCCTAGTTCCATGTTGTCCCTTAAGCAAAGTGTGTGCAGATGTTTAAGTTCAAAGTCATGTAGATTATTATTAATTAAACTGGCCGATACAGAGGTGTCAAAAGCAGGGAAGACCAGGTAGTCCACAGTATACTATTCACAGATTCAGAAGATTTGCGCTTGAGTGAGAAATCAGACATGTAATGACCACTACACACTATCCTCAGCCCTCTGGCCAGTTGAAGACAAGTAAACACTGGCAAATCTCATGAAAAACAGCGAGGATTGTCATCTTGTGGTTATGGAATATAGGAATGCTTCATTGTAAGAACTAGTCTCTCATCAACTGAATTGTTGATGACCAGGTGTTGACAAATAGCTTGCCTACTGCAAACCTGTGGTGCAATATTTGGACTTTATCTTGGAGAAGCCTGCCAGTACAGGCTGAGAAATTGCTCCCTGGCTGGAGAAACAGCCTTCTCCAGATTGAGGAATAGTTTCTGGTGTAAGTCCATTGATGCTGTAGAACATGTGTGCTTTGATCTTGGAGTCAGTAAACTGCCCATTTGAAAATGCTGCAGTTAGACGTCACGCCACAAGAGGCCTGTTTCCATCATGTATTGCTTAGAGAAATATTTTAGTTGTAGACATTTCTGTTATGACCACTTGTTAGTTCACATGTTTACTAAGCAAGATTACTTGTTTTCCTTTCTCACTCCTTTGGCACCTTGGTCTTGAGAGCTTGCACTTTTTGACCTTCTTCCAAATACTCCCTCTGAGTGGAGGTTCTCTTATTGGGATTCTTCTCGGTCATAATTCTTTTGTGAAGGGTCTTTGATGCAGAAGTGACAACTATATTCTTAACGTATCAGTTGGTCTGTGAGGGGAAACTGCCACATTAGGTCTTTATTACCATTGTAATATCTCCTTATGTCTGAATATCCATTTCAGCCAGTGGCTGCTTGTAAAATTCCGTGCAAGTCAGAGAAGTAATATGTTATACAAGTTGTACAGTATACATTTTTTTCTTTTTCAGTTAATTTAGTTCAAACACTATTAACAGCAAAATATTGCTGTTAAAACGTTTGAAAACAATGGTAACAAACTCTTGACAGTTTAGTCAGTGGTATTTTGAATTCAAATGTAAATGAAGTGATTACTGTAATTATGAAATTCAGTGTGTGGCAAATGGTCATCATGTAAAGAATAAAGAAAAATTCTTTGTGGAAACACTGAATTACATTGACCATTTATATGTAATTGGCTATATTTTTCATTCTCCAATTACCTTTTTTTTATCCAGTTCAGGGTCATGGGCTAGGGGGTGGTGCTGTCTGGTCAGTCAGTAGGTGAAAGGCAGAGAAACATCATAGGATACCAATGTGTCACAAGGTGTGCACGCACACACCCACCCACCCACCCCTACAGTTTGGAGGACTCCTGTTTCACCTTCAAAGTGGAGCACCCCACAGATAACCACATTAACACAGAGAGGGCATACTGACTCTTTATAGAAACCACCCAGGTGAGAACCAGGCACTGTGAGGCAGCAAATCTAATTACTGTGCTACTGCACCACCCTGTAAAGCAAAACAAGTACACAAAGTCCAAGAGTAAAATAAACGTGCTGATTAAGTAGATAGAGCATATAATAGTTCTGCTACAGAAACATCAAATGAAGATAAATCTGTCCCAAACTCTTGTATGAAGGCAGTCTGGCACTACTGCACTGCTCTCTAAAAGTCCCAAGACAGTAATCAGAGTTGACGCGCAAAAGAGAACTCCCTCACAGATCACTTTGTATTTTAAGAATGTGTTTTTATTTCAAGACTGAGGAGCAGGAATGATGTTGGATAAATGGTGTGTCAAACCAAATGAGTATTTCTTTAAAGAATAGGTGGTAGAAAAGAAAAACAAGTTATCCAAGGAAGTATTGAAAGCTTGAAGCTGTCAAGAGTTTAAGAATGCAGAAGACAAATGAAATGAGGTTTTCTAGGCACATAATTATTGTCATTAGACCTCTTGATAAAGAGAAATAAAATTAAAATTAATCCTGCAAGCTCATGCGGGAAGATTAGTTGGACCATATACCTTTTTCTGCTAAATCTTTGTACAAGGATGAAAAATTGAACACAAATCAAACTAGTGGTAATAAAGGTAATGGCATGAAACAGATCTTGAACCAAAAATAAACCTAAGGGGACCCACTGACAGCTGTAAAAGAAAATGCAGTCAAGGTAGAACTTGATTTTCACGTACTAAGGGGTGGCAGTATTTGGCCTTGATGTAGAGCATGCTAACTTCTGTGCTTTTCAGTCCCATATTTGCCAATAATTAAATACATTCTTTTATTTCTTACATATTCCATTGTGTATTAATGTTGCTTAGGCTGAGTGATTTCAAAGATTTCAGAGTTATTAGTTCATTGTATTGCATAAACAGGTAGTGCTGTAGTATATCACAGAAAAATTGGCATGGTCCTTTTGGATGGCACCCTTAAATTCACTGCTGGAAATCAGCACATTTGTTGAATTAAACTGTTCTAAAACTTCTTACTGGGTAGCACAGTAGTTCAATGATTATCATTGCTGCCTCAGAGTGCTTAGGTTCCTGTTAATTCCCCAGACTGGATCCTTCTGAGCAGAATTTGTGTTCTTCCAGTGTTGCTGTGTCTTTTAGGGGACCTACAGTTTCTTCCAACATCCCAAAGACTTAGGTGGACTGGTGACTCTTCAGATTGTCCATGGTATGTTTATGTCCAGCAGCACAGTGGATAGCATTGTCACCGCACAACAAGAGGTTCCTCGCTTCAAATCTCAGCTGGGGTGCTTCTGTGCATGGTCCTCCCTGTGTTTGCATGGGTTTCCTCTGGGTTCCTCCCACATTCCAAAGACCTGCAGTAGGCAGATTGGACACACTAAATTGGACATAGGTGTGAGTGGGCATTATAGATGGATGGATGCACGCATGCAGACACGGGTCCTATCCAAGATTGTTTCTTGCCTTATGCCTGTTGCTTGCTGGCGTAGTCATTAGCTCACAGCAGCCCCACCTCAGATAAAGCTTGAATTGAAAATGAGTGGACAGATAGATATATATTGTGTCATCTGGTTCTTGGGATTGGATGGTTTGATTTGAATTATTGTACCATCAGTTTTAGGTTTTAATCTTCCTTGCTAGTTCCATAACAGTAGTTTAAAGGGAAAAAAGAGAGAGAGAGAAAAGCCGTATGGTAGCACATTCTTGTAAAATTCAACAAAGATAGAAATATTCTTCTTTTTATGAAAGACTTGATTTCTGCAAGGATTTTAATACCTTTGTGCATAGTACCATTGACTCAGGCATTGCAATTTTAGAATTCATTTATTTTTGTACACAAGCTAAAAATGCCCAGTAATCATTGAAATATATTTTGTGTTAGAAAAATGAAGAAGGAGAGTACATGAATACCAGAGATGTGAACGTTATAGCTGAAACAATAAATAAAAGGCTGGAAGAAATCTCTGTCAAGACTGGCACCCACTCTTCATCTAAGAGGGTAAGAGGACTGCGTAAACTAATTTTTTCAATGCATTTTCAGGCAGTAATTAATGAACTCTTTTACATTGTTAGATGGAACATGTTGACATTTGTCCTTAGGTCTGCTTTCTTCAGGATAACAGTCCATCTCTACAACCTACCATCACCAGTATCAAAGAAGGTCTATTAAGAAGGGGGGCAGTAAACAGGGTGTGAAAGCAATTATGGGGCAGTTTAAGTTTGGTTGCGTTTTTGTTTATCTTGAATCTTTTTTGAAAAATAGCCTTCCTCACTTAGTTTTGTTGTCCCTCCATCAGCTAGTTAGCTGTCATTTACCATTTTAACTTTTGAAACCTCAAACACAACTTTAACATGTGTCTGTGCAGCCCAAATACAGAAAGAACCAACTAAAACAAAAAATAAGCTTGTGTAGTGTATTCATCTCGACTAGAAACACAAAAAAATGTATATTAAAATGAACAGTGTCTAATACTAAGCCAAGAATTGTTTAATGACAAACAGATCCATGAACAGGTATAGGTTTAGTGCTTCTTGAACACTCTCTAAGGTTACTAGACGTAATATCCAAGGGGGCACTGAAAATGTGGGGCATGTAAGCAATGCTCCTTTATATTAGAGCAGGAGAGTTTCATTTTTGAATGTTTTCCCTTTAAAGTTAATATTACATCTGGGAATTGTGGCACCAAGGGAATTGTGTAGATTGCGATTTGTATATCCTGCTCAAAATTTTATGTGGGGAAGAAAGAGCAGCAGTTTAGAAAAAGAATTTATGAACATCTGTATGCTATATCAAAATGTAACATGAACGATGCATTGTACAAACACATGTTGGAATGTAGTAAGTCTAGTATTTTATTCAGATTACTAGAGACCCTTCAACATGATATTTGAGGTAGCTGATGAGGGACTAAGTTGGAATACAAAGAATTGGTCTGGCAACTACACAATTGGGTGATGGCTATGGACTTGGGCTGAATGATCACATTTCTGTTGTTCCAGTATTAAAATTTAGAGCCAACATATTTTAAACTAACAATGCTAATCTTGGTTTAAGTTATTATTTTTTGTGAGGCAGTCTTTAAATTTTTTAAATTGATTGTAATAAAATGACATTTTAAGTATTGTATATTTTTAAGAATACCATTTTTTTAATATTTGGTGAAAGATGAATTGTGATTGGCAATTTGAAGCATGTGATCAAGTTCTGGACAATATTTAAATGTAAGTTGTTAGAGCAATAGGTTCTGATGAAGTCCCAGAGAGGTAGAAGGATGAAAGTGCTAAACCTATATCTGTTCATGGATATGTTTGTCATTAAACAATTCTTGGCTTAGTATTTGACACTTGTTTGTTTTAATTTAAATGTTTTTGGTGTTCATAGTCAAGTTGAATACACTACATGAGCCTATTTTTTTGTTTTAGTTTGAACTCTTGAAACCTCCTTTTCTGTATAAGTACCATGCAAGCAGTGATCACTCAGATGCACAGTGTTATTTTTTAAGCACAGACCACCAACCTGGCACCAACTTTTTTAGCAATCAGGCCAGTGTGTACATTCACAGAATACGTTCTGTTGCCACTATCAAAAGTAATGCAAGAAAATAACTATTCCATCAGTTTTCTTTCCTCTCAAAAAGAATTATGGGTGTACATAGGTAGATCCTCACCTGAATGGCCTTGTATCTTAGACTTTCCTGCCTCTTCATTAAGTGACAACATAAAGGGGCTGTATAGTACATAGGTAACACACAAATTTGCAAAATAAACTAGTCATTACACGTATACAGTGGATATAAAAAGTGTACACACCCCTGTTAAAATGCCAGGTTTTTGTGATATAAAAAATGAGACCACAATAAATCATTTCAAATCTTTTCCAACCTTTAATGTGACCTATAACCTGTACAATTCAATTGAAAAACAAATAAATGTGTTAAATATAAAAAATAAAAAACTTACAATAAGCTGGTTGCATAAGTCTACACCCCTAAACTAATACTTTGTTTGAAGCACCTTTTGATTTAATTACAGCATTCAGTCTTCTTGGGTACACACACACCATCACTTAAGAGACTCTGATTAACCCCAAATAATGTTCAGCTGCCCTAGTAGGATTTTCCTGACATTTACTCAGTTGCCTGCTGCAGCAAAAGCCATGGTTCACAGAGCGCTTACAAAGCATCAAAGGGATCTCATTGTTGAAAGGCATCGGTCTGGAGAAGGGTACAAAAAAATTTCCACAGCATTGGATATACCATGGAACGCTGTGAAGACAGTCATCAAAAAGTGGAGAAAATATGTGACAACAGTGACGTTGCAAAGAACTGGACAGCTCTCCAAAATTGATGAAAAGACTAGACAAAAACTGGTCAGAGAGACTGCCAAGAGACCTACAGCAACACTGAAGGAGTTGCAGGAATTTCTGGCAAGTACTGGTTGTGTACTACATGTGACAACAATCTTCCATATTCTCCATATGTCTGGACTGGGTGTACTTTTGAAGAACGAAAGTTCATTACTTCAAACTTCAAAAGTACACCCACACTAACGCTAAAGTGCATTTTCACGAAAGTGCACTCTAGCAAACCCACTAGACCAAATGGGCTATGGGCTAGCAGTCATGGACCTTAGGGTTAGGGCACGGGTTAAGATAAGGGGGTAGTTAGTAGGGCTATCCCCTTACCTTGACCCGTGCCCTAACGCTAAGGTCTGTGATTATTGCACCACAGTGGAAGACATTCCAAATCGGGCTATGTACTCCACTGTGGTGCGACAGTCACAGACCTTAGGGTTAGGGCACGGGTTAGGGTAAGGGGACAGTTAGTAGGTCTTTCCCCTTATTTTGACCCGTGCCCTAACGCTAAGGTGTGAGGTTATTGTGCGACAGTGGAAGACATTCCAAATCGGGCTATGTACTCCACTGTGGTGCGACAGTCACAGACCTTAGGGTTAGGGCACGGGTTAGGGTAAGGGGACAGTTAGTAGGTCTTTCCCCTTATTTTGACCCGTGCCCTAACCCTAAGGTCCGTGATTATTGCACCACAGTGGAAGACATTCCAAATCGGGCTATGTACTCCACTGTGGTGCGATAGTCATGGACCTTAGGGTTAGGGCACGGGTTAGGGTAAGGGGATAGTTAGTAGGGCTGTCCCCTTACCTTGACCCATGCCCTAACCCTAAGGTCCATGACTATCGCACCACAGAGGAAGACATTCTAAATTGGGCTATATACTCCACTGCGGTGTGATAGTCACAGACAGAAGGATAGATAGTAGGGCTATCCCCTTACCTTGACCTGTGCCCTAACCCTAAGGTCCTTGACTATCGGACCACAGTGGATGACATAGCCCGTTTTTCAATGTCCTCCATTGTGGTGCAGTAGGTTCAGTCTAGTGAGCTTAAGCAAAACTGCACTTTCGTTAAAGTGCACTTTCGCTTAAGTGGGGATGTACTTTCCCTTTTCGAAAAAGTGAATTTTTGTTGTAGGAAAGTACACCCGTCTGAACTATGGGGTAGGGTTGGAAGATAGAAGCCTTTCTTATACAGAAAAACATCCAGGCCTGGCTAAAATTTCCAAAACAATACATCAAGTCTCCCAAAAGCATGTGGGAAAATGTGTTATGGTCTGATGAGACCAAGGTTGAACATTTTGGCCACAATTCCAAAAAGTATGTTTGGCGCAAAAACAACACTTTGCATTACCAAAAGAACACCATCCCCACGGTGAAGCAAGGTGGTGGCAGTATCATGCTTTTGGGGTTGCTTTTCTTCATCTGGAACTGGGGCTTTAGTCAGGGTGGAGGGAATTATGAACAGTTCCAAAAGCCAGTCACTTTTGGCCCAAAACCTTCAGCCGTCTGCTAGAAAGCTGAAGATGAAGAGGAATTTCACCTTTCAGTATGCCAGTGACCCCAAGCGTACATCTAAATCAACAAAAGAATGGCTTCACCAAAAGAAAATTAAAGTTTTGGAATGGCCCAGCCAGAGCCCAGACCTAAATCCAATAGAAAATCTGTGGGGTGACCCGAAGAGGGATATGCACAAGAGATGCCCTTGCAGTCTGACAGATTTGGAGTGCTTGTGCAAGGAAGAGTGGACATATACTGCCAAGTCAAGATGTGCCATGCTGATGGACTCCTACCCAAGAAGACTGAATGCTGCAATTAAATCAAAAGGTGCTTCAACAAAGTATTAGTTTAAGGGTGTGCACACTTGTGCAACCAGCTTATTGTACGTTTTTTTATTTTTTTATATTTTTTCCCCTAGCAGATTTGTTTGTTTTTTAATTGAATTGTATAGGTTATAAGTCACATTAAAGGTGGTAAAAGTTTTGAAATTATTTATTGTGGTCTCATTTTTTTATATCACAAAAACCTGGCATTTTAAATGGGGTGTGTACACTTTTTATATCCACTGTATAGTGGAAAGTGCTAAGAATAGACACATCAGTGAAGCAGCTTCTACTAGCTATATTTGGCATCAAGATTCCGGGAAAGTGAATAAAAATAATAAAAGTGCTGTTGGGAGGTAACACGTTGGTGAAGAAATTTTTGCCCTGGTCACACTCAAGGTAACTTGGGTTGATTTAATAACCAGGATGCCAAAAGAACTAGCCTGGAAAGGATGAAAATGAACAGATAATGGCAGTTTGCAACCCTGATGGGAAATAGCAAAGCCCTCCAGCCAAAGCATATTGGTTCTGGTTTAAGTATTTGGGCTCCAAACCAGTTATTTTACATTAAGAAGGTTTGCAGTCTACACTCTTTTGGGAGGAGAGAGTAGTCGCCACACTTCTGAGGTGGGGATTTGCTGGTGAAGGCTTATTGTGCCTGTTATTCTAAGTGTCTTTGTTCTGGTCTGTGATCTGCACTCTTCTGACATTACTGTCTAGGCAGATATTTTTTTTTTAACTGCTAGAACATCTAGTTTGCTCATAGCTGAGCATTGCTCAAGTTGCGTGGATTATTGACTTGTTCAATATTTAAGTTTTCCTCACACCTCTCTAATAGAACAGGAGCACTTTCCAACTCTCTCTGTGGCCATTCTGGTTGAGATGGTTATTCTGAGGCATTGTAACAATTGCCTCATGTACAGTGACAATCCACTTATTCTTAATAAAATAGTGTACCCGAGGAGTGTAAGTGCACTTTAACACTGGTGGCAACCAGAACTAATCCTACAGAGGTTGTCAATGACATTTGCACCACACCTGCTGCATATTGTAAAGACCCTACATATAAAACTATTTATGCTGAGGAACTTACAGGTAACCTTTGTAAAACACTAAGACCTCCTGCGCAGTACAGTCAAAGAAAGGGTCCTTAGCCATCATGTAAACACTGTGTTAACACTGTATCCAGTGCCTTCATTGCTAAGGCCTTAAGGCAAACCAGTACATAGCCAAATTTACTGGTCATTGGTGATACTATAGTGAGACACATTGATGTCCCCCTCACCAGATTGAGTAAGGAGAAAGTCACGGTAAGCTGCCTTTCAGGGACTAGGATTCATCAAATAATAACAGGCACTCAGGTCGTTGAACCACAGGTGAAAGTATGACTCTGTCATAGTCCATGTAGATGTTAATGATCTGAAACATACATCCCTTGATTATATGAAGTGAGACATGATTGAGCTTGCTAATTGAGTCATTAAGCAGGTATGAGCCTAGCACTGAGCAGCATACTACCTTCTCCAAGGATGATGCCATGTTACCAACGGAAGATGATTGATTTTAGCAATCAGTGTAGCTTCTGGTGTCAGTCCAGGAGGTTACAATATTTGACAGCCTTTGAGGACATGGTTGACAGACCACGCTGCTTTACCAGGGATGTTCTGCACTTATCTCCTATAGCCTTTCAGATACTGGCCTCTGATCTTTTCCAATCCCAATTCCAAACTGATAAACCTACCAACTTAACTGAACATATGAAGGCATATCTGAAAGGGAGATCATGCCTGCTCAACCTGGTTGACTTCTTTGAGTCAGTCACCAGGGCTGTGGATGAAGGTAAGGCAGTGCATACAGCCTACCTCGATCTGGCCAAGGCCTTTGATACCATTCCTCACTCGTGAATTACTGATAAACTCACCAAACTAGGCATCAACCCCTATATCACTAGGTAGGTTGCAAATTGGCTCACAGATGGAGTCCACTACTTTCACACTGTGTGTTGTAAGTGAGACTGCTGACCAGTCACGAGTGGAGTCCCACAAGGATTGGTCCTGGGTCCTCTCCTGTTTGGCATCTACTTTTCAGAAGCCCAGGCCAACACAGAGGGACTCTGGCTGACCATGTTCGCAGACGACTGCAAGCTGGGGGCAATTATTAACTCCCCAAGTGATGCAGACATCCTACAGAAAGGCCTCACCTGGACCAATGACTGGTGTCAAAGCCATGGCCTTAAGCTTAAAGCCAAAAAATGTGTCCTCATCCCCTTTGGTAAAAACTCAATTCCCACTAATTACCACAGCAATAGGAGCCCACTGAACACTCAAGGCGTTATAAGAGATCTGGGGATGCAGGTTGACAGCAACCTCTCCTTTGACCATCATATTGCCACTGTGGTCAGAAAGTCCTATGTGGCACATCTCATTACCAGGTGTTTTGCATCCAGGAAGAAAAGAGGTCATCAACTCTCTCTACTCTTCCCTCATTAGGCCAGTCATAGAGTATAATGCACCCCATTTAGCATGTAGCTCACTAGACACCTGCAACAGATGGAGGCCCCAGAAGTACCTCACAAAGAGGATCCCAGGCATTAAACACATGTCCTACACAGGCAGACTCAAAAGACTCCAGCAATTCTCTGTCTCATATCGCCTACTTAGAGACAATCTCTGCTTGAATTACAAAGCCATGTCTGACCCAGCTCTGTTAGAAATGCTACAGCTAAAGAAATCCCAATCCCTCCGTACCACATGCTCCAGAGACCTCAACCTCATTACCACAATCAACAGAACATGCTGGAGGGATAGGTTCCTCACCCATAGACTGCCCATGCTCTGGAATAGACTTTCCATACATGTCAAGCAGAGCACCTCGCTGTCCCTCTTCAAGAGAAATCTTGATGAGTGCATGGGTAATAGACAGATGTTCTTCGTGTTTCACTGTTGCAGTCATTACATTTGGGTTATCTGCTTGCAGGTAGCCCTCAGTCGGCCTGATTAGCAAAGTCTTGGGTCCTGCATCAGTTGCTGTCCCTTCTTCCATGACGTCATGTCATCAGGGGTAGACATGCAGACAACGCCATTAAATCAGTCTTTCTTGCTGTGCGGTGCCCGAAGCAGAAGCAATTCGCAAGTGCCGGTCGGCCGACTCCTGAAATTTTTGTTTTCGAGTTTCAGAACTGAAGTCTTCAACTAAAGCCAAGTACCCTGTTGGGGAAACTTTTTCTTCCTCCTTACCGATGTCAGTAAAAGTTAATAATTGCATTACTTGTGGAAAGCAAATACGTCATAAAGATTTTCATTCATACTGTATTCCTTGCCTAGGCCCTGACCACGACGTACCTTGCTGTCGGTTTTGTGCTTTATTTAATCAGCGCACTATCCATCGTCGGTATATTTTCGTCTCTAAATATTTCGGTTCTCTGTTTAATTATCCAGAAATGTCGTCTGTTATCCATCCGACTACCGGTATTCCAAAAAAATGCAACGATAAAAGCAGAGACAGGCCGCCGAGGTCCAAAACTGCCAACAACGCTTCTCCTAAGCCAGTTGCCAGTTCGCCGGTACTCAGTGAGGTGCTTTTGCAGCCCCTGATACCCACTACTTCTGATTCGCAGGCCTCTACTGAGACCCATTCGGAGTCCGGTATGCCGCGAGATGCTTCAACTATGGAACCTGCAGATGTCTCTACCTTGGATGGGTCCAGAGACGCTGTGCAGGCACTGGCTTCTGAGGGTGTATTCAGGCCTATGGACTTGCATATTAAACTGACGCCTCCTTCTTCACTTAGGCCTAAATTTTGAACCATGCCTAAAAAATGACGCCCAGGCCACATGCTCAGGCCTGTTTGCCTAAAAAACAAATTATAAGAATGGCTGAAGATTTACTAACTCTAATCTTTCTAAAAGGCCTAGGACTGAAGTTAATTATGAATCTTCTGACCAGGATTCTGTTTTTCTGATTCTTCTGATGATCTGGATTTGACCTTATCTACTTTTGAGGATTCTGATGCAGAGAGGACTCCATTCCCTCTGCTTCCCATCCAGAGGATTTTTCTTTTAGGGAAACCTTGCATACTCTAAGGGAGCATTTCCACTGGGAAAGCCGGGATTTTTCTGATTCAAAAAAGAGGCTTAGGGATTTCTTACTCCTACCTCAGCATAGGCCTTTAGCTATTCCTTCTGTACTAGACATTGTTGATGATGCTTTTTCGGCCCCTGATTCCTTGCCTCCTGCTCCCAGAAAACCTGACCGATACTACAGGGCCCCTGAGTCACACAAGTTCTTTTTTAAAAATCCTATTGCGGATCCAGAGACTATTTCACAGAGGCCCAAGGGCATTAAGGCTTCTACTGCTAAAAATCCTACCCCTTCTGATAGACTCCAGGGCGCTGGATAGATGGGGTAAGAAGGTTTACACTTCTGCAACCTTGGCCATTAGGGTTTTAAACTGCCAGTTTCATATGTTAAAGTATCAGCAACATGTTATTGGATTGCTTAAACAGAAAATTATGTTGATTCCTGACTGTGTGGAAAATAAAGAATTACAGGATTTAATGCATTCTGCTGAACAAGTTGGAAAACATACTTTGCAATGTGGCTTTGATTCATTAGAGGCCTCTTGCAGGGCTGCTGTTACTGCATCTGTGCTCAGAAGGCATGCTTGGCTAAAGGAGCAATCTTTGCCTGATCACGTTAAAGCTAAATTGTTGGATGCTCCCTTAAATCAGGACCATCTGTTCAGCAACAAGGCTGAGGAAGTTTTTAAAAAGATGGAAGATAAAGCTAAATCGATGCAAACTGTTAAAGATTTCTTACAAGTTCAGCCTCCTAGATTTAGTAGACACTGGCCCTCTAAGAATTGGTCCTTTCCAGGTCTTCTCAAGCCAAACCCAGACACAGCAAAAGCTCCAGGTTTCAGTCCCAGGGGACACACAGGACTAAGCAGTGAGGGGGCCTCCACTTCCAAATCTGGGAGTAAAAAGACTCCCCCTTATGGTAAACTGTCTCAATGACTTCCGTTTAAAATTTCCAAGCACTTATCAACTGACTGCCCCTTTGGGAGGAAAGATTGCTCTTCATGCAAAGAACTGGGAACTCATTACCCAGGACAAATGGGTTTTAAATATAGTGTCCCATGGATACAGATTTCACTTCCACACGTTGCCAACACCAAGCGGGTGGCCGGACCTACCCCCAAATCAGTGGGCAGAGGCCCAAAAACAAGTACTTTCTCTCTTAAGCATGGGGGCTATTCAACTGGTACCAGAAGAGGAAAAGGGGCAAGGTTTCTACTCAAGACTTTTCCTGGTACCAAGAAAAGACAATTCATGGTGTCCTATCCTGGACCTGTCTACTCTAAACACCTTTTTGGAAATTCCAAAATTCAAGACGCTGACTCTTCACCAGTTAATTCCTATGCTAGGCAAAGATGCCTGGTTGGCAACACTAGATTTAAAGGAAGCCTACCTGCACATCCCAATCAGGGAATCTTGCAGAAGATGCCTATGCTTCAAAGCAGGCTACACACATTGTCAGTTCTCTGCACTGCCCTTTGGCTTATCTACTGCACCCAGGGTATTCACAAAGTGCCTAGCTCCAGTTATTGCATTTTGCAGGCAAAGAAATATTCAAATATACCCATACCTGGACGATTGTCTAATTCAGGCAGAAAGCTAGGACATACTTTTGAATCATCTGGCCCTTGTACAAAGGGTTCTAACTTGTCTTGGGGTACACCATAAATGAAAAGAAATCACACCTGGTACTCTGTCAACAAATTGTATTCCTGGGAGCAAGCTTGAATACAACTTCCCAGATGGCTTACCTCACGCCAGAGAAACAAATCCATTTGACAACCTACTTCAAACAAGTGGCCACAAAATCCCTGCTATCTGCAAGACAAATACTGCAAGCCTTGGGGTTCAGGTTCATGGCCTCCTGCATTCTTCTAATTCCATATGCAAGACTACATATGAGGAAATTACAATGGTATCTAAAAAGCCTATAGTGTCAACATTCTCAGGATCTAGAAGCAATGATTCCTATCATACCTTGCCTATGCCTAGAATTCCTTTGGTGGGCAGAGACCTGCCACCAAAACAAGGGACTACCTTTCACACCACCCCCTGCCACCCAAACCCTAACAACAGACACATCAGACTATGCATGGGGGGCTCACCTGGCAGGGAAGTGCATTCAGGGCAAATGGAACCCAAGTCAAATGCACCTGCATATCAATCAAAAAGAAATGTTAGCTGTACAGAATGCTCTGACAGCCTTCAAGGACCACATTCTTCCAGGACAACTTTTGGTAAAGACGGACAACACCACTGTTATGTGGTACATAAGCAGGGGGGGTACACAAAGGTTTATAGATAGGTACTAGGCTATTAGCCCTAGGGCCTATATAAACCTAACCAAAAAGGTACCCTGGCTTTCGCCACCCAAGAAAATTATTTTCCTGTGCCTCTGTCGAGCAGAGCCACAGAAGTGATCCCTGGGGTGAATTTCCTATTTCCCATCCAATCATCAAGACTTTTCTTGAAGAGTGCTAATGAGGAGCTCTGTTTGGCATAGGTAGTCTGTTCCAGAATATGGGAAGTCTCTGGGACATGAATCTATCCCTCCAGCATGTTCTGTTTATTGTGATGACCAGGTTTAGGTCCCTAGAGCGTGTAGCTCAGAGGGATTGGGATTTCTTTAAGTGGAGCATGACAACAGCTCTGGGTTTGACATAGCTTTGTATGTTAGGCAGAGATCACCTTTGAATAGGCAATATGCGACGGAATAAAGCTGGAGTTTTTTGAGACGGTCTGCGTAGGGCATCTGTTTGAAGCCAGTAATCCTCTTTGTGAGGTATTTCTGTGGCCTTTCCAGTTGTAGATGTCTTGAGGTACATACCAAAAGGGGCATTGTACTCTATAATGGGTCTAATGAGTGATGAGTAGAGGGGAACAATGACCTCTTTTTTTTCTGGATGAGAAACCTTTTGTGATGAGGTGAGCCACGTAGAAGGATTTCCTGACCACTGTGGCGATGTGATTATCAAAGGAGAGATTACTGTCCACCTGTGTCCCAAGGTCTGTTATAACACTTTCGGCGTTAAGTAGATTACCACTTGTGTGGTAGTTCATGGGTACAGAGTTTTTACCAAAGGGGATGCCAATACACTTTTTGGCATTGAGCTTCAGGCCATGGCTTTGACACCAGGCATCTGTCTCAGTGAGGCCCTTTTGTAGTATGTCCACATCATTAGGAGTTTCGATTATGGCTCCTAGTTTGCAGTCATCTGCAAACTTTGTTAGCCAAAGACCTTCTGTGTTAGCCTGTACTTCAGAGAAGTAGATGCCAAACAGGAGAGGACCCAGGACTGAACCCTGTGGTACTCCACTTGTTACTGATCTGAAGTCGGATTTGGAGTCTGCTACTTTCACAGTGTGGGTTCTGTCCGTGAGCCAGTTGGCAACCCATCTTGGTTGCCTCTCCCCAGAACTACCAATTGGACAAATTTTGCACAAGGACTCCCCACAAGCAAGCCTGGAAAGTGGATGCACTGTCCTTCAGCTGGAAAAACGTATCAGTCTATGCCTTCTCCCCTCTACCTCTGCTTTCCAAAGTACTACTAAAAATCAAACAGGACAAACCAAGGATGATTTTGATTGCTCCAGACACATTCTTACCCCCTCTGCAGACTAGCCATGGCATTGTGGAACACAGCCTTGAGATACCAAGTGCACCTGCAAGCTCAATTCCTGCCAGGAAAATTAAATACACTGGCAGACGGACTAAGCAGAAACCTCATGGACCCACACGAGTGGAAACTGGAACCAAGGATTTTCAACATGTTGACAAGCAAATGGGGGAGCCCAGATATAGACCTGTTTGCCTCTCCCCAGAACTACCAATTGGACAAATTTTGCACAAGCAAGCCTGGAAAGTGGATGCTCTGTCCTTCAGCTGGAAAAACGTATCAGTCTATGCCTCCCCCCCCCCCCGCCTCTGCTTTCCAAAGTACTACTAAAAATCAAACAGGGCAAGCCAAGGATGATTTTGATTGCTCCAGACTGGCCAAACCAACACTGGTACCCCCTCCTGCACAGTGTGTCATGGTTATCCCCATGGCACCTGCCTCAGACTCCTTCCCTGTTGTCTCAGCAGGAGAACCAGATTCTGCACCCTCAGCTTCTAACACTGAACCTTGCAGCCTGGCTAATTACATAATCTCTTCTCTACCATCCCTCAGTAAACCTGTGATGGATATCATTTTAGAGGCAAGGAGGCCTAGTACTAGAAAAATCATATACTGAAAAATGGAAAAGATTATGTGCCTGGAACCAATCTCAAGGGATGAGCACAGCAGCGCCCAATTTACCTCAGATTTTACAATACGTAATTGAGATGCTTCACAAGGGCCTGTCTTTTTCCTCCATTAAAATCCACACCTCAGCCATTTCGGCTCATTATAGCACAGAACCTCCCCTCTTCTCTCATCCACTGCTCGAGCAGTTCCTCAGAGGGGCCAAAAATTTGAGACCTCCCAGGAGAGTTCCAACCCCAGCCTGGGACCTTAACTTTGTTTTGGAGAAACTCACTCTACCTCCTTTCGAGCCAGCTGCTACTGCAGACTTAACATTTATTTCTTGGAAAACAGCTTTTCTTTTAGCAATCACTTCAGCTAGAAGGGTATCTGAATTACAGGCCCTTATGGCAGTGGAGCCTTTCATCATCTTTCATGCGGACAGGGTGTCCCTCAGAACCAGTCCACCCTTCATGCCCAAGGTGGTATCCAGTGTGGCTCTTAATCAGTCTATTCATTTGCCAACCTTCTTTCCCAATCCACAGAACAAATGGGAACAGATACTGCATTCCTTAGATGTGCACAGACAACTTAAGTTCTACTTGGACAGGACTAAACCTCAAAGGAAATCTGAACAACTGCTGGTGGCATTTGCTGCAGGGGCAGAGGGGAAGGCTATTTCAAAGCAAACCATTTCTAAATGGATAGGCCATTGCATTCATTTCTGCTATAAGCACCATGGAAAACCTATCCCCCAGGGGATCAGACCTCACTCCACCAGGACTGCATCTACCTCTACAGCCTTTCTCAGAGGCATCCCTACCAGGGACATATTAGAAGCTGCTACCTGGAGCTCTGTGCATACTTTCACCAAGCAGTATCATTTGCCAATTTTCTCTAAATCCAATGCTGGTTTTGCCACTACAGTCTTGCAGGGCCTTATAACTGGTCCTAATGCTATCTAAATTCCTCCTCCCAACCATAGCTTTTGGAATCTACCCAGATGTAATGACTGCAACAGTGAAACATGAAGAACATAGTACAGTTGTGTACACTTACCATAAATGCAGATGTTCGAGTGTATTCACTGTTGCAGTCCTGTTTACCCTCCCTCCAGCCCCCTAACTTCTTTTGGCGATACCTCTACTTTCCTTTACTATGCTTAAAAGCCTTTTTGGTGTATTTGCTTTTTTGTTGGAGGTATATCATTGTACTTTTTTATTTAATTGCTCCCCATTAGGGGGCACCTGACATCTGGGGCAAGAAAAACTGATGTAATGGCGTCGGCTGCATGTTTTATACCCCTGACGACCTGACCATGGAAGAAGGGACAGCAACCGACGCAGGACCCAAGACTTTGTTAATCAGGCCGACTGAGGGTGATCTGCAAGCAGATAACCCACATGTAATGACTGCAGCAGTGAATACACTCGAACATCTACATTTATGGTATGTGTACATAGCTGTACTTTCACCCCGGGATCACTCCAGTGGCTCTAATTGATAGAGGCACTGAGAACTAACGGACGGCACGATGCCAGGGCACTTCTATGGGCTAGGCTTGTAAAGGCTCCAGGTCCATTAGTCTAGTACACACCTATGAACTTACCAGGGGTACAAACATCCTTGACCTTGTACTCATGAACATGTGGGGGCCAATGTTCCTCATCCAAAGTCTCATCTTCGCTTGTCATATCTGACCATAAGGCAGTATTACTTGAAATAAAAATTAAATTTGGGGATCCAGCAAAATCAAAAAATTTTAGAAGCTATTCCAAGACTAATGTCTTTCTACGAAGCAAAATCTTGTCTAAATTCTAGCAACACTAAACCTAGTAAATAACATAGAATACACTGAGCTATTTACAAAATCTCTGTATATCAATAGCTGTGCAGCTTTGTATTAAGAATAAGAGAATAAGACAAACTCAAAAGACAAGCCCCCCTGATGGAATCACAGTATTAATCAGTTATGCAACAAAAGAAGAAATCTTTGCCAAGCATGAGATGAACAAAGACATACATACTAAAAGCCCCCCTGGCCAATATAAACAGGCAGCTAAGAGGGTTAACTAATACTTCAGAGGCAACATCTGAAGAAAAAAATAGCTTCTCAGATAATGGACAACCACAAAGCTTTCTACAGCTATGTCCATACCCTCAAAGGAAATGCACAATAATGCACATAATTTATTCTAAATTGGATCATCCACAGTGAACCAGAGGTCATTGCCAGGCTTTTGGCTGACAGGTTCAGCTCAAATTTCTGCCCCTACTCCCCCCCAATAGTCCAAAGGAAATGACACATAACACAGCCTCTCAACCATTACTAGGGAACAGGTCATCAGTGCAATTTCCAAGGCCAAACACACACTGCATCAGTAGACCCCAAGAACATCCCAGGATGTCATTAGATCCGAGTGATGCCTCCAGGTACATCTGCAGTGAACTCTCTTACTGACACCTCTAGGTGTCAAATATTTCTTGTTCATATTTGCTTCAATAATTCCAAAACCATGCTATGTACAAGGTTTTAAAGGATTTCATCTTAAAACTTACACAATGGCAAACTCAACTGCATTAATATTTGACCTCTGTATAGTGCAGGTAAATAGATATTAACTGTTGTTTTTATGATATTAATTTATATAAATACATTTTTCTACTAAATATCTCCACAACCTAGTAATGCAGACAGAACTCCTTAGCCTCGTATGAAAGCTCTAAGCTAGATGAATAAAATGCTGCTGACAGTATGTGTTTAACTTGAGTGGTTGCTGTGATATTGTAAGCTGTTTACAAAATATTATAGATGTAATAGTTACTGTATTTACTGTGACTTATAAAATTTGATTAAAGACCTAGAACCTGAAGAATACTACCACTATAATAATAGTTTGTGCTGAAGGGTTTGCCATTTATACTTCTCTCATAACCCCTATGGTTCCAGAGATATGAATGCTTGTTTGAAATGTGTGGACATAATTTGATTCTGTCAAAAAGCCCCGCCCATTTGAAGTTACAGTGCAAACTTCCTGAGCTCCATTGGAGTGAATGAGTTAATAAGTAGCATGAAACATGATCTCACTGGTCCACTTTAATCACTTTTCAACTGGAACCTTCATTAAGGTTTTGTGCCCGAGGAATGGAAGATGACTGCAGTCATTCCCCTGCACAAAGGAGGTCAAACCAGTGATCCGGGTAACTACATGCCCATAAGTCTTACCAACCTCATATGTAAAGCCTTGGAAAGAGTCATTATGGGCATGATAAATGAGAACATACGTAACCTGCAAATGCTGGACCCATCGCAGTTTAGCTTTGTTAAAGGAAGGTCATGCCTATTAAATCTGGTGGAATTTTTTTGATAATGTCACCAAAGCATTGAATGAAGGCAAGACTTGTGCACACAGCTTACCTTGACCTGGCAAAGGCTTTTGATACAGTACCCCACTGAGGCATAAAAGACAGGCTCACTAATTCGGGTATAAACCCTTTTATCACCCACTGGATAGCCAGTTCGCTTACTGATAGGATCTAGGACATCAAAATAGTTGAGGCCACCTCCACCAAGAGGCCTACCTACTGGGCCCACTCCTTTTTGGAATCTCTTTCTCTGAAAATGGAAGCAGATGCTGAGGGTTTATGGCTGACTGTGTTTGCAGATAATTGAAAACTAGGGGTTATCATCGACTCCCCTGCAGACACTAGCATTCTTCAAGAAGGTCTATCTCTGACTAACAAATGGTGCCAACGCCATGGTCTTAATGGTAAGAAATGCATAACTGAACCCCTTGGGAAGTCAACCATCTTCTCTAATTACTATGTTGATAAAACAACCCCTAAGAGTCAACCTAGTGGTCAGGGATCTGGGTTTGCACGTAGACAGTAGCCTTACCTTTGACCACCACATGGCCACTGTGGTGAGGAAATACTTTTATATTGCATAAATGAAGTAAGAGCATGGCATCTAGGACCATAGAGGTCATTATCTCACTGCACTCAACCCTTGTCAGACCGATCATAGAGTACAGTGTTTCCTTTGGTATGTACCTGACCAGGCATATGCAGCAACTAGAGCAACCTCAAAAGATTCCTTACAAAAAGAATACAAGGCATAACAAACCTGCCTTATGCAGAGTGTCTTAAAGCCCTTTCCCTCTACTCAGTCTCCTATCTATAGATTGCTGAGGGGTGGTCTATGACTGACTTACAAGGCATCCGCAAACCCTACACATATGAATCTCCTACATACCCATCCATTCGTCCAGGTTCTTCTTGAACAGTGTCATAGGGGTGCTCTGTTTCGCATGAACTGGTAGCTTGTTCCAAAGATGTGGCAGTCGCTGGGAGATAAATCTGTCCCTCCAGCATGTCCTATTTAAGTCCCTGGAACGAGTAGCCCTAGACCCATTTGGTTTATTGGATATGTAGTAAGTTCATTAGGATTGGGTCTTGGGTTGCTCTGTAGGCCAGGCATTAGTCTCCCCCTAATTAGTCTATATGATATGGAGTATAGTGACACGGACTTTAGTCGGTCCATGTAAGGCACATGCTGGAGGCCCTTGATCTTTGTTCCAAACTTCTTTTTTTCCTCAAATATTTTATTTTCAATTAAAACAACATTTACATAATATTTTTAAATATTTTAAACAACTATATACAATATTTACAATAGCCTGACTTTCAATTATATACACTGTATGTTATTAAATATAGAATTAACATATCAGTTATCAGAGATACAATATTGGTTATTGCAGAGTGCCCAACAATGATATAACTTTCTTCCAAGGATTATTTACCAATGGCCTGGGATAGATTCATAGTTCTTTGATTTTTATTTCCATTGATTCAGTTGTCTTCAGTAAATTGTAGAATTCTTCCATGGTCGGGATGTATTTGAATTCCACCTTGTGGTTACGCATTTCCTAGATATAGCAAGTATTGTCCATAGCAAATACATATTTGTCTTATTCAGGTAGGGACCTTCATTTACATTTCTTATAATCAATACTTTAGTTAAGGTAAAGGATTCATTAAATAAAGCTTGTAAAAATGATTGATTCCATTCCAATATGATTTAATTTTATTTGACTTTTCACACCTCCAGCAAAAAACATTTATAGTACTGATCTTTTTAATTCTATCTGGTGTTAAAAATGCTCTATGTAAGTATTTCCAGTTAAATATTTTCCAGTACTGTGTGTTAGAGGTGTAATTAACTGATAGTAAAATGTTAGTTTTAATTTCTTCTGTTAACTGCAATGAGTGACCTTTTGCTAAGAACTGCCAGTATGATGGTTTGGGAATTGTTTTATATGTTATTAACTCTTTATATAGATTTAAAATTGATTTTTTCTTTTCACAGCTATTATATATAAATTCATACAGAAAACTTATTAGATTTGGAATATCTTTAAATGAGGAATTATTAATTAATCCGCATAAATCTTGAGTGTACATTAGAATGCTTTGTAAGGTTAACCAGTCCTGTGTTTGAATATTGTAAGCAGTTTTTATCATATGTTTATCTAAAACATTTAATTTATTTACACATTGAAACCAGCATAAGAATCCGTTTTGTTCCCAGGAGGTTATTGTTTCCCTATATATTTTGTGAGGAAAGTTCTTGGTGATGGTAAATGAAGTTAAAAGGTCAAACCAAAGTTTTAGATCTATGTTTGCATTGATAAGTTTCCTAAATGAATTGATGTAATGATTAATCAGTGTTGCTTTAGAAGGTTTTGTTATATTATATATTGTATACTTATGCATAGTATGTACCAGGGTTTGTTTGATTTGTCTATTAAATTTTTTTTTAACAGATTAAATTCATTTGTTAATATAGCCATTGTTAATTCTTTCCAGTTGGCAAAATAATTTGGGTTTATCCAGTCTATTGTAGTTTTAAGCACAGATGCTTTTATATATGTTTCTGTTTCTGGGAAGTCAAATCCTCCTTGTTTCCAGGGTCTAATGTGATGAGTTAGAGCTAATCTATTCTTTTTGGGATACCATAAAAATTTTATTAAACACGAGTTTATTTCTTTAAGAGTGAATCTTTCAGGAATTAACTGTATTGCTAATGCTAAATATAATATTTTTGGCAATAAGACCAGTTTTATTAACTGCAATCTGTCTTCAAAAGTTAATATAATTTTGCTCCACTTTTCTATATATATTTTTATTGTTTCAATAATGTTTTTATAATTTATTAATATTTTGTTTATATTTTTGCATAACACTATTCCTAAATAATTTAGCATAAGTTCTTGTTTACCTATGATGGATTTATCTGTAACTTGTAGGTCTTTTTTCTTATTTAAAAATAGAAATTTTGATTTTGATCTATTAAAGTGTAGACCTGAAATCTTATAAAATTTCTCCATTACTTCTTCTAGCTCTCCTAATGACTCTCTGGAATTTGATAGGGTTAATAAAATATCATCAGCAAAAAGCATTATTTTAGATATGTACTGGTCATAGACTTCTGTTCCTTTTATTCTTGGATCATTGCGTATTATTTCTGCAAGTATTTCTATAGCCAAAACAAATAAAATAGGAGAGAGGGGCATCCTTGTTTAGTACCTTTCTTTATTTATATGGATAGATTCTGAGGTGAAAGGACCTAATTTAATGTAGGCTAAGTTATTAATATATATGTTTTTAGTAATATGATGAAGGGAGGAGGAAATTCAAATAATGCTAAAGTTTTAAATAGATATTCCCAGTTGAGGGAATCAAAGGCTTTTTCTGTGTCTAATAAAATTACAAGTGTTTATCTACTTTATTCACATAATCTGTAAGAGTAAGTATTCTTGTAATATTATGTGTGTGGCTGTTATATAAAAATCCAGTTTGATCATTATTAATTGTCTTTGAAAGTGGGATTTTCATTCTGATAGCTAGGATTGACATGAATATTTTGTAATCATTATTCAGTAATGATATAGGTCTGTATGAGTTGCAAAGGTCTGATGGTTTATTATCTTTTAGAATTGGTGTTATGAGAGAATATTTCCATGAGCGTGGTATTTTTGCTTCTGACTGGATTTTTAGCAAAGTTTTATGAAAAAGGGAGATTACTGTTGAAGGAAAGAGTTTGTAAATTTTCGTAATTATACCATCTATCCCTGGAGCTTTGTTAGATTTACTTTCTTTTATCATGTCAACAATTTCTTTGTAGGATATAGGTTTTTGTAGGTCTAGTTTTAAGTTTTTGGGAATTTTTTTATATTGGTAAGGTTTGTATCTAAGTTTATTTGGTTGGTATTTAAATCTTCTTTTTTGAAGTGTTCCATATAATGGAACTGAAATGCCTCAAGGATGTCTCCTATATCTGATACTTTTTTCCGTTTCTTTTCATGATATATACTACTAATGTTAATTCTTGTAGATAAGTTATGTAGATATCTGGGGGAGGTGGCTGAGTTTATTTTTAATTTTTCCAAGGTTAGACAAGTTTTGTGTGTTAGTATTTCATTATATTTTTTATTTAATTCCTCTATTTCATTTTTGACTTCTGGACAATTCTGATTTTTTTTTTTTTTAGATTTTGCTGTCAGGAGTCTGGTTTGCAAGTCTATTGATTCAGATTCCCACTCTCTGACTTTGTTTTTGTACCAGCTAAGGATCTTGCCAAATAAATACGCTTTTAATGAGTCCCAAACCATGACTCTACTGATTTCTGTTGTATTATTAATTTCAAGAAATAATTGTAGTTCTGACAACATCCAGGGTCTGAATTCTTTAATTTTTGTGATATATGATGGAATTCTAGTTGAGAGGATTAAAGGTTTAAACTCTATTTGGAGCTTCATTATCAACGAATCATGATCTGAGAAGGGGCGTGGAACTATTGAGAAGTTGAGGATTTTTGTTTGTAAATCTTGAACTATGAATAATTTGTCTATTCTGGTTTGTGTTCCAAATATATGGTCTTTATGGGAAAATAATAAGGATTTATCATTTACTTTAAAAGTGTCTATTAAATGAAATGAATCAATCCATCTTTTTAAGGATTTTGAAATAGTTGCTATGCAAAAAGATTTCTTGGTGGTTAAAGAAGGTTCTAAAGTACAATTAAAGTCTCCTCCCAGTATAAGATATCCTTTACAATTGTTGGAAATAAAATCTAGGTGTTTTTTAACCATTCCTGCTCCAGTTCCTGGGAACCAATATAGATTAGCTAAGGTCCATATTCTGTTATTCAATTTAATTATAACAAATGCCAGTAGACCTTCTTTGTCTTCATAATTATAAATAACTTTTGGAGTGATTATGTTTTTCTTCCAAAGAATTGATACTCCTTTTGTTAGGGTTCCAAATAAAGCTACCCTTAGTCTTAAAATGTGTTTCCTGGAGAAATACTACTTGTGCCTTATTTAGATTTAAATATTTTTGTAAGTTTGATCTTTTATTTGCATTGTTTAAGCCATTAGTATTTAATGATGTTGTTGTCTTTCGACTTTTCTCGGTTAAGGGTCGCCACAGCGAAACTCTGGTCCGCTAATGATTGGTAGTAGATTTTCACGAACGCCGAGGTGCCAGCTCTATGTTCAACCTTCAATGAAGGCACGCCCATTTATGCATGTCTTTCGAATGCCCACCCAACCACGGGGAGGCCATACATACTCCACACAGAAGGCAATCCCCGCACTCCAGCCGAGAAGCGAACGGGAGAACCTCTTGCTGTGAGGCAACAACGCTACCGCTGCACCACCACAGATTAAATCCATTTCAAGTTATTGTTGGAAGAAACGTTTTGCTTTTTTTATTTTGATTATAGTAGTTATACCATATTCTTTGATAACGTTGAATGTTATTTTTATGTGTGTAAACTTGGGGGTGTAATTTAGTGTTCTTTCTTCTTTAAATACACGTAGGGCAAAATTCTGGTCAGGCTTTAAAAAAGTACTTCTATAAAACATTAATTCTAAAGTATCAAATGCAAGTAAATATGAATTTCCCATTAAACATGGAATGAAAGTCATTCCTAATCCAATAGATAAAGATAGATCTACTGGATTATCACTCATACCTTTAACCAACAATATCAACTGAGCTCCATATGTTAAATTATTATATGGAGAATTTTCTTAAAAGAGATATGAAATTCCATATTATTCTATTATTGTTCTATAGTATTTTATATATCAGGATGGAATGTTAGTAGTGTAAACAATTACGTTGACTGAAAATATCCAGTATTTAGTTACCCTTAAGAGATCCCAAATAGGTAAGGTGTGTCATTTTAGATAAATTAAATGCAACAGAGGAGCATACACAAAATAAGCCAACAACAAATAGAATATTACTAAAATAATTTGACTAAAAGGACTCTGCAGGAGACAATGAGTGATTACCAATGAAATATGAATTTTACTGTAGGTGTACTGTTTTCCTTTACTTTCCCAAGCTTCAGCTCACCAACTTCAACTTACACTTATGAAAAGACATGCCTTATCAGTGGTGTCCTGACTCTGAGTAGAGGCGCCCTACATTCTAGTGTGCAGTGCTTTTACATATTTATAGATTTACAAAGCAGAGTCTAAGAATGAACTATGATCACCCTGACAATACCCATCCTGCATAGGGCACCTCCTGCTTCCAGTGTGGGTAATCACATCAGGTCTAGAATGAATGTAAAGGCACCTACATGGTAATCAAGACTTACCTTAGGTAAGTATTAATCAAATGGTATTTAGAGCATCTTAGAGAGTTCTCGGGGCAGTTGTTGTACTCTTAAGCCTCTCCTCCCTTGACCAAAAACAGAGATTTCCCTTCCCTTTCTTTCCCTTGTTTTAAATCCGTACTAATAAAAGAAATTCAGCAAACATAGGTATACAGAAATATCATTCATTAGTCTGTCTTGTACATGACTCGCAATCCATTAAACAAGTCAGTGACTAACATCACTTTAGTAAACATTATAAAGACAAATTAGAAATAATTTCCTAGCTCTTTATATTTTCTGATAAAGCAAAAAGTTAACAATAAGCTGTTTTACCTAAAAGTATAAAGCATTTCAATTGTTCCTTGCATGTATACATTTCTACTTATATTGTAGTGTCAATAGCTGTCTTTGAAATCTGTACAATACTTCACTTCTTCAAATCATTCCTTTTTCAATCCAGGTTTTGTTTTGTCAAAACGGCAACATTTCAAGGGCACAATTAATATTTAGACTGATATTTCAAATAAATAACTTGTCAGTTGCCAGTTGAGTTAGTTTAAAATGTATGGTTAGTGCAAATATAGCATGTTGCAAAAATAATACGTATTTTTTCGTGTGCTCTAGAGCCTGTCATATGCAAGTGACATATATAATGTAGCATATATAGAGAGCAGATAGCTTATGGATTCAGGTTGTTAAAGTAAGTTATGCTCATTTATCAGGCAGTTTCATTTAAATTCACAAGTAATTTGGGGACATTTCAGTTGAGTTTCCAAGAATGTATAGTCCAGTGTGAGTAACTGAGTCCACTTTTCCTCATAAACATAAATCATAATTCATTAAACTAAGTAGAGTCTAACATCTGTCTAATAATCATTATAAAGACAAAGAGTAGTAATTTCCTAGCTCTTCAAATTTTCTGCTATCGCAAAATGTTGACAGTGAGCTATTTTAACTGAAGACTAAAACATTTCAATACTTCTTTGTGAATATATATTTTTACTTTTACTGTAGTGTCAAGAACTGTCTTTGAAATCTATGCATTACTTCACTTCTTTCAAGTCATTCATTTTACAGTTCAGATTATATTTTGTCAAAATGTCAATAACATTTCAAGGGCACATTTAATATTTAAACTGATATTTTAAATGAATAGCTATCAGTTACCAAGTGAGTTTGTACAGAGTGCGAGGTAACTGCAAAGATAACATGCTGCAAAAAGTAATATGCATCTTTTCATATGCTCTAGAGACTGACAATTTCAAGTAACACATAAAATGAAACTTTTACAGTGCAGACAGCTTGTGAAATCAGCATGTTAAAGTGAGTAATACTTTTTAATCAAGCAGCTGCATTTCAGTGCACATGTAGTTTGGAAACACTTCAGTTGTGTTTCGAGGAATATGTAATCCTGTGAGGATAAATCATAAAATATTTACAAATAGTCTTATTATGTATTTATTTTACCTTGCTTAGGTTGTTTTTCATTTTAATAACTAAACAGCTTTACTTTTTCTTATTATTTGTTACTTTTGAGGCAAATGCACTTCACAGGTTCACAGTGTCCTTAGAAACTGTAGCAATTGTTTACTGTTGCTATGGCAGCGCAAATAGAATGTGAAGAAAGCTTCACTTCTCTCAACCAACAGTACATTTTACCCTCCTTTTTTATGTATTTGTTAATACTAACAGGAAATAATTCAAAGGACATATGTACATGAATGGAACATTTCAGAGTTAATCACGAACATGTCCCCAATCCCAATAAGCATAACAGTGATTATCATTAATCTAATGTGTGTGTGTGTAACAATTAAGTTCACTATTCCAATGAGTCTACCTTAAAACTAGATTATTTTAGACTATTATTTATCTATGTATAGATAGTGAGTTATTAAATATATATAGACTATATTAGTATAGTAAATAGGAGAGAATTTAGAAAGGGAGTCAAGATGCAGTTAAAATAAATAATGAGAAAAGAAAGATGAGAGAGAAAAGAGAGAAAATTAAGTGAAAATACACATATACTATGTATGTTGATTTACAGTATAAATATTTTATGTGCTATATAACCCTCCTTCTGTGAAAGAAAAGTACCATTTTACATACCTGAGGTAATGTGAAAACTCTCATGTGTCATCTATTTTCAAAAAATATAGATAAAGATTCCAGTAGTTAGTTACCTTTGTTTTAAAATTCCAAGCAGTAAAATTGGTCCTTTAAAGTAATGTTAAAACAATTCATATTATAGTAGATGCTTTGAGAGATTTGGCTGTAACAGTATCAGTCTTTTGCTTCTTCTTTTTGACATCTGTCCAGACATTTGTTTCTTTTATTCTGTTGAGAGAAGGTGACATCCAGTCCATATCTTCTGGTAAAGTAATCACATTATTAGTTTTAATAAATGAAGAGGCTTCCTCTAAGTTAATAAAAGTCCTCATCTAGTTGGCATACAGTATCCTTATCTTAGCTGGATATGCAAGTTGTGCCTTGATGTTATTTTATTTCAGAAACGTTATCATTGGCCACACTTTTTTCCTTTGTTCCATTATTCTAGATGAATAGTCGTTATCAAATCTTATCAGGCTCTGTTTATATTTTACAGGTGCCTTCCTCCAAGCTGACCTTAAAATCAGTTCCTTGTCCAAGTATGAAAAAAAATGATCATTATACCATGACCTCCCCGAAAACATGCACGCTGTTTGGCCAGCGTGCACATTGTAAATCGAGTTATACTAATGGAAAAAGGTCCGGTCGCCCGGACTTTTTTCCATTAGTATAACTCTACTTTTAAAACACTGTCTCTCGGTATGTTAAATGGGTTTAACATAGCGAGACAGCTTTAAAATAAGCAACGGAGATCTCCGTTGCTTATTTTAAAGCTGTCTATGTTAAACCCATTTAACATAGCGAGACAGGTTTTTAAAAAAAAGCAACGGAGAAAGCAAGATCTCCGTTGCTGTTTCGCTAAGTTAAATGGGTTTAACATAGCGAGACAGTTTTAAAATAAGCAACGGACATCTCCGTTGCTTATTTTAAAGCTGTCTTGCTATGTTAAACCCATTTAACATACAACAGTAAAAAGCAACGGAGATCTTGCTTTCTCCGTTGCTTTTGCCAACTCTGATGTACTGCGCGCAGTACATCAGAACTGCCGCGGATGCCAGACATCTGCAGAAGGGCAGTAAACAGGCATTATACTATGCCATTATTTAAGAAAAGTAATAGTTTCTTTTCTTAAATAATGTCATGGTATAATAGCAATAACCCACTTCTGGGTGTGGGTAATGCTGTATTTACCCAAGGTTGGCTTTGTTTGCCAACCATGGGTAAATCCAGCATTACCCACACCCAGGCGTGGGTTATTGCTATATTATTGAGCTAGGAGGAGAGTTTGAGTTAGTGGCAGGTTTCCCAAGAGCTCTGTGTGCCCTTTCAATGCCAAAGGAAAGTCCTTCTTTTAAATTAAAAAATTCAGGGATCCAGCTTGATAAAAAGGAAATAATATCCTCACCATCTGTGTTTTCAGGCAATCTGAAAATCCTGATGTTATTTCTCCTCTCCATTTTCCAAGTCATCTAATTTATTAACCAACCAAGTGTTTTGTTTAAGAAGCAGTTCTTTCTGTGTTTCCACTTCCTTGGGTCTGCTTTCTAAGTCATTTAGAGAAACCTCTATTCCTGTTATCCTTGTCTGGTGGTGGTGTAGCATTTCCTTGAGGGTGTCAGCCTGTTTCTGACTGCTTGTTTTAAGATTTTCTAGGTTCTCTTTAAAATCATCCATCTTTAAAGACAACTCCTGCAGGGTAGATGTCATTTGTTGTAGCTCCTTCTTTAAGGCAGCATCCTGATGAGAATTCTTTGAGTTGCTCATTTTAACAAGTGAATATATCTCCAAGCTTTTTGACAGGAAATTATTTGTAAAACTTCACCAAAGTTTCTAATTATGTAAATTAGTCCTTAATCTATAATATTTTATACTTTGAAGAAAAAAAAAAGAATATTTTTCCTGTCTTATTTAACTAGTTTTATGGAGCTCTAAAATACTGCTGGTTTCAGTTAGCCATTCAAGCTCCGCCCCTCTTGTTCCAAACTTCTGAGATCTCTCTAATTGCTGCAGGTGCTTAGTACGGTACACACTAAATGGGGCATTATACTCTATTATGGGCAAGATAAGTGACGAGTATTGGGGGGGGGTTATAACTTCTTTTGCTCTTGAGGTGATGCCTTTACTAATCAAGTGAGCTATGTGGAAAGCTTTCCTTACAACAGTAGACACATGGAGGTCGAAGTTAAGGTCGCGATCAACCTGTGATTTCAGGTCCTTTATACTCATGGGTACTAAAGATATTGTTGTCGATTTGATATTGTGAAGGGACACTGTGCCGAATGGAATGATGATGCATTTCTTTGCATTCAGTTTGAGACCATAACTAATACACCAGTCGGTGGTCTGTGTGAGACCCTCCTGGAGTATACTGACATCATTTGGGGATTCAATGATTGTTTGATTAATTTCATATAAATACTAGGTGCATTTGTTATACACTGGTCATCTGACGAAGTCTATCTAACAAGACGAAAACGCATGTTATAGTACTGAAGGCGTTCATGCTTTATCTGTGTTAAACTGCTATCTGGTTCGTGTTCATTGTATGTGGATTAAAAAAACTTTCTTAAGTTGTGGCTGACTCTCCTCTCCGTGTATCGGCACTTCTTGGTTGGATTTGTTGATTCAATGATTGTACCTAGTTTGCAGTCATCTGCAAACTTGATCAGCCACAACCCTCTAGTTTTGACCTGAACTTCTGAGAAGTATATACCAAACAGCATTGACCCCCCCCCCCGTGGCACCCCACTGGTAACAGGTCTGCTGGTTGATGTGGAGTTATGCACTTTGATGGCATCTATCCGGTTTATGAGCCAGTTAGTAACCCTTCCCATCTTACAACAAAGGGGTTTACATTTTTTGCTAAGTTTATCGATAATACCTGAATGTGGGATTGTGTCGAAAACCTTTGCCAAGTCAAGGTATGCTATGTCGTCATCAATGGCCTTGGTACCACTTTCAAAGAAATCCACCAGATTTAACAGGCAGGATCTGCCCTTCACAAAGCCGAATTGGGTAGGATCCAAGGTTTAGAGGTCATCTATGTGTTTGAGGTCCATAATGATACATTCCATGACCTTACAGATGAGGCTGGTCAGGCTTATGAGTCTGTAATTCCCTAGGTCTGTTGCTGGGCCACCATTGTGGAGGGGAATAACTGCAGCTGTTCTCCATTCTGCAGGAACAAAGCCTGTGGTTAGGCTTTGATTGAAAAGGGTACTTAGTGGTGATGCTAGTTCATGTTTTAGCCTGTTTAGAAGAAGCCTGGGATGTCATCTGGTCCCAAGAAGCCGTGATCTTTGCTTTGGACAAGGATTCGAGGACCTGTTCTTCACATATGTAAGGTGGGGAGGGGGGTTGGGGAAGGGTTTTTGTAAGTTAGGAGAGGATAAGGGAATGAATTTTTTGCCAAACATATCTGCTAGCAGGATCACTACCCCGGTGGGGTCAGTGTATGTGATATCATTGGCCACCAGTTCTGCGCACGCTTGGGTCCTACCCTTTAGGTTATGTATGTAGCTGTAAAAGGTCTTATGGTTATCCTTGGCATTTCTTGCTAGGTTTCTCTCAAAGGAGCTCTTGGAGGATTTGACAACTTGTCTTATTTGCCTGTTAAGTTTGAGGAGGGTGCTTTTACATTGCTGGGTCCTTGTCTTTGTTTTCTTGGACAATAACTTTCTCTGTTTATTGTATCTTTCCTAGCTTAACAGCAGTTGACATCAGATGAAGTCAAACCCTAAGGTTTCAGCCTTGAAGCCAGTATCTCAGCTGCAGGGGTTCATTTCTGTATGTGACAGTTCCATATAATAGTAGAGTCTTAGAATTAGGCAGAGACTGGGGGAAAACAGTTAACCTGAAGAGGAAGTCTTTCCATTTCCCAATTCTTCTTCCATTAATTTCCTGCACTATCCACCACACTACTTATTCCTTTTGAAGAAGCTTTTATACATCTGAAAGTTTTGTTAGACTTAATCATTCTGAAGATGCTTTTGTGCACCTTAAAGTTTTGTTAGACTTAATCATTCTGAAGACTGTCTTCAGCACCTGAAAGACTCATTGTAATCATTGACAAATGAAGTGTCCAGACTGCACAGTATATGGACCTCCATGAACCTCTTGGGTCATCATCTAGTAGCTGTCTCCATAAGTCTGAATGGTGGCCACTGCTATGCAGAAGACTTCCTCACAAAACACACACACACACACACACACACACACCTTTATGCAGGACTGGATGAAGAATTAGAGCTTTATCATTTACATGTTGGGTGGAGGGGATTAAAGAGTTTGTTTTAATTTGAGTGTTGTTATTCATGCCACCCTTCTGGCCAGATGCAGTGGGAAATTGCAGAAGGAAAGTTTTTACGTCTGTTTGGAGTACTGTGAGACAGAAATTATGGAAAAGCCTGTCTGGATTACTGTAGGATTTGCAGAGGGCCTATGGACAGTAATTTTGGTATGGTGGATACAAATGCCATGACTTTGCCCTTCATAGCTGTTGTGCGCAAGAAGCCCCTATTAGCCATTTCAGACCTGTACATTGAGGTTTAACAAGACCTTCTTAACTCCCATTTTGAGGGGAACAGACTGAAGTTGGAGGGTCAAACCATAATTGGAGAAATAAATAAAATGTTCTGACATTACCTTTGTGTACTTTGTCTTGTCCCACCTACAGAAGGAGCCTTTTTTAAAGCTATCAGAAATATGCCACTTGACAACAGGGCTAGCCCACCGAGAAATCCCAGAATAGTTTATCTCACTTAAGCCTAAAACTCCTTTTTTGTATACTTCCAGTTCACACCCATACCACCTTATGGAGTCCAGAACTTTTTTGGGTCTGGCTTCACTAAGTGACCTACCAGATAATAGGCAGTATTAGAAGAGGCAAGGAGTTAACAAAATGGCACTAAAATGGTTAGTCTAAGATGTCATACAGTAGAAAAATTAATCTTTGTTTGCTACTTATTCATATTTTTAAATTTATTTTCATAACTGTTCACATTTTATTGAGGTGTGTGGTATGAAACACCAATGTGGGCAGTTCACGGTCAGTGATGGTTTATATTTATATCACACAATACTGAAATATTACTAGTTGCTTACTAGTAATTATGAAAATAAGCAATATTTCCATATGTGTATAATACTTCAAAAACAAGTGACTTACAAACTGTAAAAATACAAAAGAAAGTCTCTGTTCCTTTAGGTGGTGACCCAGGTAGGAAGGAATACCAGCTATGGCGAATAGCAGGTCAAAAAATCAGTAAAACGTGAATGCATGAATGGCTCATAGCTAAAGCAATAAACCAAGATTAAACACATCACCTGCCTACCCTCAGTTGCTTGCCCTTGGTGTATTTATATAATCATGCATCTAGAGATCTGCCTTGAGGATTCTGTAAAAAAATCAAATTAGGTAGTTGACTCATCTCTCAAGTAGTTGAAAGCAATTTAAGAACGGAAAAAATACACGAGTCTGTACTTGACTCAGCTACCTAATTTATTTATTTATTTATTTATTTTTTTTTTTTTTACAGAATCCTCGAGGGGGATCTCTAGATGGAATGAGGGTACCTAGAGACCAGTTCTGGATCTTTCTCTGCTCAACACCTTTTTCAAGGTCCCTTCTTTCTGGATTCTGTATCTTCAGATCATGTTTCCTCCTCTTCCTGAGGCCTTCTTGGCTTCTGTGGATCTCAAGGATGCATACCTTCACATCCCCATTCAACCTCTGTTAAGGAAATGTTTTCTCTGTTTCTTCCTCTCATTTTCAATTTTCTGCTTTGCCCTATGGCCTTTCTGCTGCCCCAAGGGTATTCACCAAATGCCTCACTCCTGTCATTGCCTTTTGCAGACCTCAAGAGATACAGATTTTTTCCTATCTGTGCAACCTGCTCATTCTCCCAACAGTTAGTTGTGGGATCTCCACCTGACCACTTGTCTTTTGCAAAGTCTGGTGCTCACCATAGCTCTCTGTTCTGACACCCTCCCAGGATTATATTTTCCTGGGGTGCAGCTTTCAGACTTTTCCCATGTTGGCTTTTCTTCCTGCTTCAGAGGTTTTGTCTCTTATAAACTATTTTAATTTTCTCCTTCCTCTGTCTTCTCTTACAGCCAAGGAATGTCTCAGGGCTCTGGGTTTCATGGCCTCCACTATTCCCATGTTTCATGTTGCCAGGCTCCATATGAGGATGCTACATTGGTACCTCAAATTAGTGTCTTCAACACTGCCACCATGTAGAGTTCCAAGTTCCTTTACTTTATCTCATACTTTCCAGGTCTTCCCTTTCAGGCTCAAATTCCTTCTCAGGAGCTGTTCATGGATGCCTCAGACTTGGGGTGTGGAGCTTCTCGTGGCCCTCTAAAGGACCAGTGTCTCTGGCCCTCCTCATCAGAGGCCAGATCATATCAATGTAAATGAGATAAGAGCTCTAATTATAGCGTTGTAAGCTTTTTATTACCTGCTCCACCCTGACCCCTTTAAAGTCTTCACAGAGAATAGCACTGTGATCCTTTGCAGTGATTCTTCAGCTGGTTTACATTCCTTCAGAGCTTAGTCTAGTGGCCGACTCATTGAGTAGATCCAGAACACAGGGTCATAAATGGGTGCTTCACAGAGATGTGTTTCTGGGCATAGTCCATTGGCACGGTACTCCCCAGGTAGATCTTTTTACCTCCCCTCTCAACAGACAACTTCCTCTGTTCTGTTCAAGAGTACCAAGTCATCAACCTTGTAAAGTGGATGCCCTGTCTCTTCCTTGGAAGAGAATGTTTCTGTACCCCCCCCCCCATTTGCCACAAAATCAGTTAGGACTCCCCAAAAATCTTGTTGCTAACTTCCTTTTGGGCCAGACAACATTGGTTCCCACTTCTTTCACTTGACCAGGGGCAGTCACCACAAGTTACTTCACCGGGTGGAACTTCTCACACAAGACAAGGTATTCCTTATCTATCCTCACCTGTCAGCTCTTCAGATGACACTGTGGGTTATAGGGTTTTGATTCCTTTCAGGCACCTCTTTTTTGGGACATACTTTAGATTCTACAGGATGCCAGGAAATCAACTACCACAAAGTCATTTATATCTAAATAAATGCAAAATGCATTTTGTGTGGTGCCTGTCTCTCCTTCAGGATCCCCTTTCAGTGCGGGGTTTCTCTTATTTTTGTGATCTGCTTCATGCTGGGTTGGCATATTCTTCAGTTAAAGCTCACCTTTCAGCAGTTTCTATTTGTTTGCCCTTGAATCCTCCTTTGGCCTCTCATTTTGAGGTCAAGCAATTTCTTAAAGATGTCCTTCATATGAAGCATCTCAAAAAGCCTATACCACCTTCTTGGGGCCTCAGTTTTGTACTTGAAGAATTGACTGTGGCTCCTTTTGAACCTGCAAATTCAGCTTCCTTGCAACTTTGTACTGGAAAGACTACTTCTGTTTGCTCTTACTTCAGCCAAAAGAGTGTCTGAACTTCAGGCTGTCATGGCTATTCCTCCTTTTTACATTTTTCATGGAGACTCTTCACACTAATCCTTCTTTTGTGCCCAAGGTTGTTAATGAGTTGCCTCTTAATCAGTCTGTTCACCTTCCTTTTTGTTCTCCACAGTCTGCCAGTGAGAAGGTTCTTCACACCTTGGATCTGTACAGACAGCTCTGGTATTATTTGGATAAAACAAAGGCAGTTCATAAGTTTGAGTAGCTTTTTGTTTCTTTTCATCTGAGGACTTCCAAGCAAACCATCTCATCCTGGATATCCAAGGCCATTTCCTTTTGTTATATTCCATTAATGGCAAATGTCTTTCTTCATCTATAAAGGCACATTCTTCAAGGCCGGTTGCCCCCTTTTACAAGGGTGCAGGTGCCAGTTCCATCCTTGAAGTTGCTACTTGGTCATCTTTCATACTTTTACTACATATTATAAATCAGATATTTCCAGGGCAGGTTTTGCCAAGACTGTTCTGCATGGGTTTCTATAGGATCATAGCAGGATACTACCGTAGATACTCTAATTAATACCCAGGATTGTATTAATTAATGACTGCCCATGTCCAGGAGGGTTGTGGGCACTATCCCAGGTAAGAATTTATGGTGCCCCATGAATTTGTCCAGGTTCCTTTTGAACAGTGTCATAGAAGTGCTCTGCTTCACATGAATTGGCAACCTATTCCAAAGATGCCACAGTCACTGGGAAACAAATCTGCCTTCTGTGCCTTCTCCTAGGCTTCTTAGATCTTGTACCATCCCCTATGTAAGGAATACTGCCAACAGTGATTTGGAAGGGCGAAGTGCAGTTGTGTAAAGTCTTGCCATAACAGTAGATGTCCTTCACTTCTCTGTTGCTGTATTTGGTCCCTCCTTCCATCTTCGTCGTCCCTAGCTCTTGCCCCTGTGCTTTTTTTGCCCTCTTCATTTTTTTTTTCCTTTTTGGATGTACATGTTCTGTTTTGTCCCCAAGGGTATTCTTTTCCTCCTGGGACAAATCAGTTCTGAGTGTATATTCTTTTCCTCCTCGGACAAATCAGTTCTGAGTATATGAGTCTGTATATCTCCTTTATGCCCTACGCCTTATGTGGGAAGCATACATGTGACGTATGGCACCTATAAAATATAAAGGCTTTTGTGTACTGGCAGGATGCTGAGCTGTTCCTGGCAGGAGATCCCTTATGTAAAGAATACTGCAACAGTGAAAAAAAAGACAGGACATCTACCGTTATAATAAGATTTTGCATAACTGTACTTTTCACACCAGGACTACTGCAGTGCTGCCTACCATAAGGTGGGTAAGGGAGACTTGAGCCTGACAGCAGGTGGTGCAGAATGCTGCAGTATATTTATTAATGAGAACCATTAAGTACTACCAAATTTCAGCTGTGCAGCATCAACTGCAATGGCTGCCAGTGGCATAAAGATATGAATGTATGATTTTTGCCTTGATATACAATATCCAGGATTGCTGTGTTCTCTCCTACATTAAAAACCTTATGTGAACTATCAGACATTTTGGTCCCTGTTATAGGCAGGGAGTTGTTGAATATTCCAGAATGTGGTCTAGAACACTCGGGTTGAAATTCTGTTGCCTCTTGTACTCCTTACCTGTGGAATTCACTGCCTTTTACATTTTAAGCTGATGGTGGTGCAGTTCAAGAAGTCTGTTTAAACCTACCTTTTCCACAGAGCATACCATTATAGTGACCCGTTTATAATTGATGTTTAGTATATTATTATAAATGTATAATTCTTACTATTTTCCTGTTATTACTTGTTTGTTATTAAATTATCTGTGCTTGTTCGGATGACATTGTAAACATGTATGAATGACTAATGTTCTGTTTTGCTTATGTAGCTTTGTAAGCTGATTTTTTTTTCTTTTTTCACCAGGGCCATGCCTACAATTGGTCAGCTTTGATCAATGCACTACCCAGAAAACTAATATAAATATAAATAAAAATTATAAAAACATGTTAATACTGATTATTTTATTAGTAAACCATATTTGGGAGTGGGTTGTGATGAGCTTGTCCACTATTGGTGCTTTGGCCTTGTGACTAAATAAAGCTAGATGTGCTTAAACCACTGTTATCCGCATCCATTGTTCATTGTCATTATTTAGAAAAGAGGTTTCTTAACTTTTTTTTTTTTTTAATTTTGCCACAGTAGAGTGGAATCCCCCCCCCCCAGTCTGTGATGCAAGCCTGTAGGGATGGTTTTGTGATGCACTGTGCATGTTTACATCTGCATAGTTAATGGCATTTACAGAGTAGATCACTGTAGCTCATTTCCTGCCACTTTGTGCAAGTTACTAATTTATGTTTAGGTTGGAATTATAAATGCAGCTTGTTTGTCTAAAATGATCTGAAATGCACTTTTTTCTGATTATGGTGTATTTATATTGATGGTTTGGTGTACAAAAGTATGTAGTATAGGCAACATTTTGACTGTTTTCAGAGTAGTCTGAGGAGCTCTGAATGTGTTCAAAATAAATGTACGTGGCATTACAGTATAGCAACTGTGCATTTTCATTCCGGAGTGGTATATGTTTGATATCTTGTTTGAGTCAGTTGTAGCAGGGTTATAATTTTATCACTTTACAAAATAATGGTGCTCCTATCTTTTATTCCAGTAACAGTTATTTTTTACTCAGGTTAAAAATATATATTTCTTTGAGTAAAGCAGGATTTAATGACTTTGCTGATTGTTCTATCCCGTTGCAATTTACATTTTGAAATATAAAGTAGCTCCATTACATAATTATTGATATTTAATGTCCACTTTTCAGACTCTTGTAATGCAATTATATTTAGTTGTATTTTGCCTGATGAGTTTTGTAATTATAATTTTAGTCTTTGTTAAATAAGTATTGATTAACAAATTGGTTATTTGAGTTTCACATGGTCTGCTTCTTTTTCCAACTAATTCCTGCCGGATTTACCTAATGCCAAAGATGTGTTGGCAGGTGGGTAGTAACACATTGCCTGTGTGTGTGTGTGTGTGTGTGTGTGTGTGTGTATGTATGCGTACGCGATTGCTCTACAGAGGACAGGTGTCCAACAGTGAGCAGATTCTTTCCTTTACCCATAGTTTGCAAGCATAGGTTCTTGTGCCTCTGCCTCTTCAGATATAGAAAAATAGATGGATGTTGTAGTTAGTTTTTATAATTGTACACTGAATCAAGAGAATTGTATACTTTGCATCAATTAAATATATAAGCTTATTTTTGCACTTTTGGAGTATGTGAGTATAGGTTCATAGATTAGTACTAGGCTAATTGCCCTTGCGTGCCATTTTAAGCCTAGCCAATTATCCCTTGTGAAACTCAAACCCTGCACCTTGTGTTTGTAAGGCAAACACCTTAACCATTAGGCCACTCTCCCAACCCTATAGCTTTAACTTTGTTGAAGAGGATGCAGTTAATTGTGGAAGCAGTCCAGTTTGAGAATCTTAGTAAACTGCAGAAAGAAGTTTATACATATATATATATATATATATATATATATATATATATATATATATATATATATATCCTTTCTTTGTAACCAGACTTACCGTATTGTTCATATTATTCTTTTCTTGTATGTTGCACATATATATATATATATATATATATATATATATATATATAATATATCCTTTCTTTGTAACCAGACTTACCGTATTGTTCATATTATTCTTTTCTTGTATGTTGCACACTTTAGGCTAAATAGGTTTAGACTACATAGGGATTTTTATATTCCAAGTAGACTTCAGAGGATTTTCCCTCAAATGGAAATTAGTTTTCGGAGATGCAACGGGAAGGAGAAGAGGGAATTGAAAATATGTATTGTGGGAATATAAGGAATTAACTGTGGTATAAGGACACCTTGCAAAATGCTCAGACAAAAATATTGGGGGAACCTAATATATTAACCAAGGAGGTGAGGCTGCCGAGTTTGAAACTGGCGTTTGAAATGTCAAGGCATAGTAAGGCATTATTAAGTTTATTCTTATTAGCAGCAAAAAAGCAATCATATGAAAGTTCTGAATAGATTAAAGAAAATAAATGTCTTGGAGATTACAAGATGGGGGAAGCAAAGTTCATAGAAATGGTGCATTTGTGAACATTATATTCAAAATAGTGTTCAAATAGATTATTAAGTAAGCCAGGTTAGTAGGAATTTAAAACAATATTTAGTATTTTCTAATTTAATTCTTGTATGATGGAGCTTGTACGTGGTAATGCAAAATGTTAGTTGAGATTTTCTGTCTTTAGTGTACTAATATGTGTTCTGTTGTTGTGAATTAGTATGCTGAATACACAGTTGTTTCAAAACAAAAAAAAAATAGTTGCAGACTGGTGTTAAATAAAAGTAATTTATGATCATTAACTTATTTTTCCCATTTTACATAGTGTTCAAATGTTGTCAACTGTTTCCATCTCTCTATATATTCAAAGAGATTGTCCTACCGTTGACATTTGTGACAGACTGTTGTAGGTTTTCTCTCATGCAAACCAACCAACTCTGCTTTACCATATTGCCTTCTGCCTTCTTGTACATGTGACTAAACCAATGTAATCTGTTTTTATTGACCTTCTCTAGAACCGTGGCTAATTGGCTTCTGCTCTGATGTCTTCATTTCTTCACCACAATTTTTATCCTACTGCCCATCTCAGGCACTTCAGCTCAACTCTTCTGCCTTCATTAGCTATTTTTTCCCATGGAGAAACACTGATCACACATCACTGTTTCATACACCTTAACTTTACAGTTTCTTTAGCATTTTTCTGTCACATACTACCCCTGACACTTTGAGCCAGTTGCTGCAGCCCCCTGATTCTAGCTTTGATATCCTCATTTAGACTTCCCTTGTCATCCGCACTACCCAGATACATGAAGCTGTTAACCTGTTCTACTGTTTTCCTTTCTCAGTTTTCTGCTTCTAAATTTCTCCATTTTCTTCCATGACCACTGTCATTTTGTTTACTGTCTCATCTTGTGTGCCTACAATTTTACACTCCAGGTCCATTTTATTTGTTGAAGTTTTTATTTAGTGCCTGCTTGCAGTGCCGCATGTCCTGCATGCAGCAGCTCTGTTGTTCTGTTGCCCCTGACCTGTTTGCCAATGTAATCCTCTTCTTTTCAGCATTTTGTTATGTTTCATTTTATTTATTCATAACTGTAGGATATCTACTGTCTTTAACCTACTATGGCATGACTACTGTGTATCCTGTCACAGCATGTTGATGGCACATGACCCTTGTGTCTTTGTTGCATACCTTAATTAGATTAGAGGTTGAACGTTTTTCCCAGACCTCCACTGTAAAACTCATTTAGACTTCCCAGTTGTCAAAGTTATCTTTATGTTCTTATAGTGTAGTTTATGGCTGCTTTTAGAATTGTGCACAAATTGTGTTGACTTGAAATGCTAGCAACATAATACCAAGAGAGGGCATGTGCTTTGTAATCAATAATTTGTTGTTGCTTTTCTATATTATCCTTCTCATACCGTATAATATTTTGTTGTCTAGGATGAACTTTGATGAAAACAAAATTAATGATGACATATGAATAAATACAAGCAAGCAAGAATGATGCCAAAGAAATGGAGACACTACAACATTTAAGGAAATATTGACCACTTTTAATGGCTGTAACATGTAAACTAAAGGTGAACTGAAATGTTTGAACTGCATGTAACCTTAAAAGGTTGTGTACAAAGCTGTAACTTTTTTGTTACTTAATATTTATACAGTTCTTTTTGAACTGTGTATCAAGTCTTTAAGACTTGTTTTTATTCTTTGTATAATACATAAACAATTACTGAAATAAGTATACAAATACTGTATTTTGGAGGTCAGCATTTGGATGGATATTTTTGGTCAGCTGTGTGTCTGGTTTGGAATTTAATAGTATTTTAAATAGATTTATTTGAGAATTTGAAGCAAGCAGGCTGAGTTTTCTATTTGAAATATTTAGTGGAATGGATATTTATTTGTTTTTATTAAAATATTTTGTCATAACATTTCTCATCACTTCATGTTCCACTTACTTGTGCTATACATTGATCAGTTTATAATATTTGAAGAGATTTCTGTCAGATTCATTATTGCATTCTCATGAAAATCTTAAGTGAGTAACTGTACTCCATATGTCTATGATGGAACTTGTAAACTGTATTAAAATTAATTTAGGTGTACTAATGTGAAACCTTCTAAATATGATGTTACACGAGCATGATAAGGAGGTATCATTTTATTTGAGTAGAATTTTTTAAGCACTTTCATAGAGTTTTGAATGTAATGTAGCCTGAAGACACTGTAATTGTTCCACAGTATAAATCACTGAACTTTGATAAATATTGTTATTGTACATGTCCTTAAAAGTATTTCATCCCACTAAGTCTTTTTTAAATAGATAAACTGCTCTAAGATGTCAGCAATAAAGAATGTCGCTTGCATATATCTTGGGCTGTGTTTTTTTTTAATAGTGCATAATATTTTAAAGATATCCTTGAGCCGCACTAGACTCTTTAGTGACCGTGTACAGGTGACTGAAACAGTTTACTTCTGAAGCATTAAATATATTTTGGGGGTGAGTACGTATTCCAATTTCATTTCCATCTATGTTGTGTTGTTGGACATGGTTGCATGTGTGAATCCCACACTTATTTCCAGATCTGACATTGTCATAATTCATAAAACATCAACTTTCAGTCTGCTCAGCATTGGCAAAACGTTCAGTCTTCAGCTCCTCCCGTTTTCCTTTAAGTCCTTTGTGCTTTCATTTTTCTCCAGATCTTGTCTGCTGCTTGTACATACTGGGGTTCATTGTCTTTTTGCACCATTTTCTACCTTTAATATTCCAGCTTTGGATTATTATTGATCAACATTTTTCCTTCTCTTTGTTTAGGAACTTTTAGGTCGTTTTTAAGTTTCTTTGGGTGAAAAATGTCTGTTGTTACATTTGTTCTTTTGGTCACCGATTTTGTAGTCTTTCCCCACTCCTGATTTCTGCTTTAGTTGAATGCATTTAAAAATTGAGTTTTTGATGTTGCTCTTTGTTTTAATATAGAGTGGGAGATATTATTTCTGCATCACTTGATTGTTGTAAACCATTTTAGTGTATTGTTTGTGTCTGATGTGGTTAATCAGGTTTCAGTTATAGTCAGAGTTTCAGGCTTTAGAAAATGAGAGTCATGTGGACCCAAGCTGTCTCCCTAATATGGATTCTTGAAATGTGTTGCATGTTTAGAGTACTAGTCACGTTAAAGAAAACTGTGAAAAATGTGCCAAGTTTGATAAAAACCTCATGATCAGGAAGAATAAGCTACTGCTTAAAGGTGTATTACCTAGTGAGGATGGCAAGAAAGCATTCATTTAGACAAGGCAAAAAGATTACAATTTCAGGGAGATCCAAGTAGCAAGGACCTTTGCATTTCCATGGATATTGCCCCTGCTACTCATCCTCCTCCACTGCTCTCAAGTTCTTTGAAGGGGGGATAAGAAGCCTTCGTCAAAACAGAGTTCTAAATATATCTGGTCCAATTGCTGGAAGATCTTTCTCCCAGAGTTACTGTCTCTGATTCATTTGGAGAGAGCATTTCTTCCTTCCAAAGTGAACCGTGCTCATCTCTAAACACCCTTCTTCCAGGTTTTCCATTCTGTTTCTTCTTACAAGTTTGTTTTACTGGATATACATTATGTGAAGCTGTCCAAGCCATACTGCAAATGCACATGGATTTGAGTCTCATCCCATCTCCCTGTCGTTGTGGAGTAAATGGGGATAGTTCCTCCCTCCCTTCTTTAGCAGACTTCTTATTGTACGTGGTCCTGACTCAGATTAGATCCAAAGCCATCTAGTTTCCTACAGACTCTGATTCTTTCAATATTTGTTACATCCCATGAGGGGCAGCCATCAGTGCTATTAGATTCTCCATCAGTGGCTTCAGCATCTGCAGCTTCTCTGGTCTTTGAGCCCGGGTTAGGGAATTCAGCACTTTGACCACCTTTGAGCCTGCTGGTATTAGTCTTAAGATCTGTGTTCTTGGTCTTCAAGCCTTTGGGTTAAAGAGAGTCATTGACAGTCCCAGAGGGTTTGGTGTCAGCGGCTAGTATCTAGTTTGCATCAGCGCTTCCAACTTATGCCTGTGCCATATTCTAAGGATTAGGGCTTTATTAAAAGACTCTTTTCATCCTTTGTCCGAGCCTGTGTGCTTAGCTCAGAGTCAGAAGGTCTAAAGGTCTGTAGCAGAAAAGGATTGGGGAATCTGAACTCAGCTCTGCCTCTGAGTCTGGATCATTCTGCACTAAAGAGACATGCCAAAGGAACATGCACAAGGAAACACTTTGATTCCCCCTTGAAGTCTCTAGTGCTAGATATGGACACCACTAATGAGGCCAATTTCTTTTTTCCCCTTCAACAACCCCAATTATGGGGTGGTTTTACAGTTAATGCAGAAGAATGGGGTGGCTTAAGTCTACCTTATCAGCCTTGGAGAAAGTTCTATAGGGGTCTTTGCTATCCATTCACTATCTTCTTTCAAAGCACAGAGCCTGTATTCACTATATCCAAAACAGTTCCCAGTATTGCAGGAACTCTGCCCACATCCTAAAACGTTTCACTGAGAATTGTGTAATGTAAGCAAGTTTAAATGAAAAGCCTTGCTGTGCACTAACTATAACTAGTAAAATATATGCCTGCTCTGTGCTGGAAAGTGGCTGTAACATTCACCCCAAAGGAGTAGTCCTTGCACTCTAAGGACCACTTACTGAGTTGGCCACTGTCCTTTCTCTTGACCAGTAGATTACACTGTATGTGCTAGTTACTTAGTCTCCCTAACCTCCTGATGTCTGCATTCAGAAAATGAAAGAAAACATGTTCTACTTTCTGCCTCCTTGTTCATTGCTTTGTACTACTATAAATTGATTGCTGTTTGTTGTAGTTGATCCTACAACCAGTTCATACCCATCCCCTCTAATTCTACCATTATACTTCTCACATACACATTTAACCTGCAACACCCATTCCCTAATCCTCCCAAACAACCTTACTGCTATCTCACAACACTCCTGTTTCTATTTTCCCATTTCCCAACTTCCATCTAAAGTTTAACATTATTCCTGACAATCTTTCCCCCACCCATACTGCTTTGCACTATATCCACACATACTTGAACCCTTCCCTAACACTACCCATCTGTTACGCTACATTTCATCTTCTATTTTCCCCAAATATACCCTCACGTATTCCTATCTTAACAACATACCCATACTCTATCCGTTCATACCCCTCTATTTCTTACATTTCAGAAGCATAAGAGAAGATACCAGAACAACCTAACTTCCTTCCTTTGTAGAAAATGCTTCCTTCCTACCTACCTTCTGCCAGCGGTCAGACTGTACCACTAAATGTCCTAATGACCTGTGCTTTCTTCCTTCCTTCGTGATCCCTACTTCCCCACTAACTGCCATCAGTAAAATACAAATCACATTACTTAATCATGCCACCACTCGGCTTATCCTCTGTTAGTCTCTTTCTGCTCTATCTCATCCTACCATGATTCAATAATCTCTCTCAACATCTCTCCTACTCTATCCCAGCCACCTATCTATACTTCTCCCTAAACACTCCAGTGTCGCACCACACCTATTTAATGACACCTCTCATCTTTGCCCCAGATATAGACTTCTTCAGTTCAACTCAAATCATAATAAAATGAAGTGGAAAATGCTCTCCAAAATCAGGAATTAATAGTATGCTAGTATACTAAAATCTTTCCAGAAGACATTCACCCTAATCCTGGTCCCAATTATCAGAACTAACATCAAGACAATTCTCTTGTATGCACTACTCTAACCCCACAATAGTCAACCCCCACCACTCTAATCTAACTTTTGCTGCCATAAGTATTAGACGCATTAAGAAATAAAGGTACTGAACTTACTGAAACTTGTCTTAAATCCAGCATAAACACTCTGAAATTACATTCCCCCGGCTGTAATATCATTTGTAATGACCATATAAAGAGGAAGGGTGGCGGTATTGCTCAGCAGAACTTATTACTTTCCTGAAAATAAAGAAATAAGAACAAATATATGTATTGCTGTCCTTTTATCCTTTACATCCTTTCTGGTGACAATACAGCTACATTGGAATATATCCTGCATTGGATATCCATAACAGTTCTCAAGAAACATTACTACTTGGTGATGGTAATATCGGTCGGACGTAAACTCATGTTAGGTGTTGGGTAGTTAAAGGTTATCTTTCACACAATGAATAAATAGACCCACACATTTATAGAAAGACATCATGTTCCTTATTTGACTGGTTCTTAGTAACAGGCCCTAGCAAACTCACCACCACAGGTAGAATGTCACACTCTGTGACCATCTTCCAGTCTATAAAACCTCACACATCCACTTAAACAGCATGTTTATAAAATAACAAGCAACCTGTCCATGTTTAACTTGGCAGTATTCATTACTACCCTATCATTTATTAACTGGAATATCCTACAAATCATCCCCTTAGATGATACTGTAAGAGAATTCAATACAACTTTCCTAAATATCATAAATAGCATATCTATATTAGAAGACCGGATGTTTAGGTGATTGAACACCTAAACATCGATCTTCTAATATCGAACCGCACAATGTCGAACGTCCCAGGGAAACACGTCCCTTGGCCATAACACAAAAAACATTACTTTACATCTAAATTAAGTAGGGGGCTACACTCCCCCCACCCCCCTAACTAAATATACCAACTCTGAGATCACTCAACAGTAGGGAAATAGCAAACTCCGGTGAACGGCCAAGGGAAGTCTTTCCCTGCTTTAAATCGTCCGTTCGTCGTTTTTTTGCTTTCGATGTTAGAAGATTGATGTTTAGGTGTTTGATCACCTAAACATTCGGTCTTCCAATATAGACCCAAATAGCCTTGCATCTCCTAGAAGAAGGAGAGTAAAAAAGTACAGTTTTGTACCTACCATAAATGTAGATGTTTGAGGATCCACATTGCTGCAGTCATAACCTGTGGGTAGTCCGCTGTCCTCGGTCGGCCCGAATACCAAAGAGTTAGGCTGGCGTCGGTCATGGTCACCCGGAGCTGACGTTAGTACGTAGTAGTACTTAAGCGCATGACCGACGCCATATCCTCAGTCTTTCTTGCCCCAGATGTCAGAAGGCCTTAAAAAGGAAAGGCCAGAGCCGAAAAAGAAAATGTCCAACAACCACCAGGGAGAAAATAACAATTATCCCAAAGGAACAACAACAACAACCCCAAACAATAGAGGGGAAGGAGGGAGGGAAAATAGGACTGCAGCAATGTGGATCCTCGAACATCTACATTTATGGTAGGTACAAAACTGTACTATGTTCTTCGTCTCACATTGCTGCAGTCATAACCTGTGGGTAGAATCCCAAAGCAAAGGAAAAGGGAGGCTGGCAAACTAAAAAGCATTAGGGGCTGCTAACATGCCCTGTAAGACTGCAGTGGCAAACCCAGCCCTGGACTTGGAATAAAGAGGGAGATGGTAATGCTTAGTAAAAGTGTGAACAGAACTCCAAGTAGCTGCTTCCAAAATATCCTTAGTAGCTACCCCCCTCAAAAAAGCAGTAGATGTGGCAGTAGCCCTAGTGGAATGAGGTCTGATCCCAGCAGGAACATTCTTCCCGTGATGAGAATAACAAAAAGCAATACAATGACCAATCCACTTTGAAATAGTCTGCTTTGAAACAGCTTTCCCTTGCGAACTCAAAGCAAAAGAAACAAATAACTGTTGAGTCTGTCTGAACTCCTTAGTTCTGCTCAAATAGTAATGTAACTGCCTGTGGATATCCAAAGAATGCAAGACTTTTTCCCCCCTTATTTTGGGGATCAGCATAAAAAGTAGGCAAATGGATAGACTGGTTCAAGGCCACATTAGAAATCACTTTTGGCATAAAAGTAGGATTAGTACGCAAAGAAACTCTATCCTTATGGAATATCAGAAAGGGTTCAACTGCCAGGAGAGCCTGCAATTCAGATACCCTCCTAGCAGAAGTAATGGCCAACAAAAAAGCAGTCTTCCAAGACAAAAACTTCAATTCAGACGTAGCTGCAGGTTCAAAAGGAGGCAAAGTAAGCTTCTCCAACACAAAATTGAGATCCCAGGAAGGAGTAGGAGCTCTCCGTGGGGGTCTTATATTTTTTGCCCCTCTAAGAAATTGCTTAAACAAAGGGTGAGAAAATAAAGGAGGGTCACAATCATAGTGAGCAGAAATGGCTGTAGCATGAACCTTCACAGAGGAAAATGACAAACCCTTGTCTAGTAATTCAGTAAGGTACTGTAGTGTAAAACTCAAATTAGGCACCGAGACATCAAAGCCCTTTGTTGTGCTCCAAAGAAAAATCTCTTCCATTTATCAGCATAAACTTTTCTAGTGCTGGGCCGCCTGGCTTCCAAAATGACATCTAAAACTTGTTGAGGAAGTTGAGATCCCACAGGCTCTAAAACAGAATACGCCAGGCCGTTAGATGCAGGGACTGCACCCTGACATTGAGCAAATGACTGCTTGACTGGGACAACAAGTGAGGAAGCTGTGGCAAAGGCCAAGGAGGCTCCTGAATTAAACTCCTCAGCAGAGGATACCAGTGCTGACGTGGCCAATCTGGTGCTATTAGAATCATGCAAGGCTTGTCCCGCCTGACTTTCAAGAGTACCTTGGGAAGGAGAGGCAGAGGAGGAAAAGCATAGACGTGAAGGTTGTTCCAACTGAAAGATAGAGCATCCACTTTCCAAGCTTTTGGGCGAAACATCTTTGTGCAAAATTTTGGTAGTTGGAAAATTAGAGAAGCGAACAGATCTATGTCTGGAGTTCCCCAAGCCACTGTCAACTGTTGGAATACCTGAGGATCCAATTTCCACTTGTGGGGGTCCACAATTTGTCTGCTCAATACATCTGCTAGGGAGTTCTGTGCTCCTGGCAGAAACCGTGCTTGAAGAGTGATGTACAAACTCAGAGCAGTCTCCCACAATATCATTGCTTGTCTGCAGAGAGGGTAAGAATGGGTTCCCCCCTGCTTGTTGATGTACCACATGACTGTAGTGTTGTCTGTTCGAATCAACACCTGTCCTGGTTGAAGTAGGCCCTTGAAAGCCATCAGGGCAAACTGGACTGCTAACATCTCCTTCATGTTGATATGCAAATGCTGTAGTCTGGGAGGCCACGTGTCTTGAATCCATTTCCCATTGAAGTGTGCTCCCCAAGCCAGGTCTGAGGCATCCGTCGTTATGATCTGACTCGCCTCTGGTCGGGTCACAGAGAGTCCCTTGTTTAGGTGACATTCCTGTGCCCACCACAAGAATTCCTTCTGGATGCAAGGTATTATCTGAATGACAGTGTCCAAATCGTGGCAGTGTTGAGTCCATACACTTTTGAGATACCATTGTAGCTTCCTCATATGCAGTTTGGCATTGGGAAGTACTAGAATGCAAGATGCCATGAACCCCAAGGCTTGAAGGACTGTCCTTGCAGTCAGCCTGGACAGTACTGATAATTGCTGGAAGTATAGGTGAAGAGTTCTTTGTTTGTCCGGGGTCAGAAAAGCCATCTGAGAGGCTACTAGACTGGACTTTATTTCGTTCACAGAATACCCTAGGCACCTTAAAACTGCCATTACATACTGTAGATGTTGAAGTAACTTGTCTTTGTCTTGAGCAAGAATCAGGCAATCGTCCAGATAAGGATAAATTTGTATTCCCCTCAGTCTGAAGAAAGCTATTACAGGAGCCAGAACCTTTGTGAACACCCTGGGCGCAGTAGATAAACCAAAGGGCAATGCAGAGAACTGATAATGAGAAGTACCAGCCCGAAATCGCAGGAATCTCCTGCAGCTGGGCCTGATAGGAATGTGAAGATAGGCCTCTTTGAGATCCAGAGTTACCATCCAGTGATCTTTGCCTAGCATAGGCAGAAGTTGCTGTAATGTTAGCATCTTGAACTTTGGAATGTCTAGGTATGTATTGAGAATGGACAAATCCAGAATTGGCCTCCAAGTGTTTCCTTTCTTTGGCACTAGGAATAGACGGGAATAAAACCCTAGGCCTACTTCTGACGGAGGTACCACCTGGATTGCTCCCATCTGTAAAAGCAAAGAAATTTGTTCCTGAGCCTCCAGCCTTTGCTGAGGAGGTACATCTGGCATGCCTTTGAAAGGAGGAAAAGTGTGAAAATAAAACTTGTAGCCTTGATTTATTATTTCCAACACCCATTTGTCCTGGGTGACCAAATGCCAATTCTGTTTGAAAAGTGCCAACTTTCCTCCTAGAGGAGCTGCCAGGAAAGAAGGATCCGGCACCTGAAGGTACAGGTCATTGGGTCTGTTTACGAAAAGGCTGACCCCTGCCCTCACCAGAAGATTGTGCAGGAGAACTCCAAGTCCTAGGTCTGAAAGAACCCTGAGCGTGAGCCCTGCCCCTACCACGTCTAGCCCTGCCTTTAGACTGAAAATCCGAAGAAGGGTAGGACCATCCTCTTGCAGGCCAATTCCTGCTAAACTTAGGGGGCTGCACTTGCAAAAAATCCTTAACCGTCTCCATAGACTTAGCTTTATTTTCCATCTTTTTCAAAACTGACTCCACAGGGGAACCAAAAAGAACTTCAGATTGAAGAGGAGCATCCAAAATCCGAGCTTTAACATGCTCTGACAAATTTTGATCCTTAAGCCAGGCATGTCTACGAATAACTGAACCAGTAGCAGCCACCCTGGATGAAGCCTGAAGAGCATCGAAGCCACACTGCAATTAATGTTTACCAACTTGATCTGAAGCATGAACCAAGTCCTGCAATTCCTTACACTCTATACCCTCAGATAAAGCATCTACCTTAGATTTCAATTGACCTAACAGAAAGTTCTGATACTTCAGCATATGAAATTGGCAATTTAAAGCCCTCATAGCTAATGTAGAAGAGGTGTACACTTTTTTCTCCCACCTATCCAACGCTCTAGAATCTTTATCCAAGGGAACTGGATTCTTAACCACAGAAGCCCTGACACCCTTCGGCCCTTGAATAATAGTTTCCGGGTCAGCTCTAGGACTCTTATACAAATATTTGTGTGCCTCTGGAACTCTGTAATACCTGTCTGGCTTGACAGGGGCAGGGGGTAAAGAATCAGGATTAAGTGAAGCTTCAGAAAAAACATCCTGAACAACATCTAAAACAGGGGGAATAGCCAAAGGCCTATGTTGTGGCAAAAACAAAAATTCCCTAAGCCTCTTTCGAGAGTCTGAAAAATCCTGACCTTCCCACTTGAAATGCTCCCTCATGGAATGCAAAGTTTCAGAAAAGGAAAAATCCTCTGGAGGTGAAGCAGAAGGACAGGAATCCTCTGCATCCGAATCTGAATAGGGAGGAAATTCCGGAATATCCTCAGCTGAGGACTCAGGGTAATCTGAAGAATGCTCCATTCCCTCTAAATCTGTCTCCACCCTAGGCCTCTTCTCTGGAGGGGGCATAGAACCCCTGATCAAAGTAATCAAATCCTCTGCCATTTTCAACATATGTTTTTTAGGAACAGAACCTGAAGAACTAGAGCTATGGCCCGTACCAGTAAGACCAGGTTTAGCCTTAGCAGGGCCTTTAGTCACTGAAGTAGAAGGCCTAATAACCTTTTGTAAAGATGGAACTACAGATACTTGAGAAGCACCCTCGGCCTGGCCTAACTCCTGAGAGGCCAACTCCTGCAAAAGTAAAGGTTCCCCCTGGGATTCAGCCGAGACCTCAGCTGGATCCACAGATTCAACCGTAGATTCCATAGAACCGGCGTCCGCAACGGACGACTCATCCGGTTTAGACCTTAAAGATTTATCTTTTCGCTTTTTTGCGGTAGTGGGAGTCGGAGGATCCGACGGCATGTTGTAGTTACACCGCTTACCGAAAACAAGCCTAGCACAGTCTAATCTACTTTTAATGGTGCGCTTATTAAGTCTAGCGCAAAAGCGACACCCGACCACGTCGTGCTCAGGCCCCAAGCAAGGAATACAGAGAGAATGATAGTCCCTATGAGGTATCTGTTTCCCACAAGAAATACAATTATTAACTTTTTCTGACATCCGGATTAACTGAGGCAAGAAAAGACAAAAATTTTCCCCAACGGGGTACTTAGCCCAACTTGGTCTTCGGTCTGAAACTCGAAATTTGAAAATTTCAGAACGCCGAACGCCACTTGCAAACGCTGCTTCTGCTTCGGACCACGCGGCAAGAAAGACTGAGGATATGGCGTCGGTCATGCGCTTAAGTACTACTACGTACTGACGTCAGCTCCGGGCGACCATGACTGACGCCAGCCTAACTCTTTGGTATTCGGGCCGACCGAGGACAGCGGACTACCCACAGGTTATGACTGCAGCAATGTGAGACGAAGAACATCAGATAATGCAATTTGGCTATCCAAAAAGACTAGAATGTTAATGCAGGATACAGAAAAAGCATGGTAAGAATGCAAAAATATAAAACACAATAACCACCCCCCTTAACTGTACTAAAAATGTAATCCAATGTAACTACTGTCTATCTTAACTGTGGAGCTTTTCTCCCCGGGCCTCCACTGAAAATGGACCTACGTTCAGTCAGACACTCCCAGCCAACAAATATAAATAAATAAATAAAAAGCAAATAAATGAAGACAAAAACGCTATAACAGCATTCAGAACAATAGTTCACACAACCCTAAAAAATTGTGGTCTGCCATTAAAAGTCTTAGATCCTGGCCAAAAATTCAACTGCAATAACTCACCACTTGAAATGGCAGTGGAATTCAACTCTTATTTTATAGATAGTACAGCATCCCTAACCAAGGATTCCTCAACATCTAATACCATTCCTGATTAGCAACCACATATCACTCCATCCGTTTCTGCCTTCAAACCAGTACCCACATCCTACAAAAAACTACTCTAAAATCAAACCATGCTGTAGTTCTGCTAATGACTTTCCAAGTGAGTAGCATTGCCTATCCTGTCTCAATCCTTGTAAATAAGTCACTCCATGAATCCAGTGTTCCGTCTGGAAAAAAAATCACACATTAACCCTCTACACAAGTGAGGAAATTCAAAAAACATTACTAACTTTAGGCCTACAGCAAATCTTATCTTCAGTCCCCAAAATACTTCTTAAATGTATTTAGAAACAATTGCTAAACTATCTCCTGCAGGAAGCACTCCTATCCCCCACACAACACAGCTTCTGTCCCACCCATATTACTAGCACTGCCCTTCTAACCTTTATAGATACTGTCAGTAAAGCTAGAGATGATGTAAATCTAGTCTCCTTATTTATTGACTTGTTTAAAGCCTAAAACACAGTTTTCCACAGGAAAAACGTTTATTTCAGATGTCCTCACATGGCCAATCCCACTCTCCTTTGCTTCAAAAGCTACCTGACCAATAGGTATCAGTCAGCAAAATAGCACTCTACTGTCTCTCCCCAAACCTCCCAGTCACCACTGGTGTACCACAAGGCTCGTCTATGTTCCCCACTTCTTTAAAATTCTCACCAACACTCTGCATACAACCTCACAAAAGGCCTGCCTACTACAGTATGTAGATGACCCCACACATGCATATCTGACCAAATGGCACTTCTCAAAAAAAATTACTCATGATGCTTAATAGCCACTGAAGCAATGCTTTGTAATCTCACAACTCGTGGTCCCCCCCCCTCCCAATAAAAAATACTACTACTTTTTTTCCCCCAACTCCCTCTCATTAAAAAAAAATAAATAAAATCCTCCCTCTTAATAGTATAACTATGGAGGGCACTTCTCAGTGCAAATTATTAGGTATGATAGAGGACAATATTCTTAAATTTGATCTGCATATACAAAACAGAAAAAAACTTGCAAAAGAAATTCTCACGAACACAACTAAAACTAAACTTGCCACTACTTACCTCCTCCCCTCGGTACTTTATGGCATTCCCATCCTTGCTAACCTTTAGGCATCACAGAAATTAAAACTTGAACAATGCTGTAATAAAATGGCTAAATTTGCAGCAAATACACTTGTGCTGTATAACACTAAAAAGCCTAAGTTGGTTAGAAGTACCGCAACAACTGACATATAAACATCTTTTTAACACCTATAAAATTATCCAGCATCCAATTAACATGTCCAGTACTAAATACCATTCTACACAACTATGTTTCAAGTCTATTGTTATGATCTAGTGACCAAAAGCTCCTCTCTTTCCATAAAGCTAACAAATCTGCTGAGCATGGTCTGTATTCATACAATGCAGCTAAGGCCTGGAACTCCTTACCTGTACCCATCAGGTCAGTATCCTTCCTACAGTCCTCTAAAAGCATTCTGAAAGACTTCCTAGCCAAAATCTGGCTCTGTTCTTGCTCAGTCAACACCGGGATCAACTATATCCCTAAATACGAACAAGTACCTATTCACACCTTACACCTCCTTACTCTCCCTTCTTCAGTCGCTTTCTTATTTCACTCTGTTTCTCTCCCCTGACTCTTTCTAATGTTAAAACCCTGTTTTTTCTGTCGCTTCATATTCCAATTCCAGTTTGTATTGTACTAAATTATCATTAATTTCTCCATAAACTGACTAAAATTTCTCTAAATGTTGAATCAGTGTCATACAAGTTCTACTTATTCTTGATTGATGTTTTCACATTGTGTCTAATTTGGTACAATTATTTAATCTGTAGAAGTTCTGTATTGTTTTTGAAGATTGTAAAATTATTATTCTTAAAAAATGTTTTTATAATACTTATGAGCTTTCCTCCCCAGGTCTCCATTGAAAATGAGCATCTACCCAGTCAGACTTTTCTGATAATCAAATGTAAGTAAATAAATTCTGATATCTCTCCTCACCTTCCTGGGTGTTCCTTCAATGGACAACATGGTGGCACTTGTCTCCAGAAATACATGGAAAGACCCTGATGTATTGGCTACTGTGCCTTAGAGGGTAAATGAGATCCTCCAGTCCCAAACACTAGGAGTGTGGGATATAGAATCCAAACTCTGTCATCACTGCATTGGCCTTTAAAAGCTCAACTATTTAGAGCCAAACAACCTTCCTCCAGAGAAGGAGTCCAAAGAGATAGGTCACTTGAGGAAGCATGTTTACCTGTCCTCAGCGTTTTTACTTATGATGCTTAGAAGGTAGGTACAAAGTCCCCTCTCTTTATATTTGGTTTGTCCTTAAACAACTTCAAGTTTATTTTTTTTATATACCCTTTCAGGTCAATAATTGTGCAAAAGCTGCAGGAATGAGAGAGAAACCTTTAACACCCTAATTTCCCCTTCTGAAAGTAATTTGTCAGACAAACTGAAAATATGTGCTTTTAAAAATAATTTAGGTAGTATGTTGTTAATTGAGTCATGTGATCGAATCCCATTATGTGAACAGTATTTAAAGATAAACCATTAATGTAAGTTTATTTTCTGATGAAGGCACGAGTTGCTGACAGTGTCTAACATTAAAATGTTTGGATATATTCTCTCTCTCTTTTTTTTTTTTTTTTTGTGAGGTACGGCTGTAATTTGAAAAAACTGGTGGGCAACAAAATGGAAGAGAAAAAAAATCTAATCGCTATTATAAAGTTTTCTGTGCCACACCTCCCTTTGTTTAAGATGCAAAAGATCCCACAACAGAAGTGATCAATAGATGGATCTTCAGATATGAGTCAGATCCGACTTTGTCTACTTTAGATCTGTGGATAGAGCTCATGCTTCTCCCCTTACACATAATCTCCTTGTGATGACCACGTTACCTCGTATCTCATTTGCTGCCATAAGCTTCAGACATGGTCTTTGGTGCTCGGGTGTTTTTGGTGAGTAATATATTTTTACTCATCGTCTCTGTTCTCTGCCTTTTTTGTCCGATTTATGAGTTCTTTCTAAAGTTTTCTCCCATTATACATACAAACATACATACATACATACATACATATGTGTGGGTCTACTTCTTAACACTGAAATTTCATAATGTTGAATTTCATAACATTGAGACCATAACATCGAAAATTCAAAACACTGAAAACTCAGAACATTGAAAGTGTGCTTCTTAACATTGAAAACTACATTGCATAAGTAAATAAGATCCCCTCCACGTACACCACCACCTAACTAATAAACAGACTTTCTACTATGTTTCTGCACAACCCCCCCCCATAAATTAAATATACTAACTCCAAGATCGCACTACAGTGGAAAAAAGTTAACTCAGAACATACAAAGTGTGCCTCGTAACATTGAAAACTGCAGTGCATATGTAAATAACATTCTCTCCACCTATAACGACACCTAACAAACACACTTTCTACTACGCCCCCCTGCACCCTCCACGTGGTTAACTTTTTTCCACTGTAGTGCGATCTTGGAGTTGGTATATATAATTTACAGGAGTGTGGGGGGTGCCGGGGGGGGCTTGCTTCCCTGCAGAAATGTAGTAGAAAGTGTGTTTATTAGTTACATGTTGTTATAGGTGGAGAAGATGTTATTTACATATGCACTGTAGTTTTCAATGTTATGAAGCACACTTTCAATGTTCTGAGTTTTCAATATTTTGGGTTTTTAGTGTTTTGGGATTTAGATGTTTTGGTTTCAGTGTTATGAAGTAGACCTGTGTGTGTGTGTGTGTGTATGTATGTATATATATATATATATATATATATATATATATATATATATATATATATATATATATATATATATATATATGGATATATCCCTGAGATGCATTAATGTCTACACTAAGTGTACACTGAATAGACAACACAAGCTTAACTAACATTTTCTTCTGCCTAATTTTAGTTTTCTACTGAGTTTCTTGCAGCTTTAAATACTGAATGGGACTCATAAAAGTTACACAAAGTGGAGACCACATGTACACTTAGTGTAATCTTTCTGAAGGAGTAGAAAGCACAAAAACTGTGTTAGGGATGTTCTTGAATAAAGATTGTGTACACTTAGTGTAGGTGTTAGTGAATCTTGCCCATATGTATATATATTTCTATTAAAACATGTATATATTTTTTTCAGATTCTGTTTCCCACTTTCTGACGCCTTCAGGCTTAGTGCTCCATTACCTTTTTACTATCTCTCTCTTTGTCCCCCCACCTCTGTTGGGACCAAAAGTTTTGACTTTAATTGATGACGCTTCTTAGACATGTTAGAAAACAAACCTCTGGTTTCAAAATGTGTGTGGCCTATGGCCACAAGCTGCCAAACTCCGACACTCGCCCAAAGTATGTATACTGCCCAGGGACTGCACATTCGGATTCTTCGTGTAGCATCTGTGAAGCTTTTACTCATAGGACAACAGAGGAACACCATAATAAGTTGGTTATGAAAGGGCTTCGTACCCCTTCTATTTTTTCTGAGTCTTACACAGGCCAAGAAACCTGCTGATCGTGGTAGACCCAAAAAGCACAGCGATAAAGAAAGAGAGAAGAAAAAGAAAAGTCTAAGGCCAAGAAGCGATCTCTGGAGTACTGACCTTCAGCTCTACTCCTAGACAGATGTAACATTTGGATTCAGTTTTGCTCTCAGAACCAATCCTTATTTCATTCAGCACTTCACCTCTCTCAGTCTTGATTTTCCCCAAGGCTGATTTCACCAAGGTTGATGTCTCTAATCCTTCTAGCATATCTCCAGGCCTTCTTCATCTGCCCTCCCTTCAGCCTGGTCCTACAGGAGTCTAATAGAAGTGGACATGGACAGGATGGATAACGAAATTCCTTCGGGACCCAAATCCAGCTGGCGATCCTCCGGGTATCAGCCTCCACCAGCTCTGGAGGGCTTGCTTCTTCCCCTCACAAAATGATGATTCCTTCTCCAATACAGCCACCGTTATTGGAGGAGTTGGATCCAAGTTCACGTTGGACTATGTCGTCCTCTGAGCCAAAGATTTGGTCTTCATCAACTCTGATGGCTCCTTTGATACAGCCAGCTCTGACCTTCTCAGAGCTGTCTGGATCTCTGGGATGGAAAGTCAGCACGGACTCTAAGTGGGTGTTTCAGAAATGCGGCTTTCAAGTCTATTTTCCCTCTTTAGAGATTCAGTGTTAGACAGCTTGGCTGCAAAGTCAGCTTTGGATCCAAGTCAAATGGTTTTGTGGATCAAGCCCCCAACAGAGACTTTGATCCTGGAAACCTCTCCATAGGAACCAATCTCAGGCTTAGCACTTGAGGCTTTCAAAAGAGTGCTCTGCAAGACTAGAGACCAGACTTCCCTCTTGAGTTCAGATCCATCCTACCCCAACAGGATTTCCCTGGGTCCTGAACCTACTCATCTGTTCCATCAGGGCAGCCAGCTTCCAAAACCCTTGAGCCAGCCTTCATTGAGAAGCCCCCATTAAATTATGTGTTCTCTCCAGAGCATCCCACCAAAAAGGTGCATAGAAACCACAAGTGTAAAAGGAGACATGTTGATTCGCCTCAGGGACAGCTGACAGAAGACACTAACTGCAATGAAGGGGAAGGTTCCCCCAGAACCTCCTTGAGGATTTAATGTTTAGAGAGATCATGGAAATACTTCATAGGTTCATACTAGGCTATCTGCCCTAGGGCATTTATAAGCCTAGCCAGAGTGTGTTTGGCTTTCGCCACCCATTTTAAATAAATTTTGCTATGCCCTTTTTCGAGGTTAGTATACTGTGCCTCTGTCTAACAGTGACACAGAAGTGATACCCGGGCTAAACCTACGATCTCCCATCCACTCATCAAGATTCCTCTTGAAGAGAGTCAATGAGGGATTCTGCCTAACCTGGACTGGGATTTTATTCCAGAGTGAAGGGAGCCTCTGGGTTACGAATCTGTCCCTCCAGCATGTCCTTTTTATTTCAGTGTTGAGGTTCAAGTCTTTCGAGCGTGTAGCTCAATGGGATTTGGATTTTCTGAGGTGCAGCATGTCCATTAATTCCGGGTTGGACATGGCTTTATACGTCAAGCACAGATTGCCTCTGAGCAGGCGGTATGCCACTGAGTAGAGCTGGAGTTTCTTTAACCGGGCAGCGTATGGCATCTGTTTGAGCCCTTTGATCCTCTTGGTGAGGTACTTTTGGTGTCTTTCCAGTTGCTGCAGGTGTCTGGTAAGGTACATCCCAAAACTGTACTCCATCCATTGTACTCAATTATGGGCCTGATGAGGGATGAGTAAAGAGGCACGATGACCTCCCCTGATCTAGATGTGAATCCCTTCATGATTAGGTGGGCTGTATAAAATGTTTTTCTAACCACTATGACCACGTGGTTGTCAAATGAGAGATTGCTATCAACTTGGTCCCCAGGTCCCTAATTACTTCTTCTGTACTTAATGGATTACCACCTATGCGGTACTTTGTGGGCACTTTGTTTTTGCCAAAGGGGATGACTATACACTTTTTGGCGTTAAGCTTGAGGCCATGGCTCTGGCACCAGTTGTCTGTTTCTATGAGGCCCTTTTGGAGGATGATTGTGTCGGCTGGAGAGTCTGTTATGGCGCCCAGTTTGCAGTCATCTGCAAACTTGGTCAGCCACAGTCCTTCCATGTTGGCCTGTACCTCTGAGAAATATATACCAAACAAAAGAGGTCCCCAGGACTGAGCCTTGTGGGACGTCACTTGTAACTGGTTTGGAGTCTGACATGGCTCCAGCAATTCTAACCATGTGGGTTCTGTCCTTGAGCCAGTTTGCAACCATCTAGTGACATAGGGGTTTATATTTAAGCTGGTGAGCTTATCTATAATGCCCGAGTGGGGTATTGTATCGAAGGCTTTTGCGAGGTCCGGGTAGGCTGTGTGGACCACCTTCCCCTCATCAATGGCCTTGGTGACTGTTTCAAAGAAATCGACCAGGTTTAAGAGGCAGGATCTGCCCTTAAGAAAGCCAAATTGGGTAGGATCCAGTGTCTGTAGCTCCCCAATATCTTTATTTATGAGGTCCATGATGATCCTTTCCATAGCTTTGCAGACCAAGCTAGTCAGGCTTATGGGGCGATAGTTTCCAGGATCCGTTGAGGCACCACCTTTGTGGAGAGGGGCCACTGTTGCTGTATGCCACTCTTTGGGTACATATCCTGTAGTAAAGCTGAGATTGAACAGTAGTTTTATGTTTGGGTTTAGCTCTTCTTGGAGTTCATGTAGGACGCAGCCCGGGACACCGTCTGGTCCCATTGATGCTGTGTTTTTTGCTTTGGAGAGGGCAGCTCTTACCTGAGCATCTGAGATGTCAGGGGGGCAGCACTCTGCTGGGATAGATATTTTCCCTTTTGGTGGGAAGGGGGGGGGAGTTTGCGCTGAACTGTCAGCTAGGATGTTGGCAATGTCTGTGGATTCAGTGTATTTTTTGTCATTTTGGACTAATTCTGAGCATATCTGGGAATTCCCACCCAGGTTCTTAACATAACTAAAGAAAGCCTTGTGATTATCCTTCGTGTCCTGTGCAATTTTTCTCTTGAAGCTGGCCTTAGACGATTTTATGAGTGCCCGTAGTTTTTTGCTAATACTGATCAGAGATGCCTTCCCTTTTTGGGATTTTGCTCTATCATGTAGTAGCTTCCTCCTTCTATTGTATAGTTTGTTTATGGCTGGGGTCCACCAGACAGGACGTCTGCCTTTGGAGGACTGGGTCTTGGTTTTATTTGGGATTGCATGATCCATGCATTCCTGAAGGTGTTCATAGAATGCGTTTATAAAGGATTCTGTGGTCTGGGCTGTATTTTCCACAGGCCCGGGGCTTTGAAGGATTCCACCTCGGTTTTGAGGAGTGTGAAATTTGCTTTAGAGAAGTTTGTCACTGTGGTTTTCTGGGCAGGGGGTGGGGTCGGGATGTGAATATCCAGTGAGATTAGTTTATGGTCTGATCTTACCAGTGAGGGATACACTTCTGGTCTGGAGCATAGAGTCCCCATGTTGGTGATGATCAGGTCCAGTATGTTTTCCCCTCTTGTGGGAGTGGTAACAAGTTGTTCCATAGCATTTGAGTTTATAAATTGTAGGAACCTTTGGGCTAGGGTTAGGGAGCTGGAGTAATGCTCCCAGTCTATGTTTGGGTAGTTGAAGTCGCCCAGTATAATGGTGTTTGGAGAGACCTTCATATTTTTCAGTGTTCTCAGGAAGGCTGAGTGGGGTTCCTGGGTTTGGGAGGGTGATCTGTAGCAGGCTATAAACTGGAAGGCAGTTTTACCCACTGTTAGTTGCACATGGATAGTCTCTAATGCTTCGTGCTGTGCCACCAACCTGGAGGTGTGGGTATCTTTGACAAATATTGATACCCCCCCTCCTTTTGTGGTTCGGTCCAAATTTTGGGGCCGAAAAGCATGGTATGAGGTATAACCTGGTAGTGCTGGGGTGCTGTCGGGAGCCTTGAACCAGGTTTCTGTTACTGCACAGATATCTATGTTCTCCATGCTAAGGAGAGTTTTGAGTGCATGCATCTTGAGGTTTAGACTTCTGGCGTTGAGTAGCATTACTCTTAGTTTCTTATCCCTTGTGATACCTATGGAGGTGGGTTTGTCTTTTGAGCCTTGCCTAAAAAAGGCACTATGGGGTAGCAAGAGCCTTTGCCAATATCCGAAAGCCCAGGGGTGACAGGTGCAAGCCATCCCTAGTGAAGCATCGTGGCTTGTCGAGCATGTCATCCGAGGCTAACAGGCATTGGATCCCCTTTGAATGACACCAATACTTAAGCCAATTGTTGAAATTGATCATCTTGTCTTCATATTGTGGCATCATTCTTGGTGAGGGTAAGATGCTACTCAAAGTCAGGGTCATACCAGCCTGGGCTACATGCTCAGAGAGCTCCTCTATGTCTCTTTTCATGTAGTCCAAGGAGGTACGTCTCACGTCATTCACACCAGCATGGACAATGACTGAGTCATATTTGTACTTGCCTTGGAGTGACCTGAGTGCTTGTGTTATGTGGCAGATCCTAGTGCCCAACAGGCAGCTCACCGTGACCTTCTCCTTGTTCAGCCTGGTGAGCGGGACGTCAGTGTGCCTGACGATAGTCACCTATTACAAGTGTATCAGGTGTGTTGTTTAGCCTTAAGGGCTGTGACTGTTCGGCACACTGGCTTTGTGAGCTATGTGTTGCACGTGTTTTGTTTTGCGGTAGCGGTTGCTTGGATGTCTGCTTTGGAGGTCTCTGCTGCTTAGGCAGATTTTTATTTAGAGCCTCCGAGTATGTTTTTGTGTGTTTATGTGTTTGGTTTGCTGTCGTGGTATGTCTGTGTGAGACTGGAATTGTAGTGAGTGTGGTTTCCTTCTCCTCCTGACTGGTTATGCCAGTACTGAGTTGAGAGAGCTTAGCCTCCAGTTTGGCTATATGGTTGCATCTCTCACATGTGTTGGAATTTGTTGGGAGGAGAGGGTTGTCTGTGTACATGAGGCAGTTGTAACATTGCCTCAAGATTCCCAGATTCACCAGCTGGACCGGAGAGGAGATTGACAACTGACCTTTGGACATGCTAGAATAGTATTTGGAATTCCTTTATAATTGAAAAAAGGGCCAATGCGGAACAATGTACTCAAGGGGAGTTTGTGAGGGTGTAGTGTTTTTAATTTTTTAGTGTTGACTTATTGAGCAAGTGCCAGGTAACTTAAATGCAGTGTGTTACAGGTAACTTAAATGCAAATACGACAAACAGTAACTTTCTTTCAAGTGAAACAAGGAAATAAGTACAGTAAGCAATGCAGATATCACTAGGGATCCACAGAAGCGCCGAAAAGCCATGTTTTAGGTGGAATTAGCGTTTCAGGGAAATAACAAGCATACAAACAAAGGTAGATTCAGCAGGCCTGGATCTAGTCTATGCTACAGCAAACAAGGTGTACCAATTTCAGTAAGAAACAGTTCAAATATGCAGGCACTGTAAGCCTTTAACCAGAAATTCCCAGCTCAGAAGGGCAGAGTCCAGCCTCTCCTCCCACAAGAGTGCAGACCACGAACCTAACTGGCCTGAAGTCCAAGTGCTTAAACCAGAACTAATACACTTTTAGAATAACAGACACTGAGCCCTCAATCAGCAGTTCCCAACTTAGAAGGATGTAAGCTACCTGTCCTGCCACCACAGTGCAGTCCACAAACCTTCCTAATGTAAAACAACTGGTCTGAAGCCCAAGTGCTTAATTCAAAAGACTTAGAATGATAGCTACACTTTAATCAAGTTACTACCAAGCAGTAATAAATACAACTGAATACTTTAAAGAATGCCTGGATTAGTGCTCAAGTTATACAAACAAAGCTAGATTCAGCAGGCCTGGATCTAGTCTATGCTACAGCAAACAAGGTGTACCAATTTCAGTAAGAAGCAGTTCAAATATGCAGGCACTATAAGCCTTTAACCAGAAATTCCCAGCTCAGAAGGGCAGAGTCCAGCCTCTCCTCCCACAAGCCCAAGTGCTTAAACTAAAAGGCTTAGAATGAGTTACACCAAGCAGTAATAAATACAATTGAGTACTTTTAAGATGACACAAAAGCAAAATAAAGTAGGAAGAAACACAAATACAGTAAAAGCAGATAAAAAAAATGTAAGTGGAAAGAGAGAAAGGAGTAGCAGAAACTATGCTGATTGGCCTTCTCAAATGTTATCCCTGTACTGGGTAGAATGAGGTAATGACATTAGACTGGGAGGAGGGTCCAAGATCAAATTTACACTAGGGGCGGGCAACTGCAAAGCCAGGAAGGGAGGGTGGGAAACAAACTGCAGAAATGTTTCTCACAGCTGAAAAGCAGCAGTGAGCCTTTAAATGAAAGTTTTAAAAAGCTAAAGGAGCCTCTAGAAAAAAGAGTTTAACTGCAACAAGTTATCAGAAACAAACAACCCAACAGATGCTTAATAAAAGTGGACAATTTCCAGTTAATACCTCACACACAGTGAAACTAGCTAGAAAAATACACAGTACACAAAGTGCTATAAATAACAAAGAAATAAAGAACAAAATAAAAAACAGGATACTTAATGTTATATATTATAGCTCTGAGTTTCCTCAGTGTCTTTCCTTCGATCAGCTCAGTGTGAAATGGCAGAACACTCACAACTGAACTTCTTAGGTAACAGAAAGTTGAAACCCGAGACAGCTTTTAAGAAAGAAATCTCAAAAGAACCAATGAGGTGCTTAGTCTAAGCTGTAGTCCAGGTGACCTCAGTCAGCCAATGACCTCAAACAATTCTCTCTCACTGAAATGCCCGATGGCTTTGGCTAAACCAAGATGTCCCTGAATATGTGCTCAGACACGCAGCCTCCACAAACACTAGGCCCAAATACAAGCCTGAATATGGAAATGCTACAAATATCCCGAGGGTCCATTGAAGCACCTTCCCAAGAGTAGTCAGTGTTTTGCAAGGCTTTCTGATGTGGCCAGTGTACTTGGGTGGTTCATCCTCACCTATGAGATGGTAGATCTTGTCTCCTAGCGGTCATGGAAGGAGTTGTGTGTTGACAAACCAATTCCTCATGACCAAATTTCTTGCAACCCCGAGGATCGTCCCCATTGAAGCAAGGCCCTGCTTTGGATTCTGTAGTTGTGGTGCCATATAAAATTGTCTTTATAAAAATGCATGCCTTAGCTGTTTCTTTGTGTAAAATATATGTGAGCTTTAGCTTTCTCAAGGCACAGCATGTTAGGCCTAAATGAAATACTTCAAGATTTTCTGTAAGTATTTGCCTTCCTAATCGTAGATAATCTTTCTCATCACATTTTAAGTTTTTTTTTTCCAGAGTAAAGCCCACATAGCAGGTGATCAAAGTTCTCCATACTTTCTCACCCACTGTGGTCATAAATTTATAGTTCTTTAACTGTGAACTGTCATTTACAGTTGCCTTCTTTTCCTCCTCCTGGGGCTTTAAACCTGCTGAGTCATTGGACAGTTGTAGCTCTTTTACTGCACAGTCTTAGCGTGAAGAAAACAGCAGTAACAGTGGCAGACGGAATGAGGAGCAAAAGCATTTTTAGCGTTTAAAAAATCTATTTTAAGCATTGGGCGAAACAGTAGTACAGCTATTAACATTGCTGACACAGCACTTTGTTCTCCAGTTAGGGTCTCTTTTGGGAGCCTTCTTTGCAGAGTCTGCATTTCTTCTGTGTCTATGCAATATTTTGTTGGGTGCTCTGGCTTCCTCTCACATCCCAAAGATGTGCTGTGGGGAAGTGGCTATTCTCCAAATTACTCATAGGTGTGCACAGTATGAGTGAGTGAGTCTGTGTGCATCCTGCAGTAGTCTAGCATTCTGTCTGGGACTGGGTGATATGACATGCTCTGGCTCTCCCATGGCCCTGAACTGGATAAAGCAGGTAACTCGATGATTAATGATATCAGCACAGATTTGCACCTGAAGAAAAAAGCTTATTTTGATGCATTTAAACATGACAAAGACAACGAACCAGAGATTGCCACAGGAAGAAAATTTCACTTACTCTGCTGATTCCCAGAGTAAGCAGTAACTCTGACTACTTCCATTCTAAACAATGCAAATAAATTGCTGCAAGAGAGGGTACAGCATGCTATCCTCATCTTTTGAGAATACAGGGTGTGTTGTAACCTTAGCCCAAAAACAATGTCCACCTCCATCAGGTCAGGCTAGGTTAGAACAACAAGAACAAAAAAGTAATATCTGCTTACTGTGCCACAGGGACATTAATATAGTGTGTATATATAAATATATATATATATATATATATATATATATATATATACACATACACACACATACATACATACACACACACATGCCTCTCTATCTATAGATATCTCCATCCATCCATCACCCCTTTTCCCATTTTTCCACATGGGGTCAGGGTGTCACTTTAACAGAGACAGTCATCTAGAGGCAAGGTTAACACTGCTAGGTAGCTAGCCCTGCTGCAGTTGTTCTTCCCTACCAGTAACATGCATGTACACTCACATCTATGCCCAATATGGAGTGTCCAGGCAACCTACCACATGTCTTTGGAGTATGGGAGGAAACGAACACCCAGAGAAAATACACAGGGAAGATATGCAGACTTGACATAGAAGGCACGCCAACTAAAAATCTAACCAAAGAACCTCATGATTTGATGCAACAATACTTTCTGCGCCACTGTACCACCCTGTATAAAATTATTTCCAGATTAGTTATATAAGCTTGTTTTCTGCTTTTCCTTGTCTAGTCCTGATACAGATGTTCATCGTGCTTCACTGTTGCAGTCATGACTGTAGAGTTCTCCCCTGCCGGCAGGCAGTCCTCGGTCGGCCAGAATCCCAAAGTCTGGGTCCGGCGTCGGCTGTTCAACCATGCTCCCTAACGTCAGAGTGCCAGGAGTACAAAGCTGACAGCCGATGCCATCTTCTCTAGTCTTTCTTACCGTGCGGTGATAGCAATTCGCAAGTGCCGGTCGGCTGACTCCTGACAATTTTTTATGATAAACTTCAGTCCGAAGACTTTCTTCTCCACTCAAAGCTAAGTACCCCATTGGGGAAACTTTTTCTTGCTCCAGTCCGATGTCAGAAAAAGTTAATAATTGCATTTCATGTGGGAAGCAAATACCTCATAAGGATTTTCATTCTTACTGCATTCCTTGCTTAGGCCCTGACCACGACATAGCTAGTTGTCAGTTTTGTGCTAGATTCAATCAACGTACAATTAAACGAAGGTACGATTTTGCTTTTCATTACTTCGGTAAGCGCTTTAACTATAAAATGTTGTCGGATACAGTTCCGGCTACCGGAGTTCACAAATGTCGCAAGGATAAAGACAGGCCTACGAGATCCAAATCTGATGATAGTGCACAAGTGGAGCCAGCTTCAGGTTCGGCCGTCATCAGTGAGGCACTTTTGCAGCCCCTGTCGTCGGCCATTTCATAACCGATGGCCGAAACGGACTCTCATGAGGAGCCAACAACTCCTTTAAATATGTCTATTGCAGGACCTTCGGACAATGCTCCTTCGGATGGGTCCGGAGCCGCTGTGCAGGTACCGGCTTCCGAAGGGGTTTTCAGGCCTACTCAGCTTATAATAAAGGCAAAGACAAAGGCAAAGACTCCTTCTAAATCAAAGACTGCAACACAGGCCTCTTCTGAACCGGCTCCCAAGTCACAGAAACAGTTACTCAAGATGGCGGAGGATTTACTTACTATGATTAGGGGTTCACATCCCCCTCCAGATAAAAGGCCAAGGCAAGATGTTTATTATGATTCCTCTGATCAGGCTTCTGTTTCTTCAGTTTCCTGTTCTGACCAGGAATATTCTTTCCTCCTTATGAGGATTCTGATGCTGAGGAATCTATTCCCTCAGCTTCTCCCCCTGAGGATTTCTCTTTTGGGGAAACTTTGCATGAAATGAGGGAACATTTCCACTGGGAAGGACAGGAGTATTCAGAATCTAAGAAAAGACTAAGGGATTTTCTTCTTCTCCCCCAACATAGACCCCTGGCTATTCCTCCTGTTTTGGATATTGTGGATGATGCTTTTTCGGAGGCTAATTTAACTCCTGATTCTTTTCCTCCTGCTCCTGTCAAGCCAGATCGATATTACAGGGTTCCTGATTCACACCAGTTTTTATACAAGAACCCTTCTGCTGACCCTGAAACCATTTCTCAGGGACCTAAGGGAGTTAAGGCCGCTTCTGCCAAAAATCCCATTCCCACTGAAAAGGACTCTAGATCTTTGGAAAGATGGGGAAAAAAAGTGTACACTTCTGCTACCTTGTCCATCAGGGCTTTAAACTGTCAGTTTCATATGCTGAAATACCAGCAATTTCTCTTGTCCGTTTTAAAACAAAAGCTTACTTCCATTTCTGCCTGTGCAGATGATAAGGAATTACATGATTTATTGCATGCCACTGAGCAAGTTGGAAAGCATGGTTTACACTGTGGATTTGATGCCTTGGAGGCTTCTTGTAGGGCTGCTGCCTCCGGCACAGTCATTAGAAGGCATGCATGGCTAAAGGAACAAAATTTGCCAGAACAAGTGAAAGCTAAATTATTGGATGCTCCTGTTCAGCATAATGTTTTGTTTGGATCAGAAGCTGAAGAAGTGATTAAAAAGATGGAGGATAAGGTGAAATCCATGCAAACAGTTAAAGATTTCTTACAAGTACAGCCACCAAGATTTAGCAGAAATTGTACTTCTAAAAATTGGTCCTTTTCCACTTCAGACAGGCCTCAGAGGGGTAGATATAGACGCTCCAGAGGAAGGCCTCAAACACAAGGTTCTTTTAGACCAAGGCAGTGGACTGTTTCCACCCCTAGAGGAGGAGAGGACAGGTCACAAACTCATAGGAAACAAACTCAATGACTCACTCCGTTGGGCTGCAGGAACTTCTTGCCTGAAACCCCTCTCGGAGGAAAACTCTCTCTTTTTTATCAAAATTGGACTCCTATAACCCAAGACAAGTGGGTTCTGGATGTGGTTCTAAGAGGTTACAAATTCCATTTTCATACCCTGCCAAGGCCAAGCGGATGGCCAGACCTTCCAAAACATCAATGGGCAGAGGCCTTAAACCAGGTGGAAGCTCTTTTGGCTATGAAAGCCCTAGAACTGGTTCCACTTTCAGAGATGGGACAAGGTTTTTACTCAAGGCTCTTTCTAGTCCCCAGGAAGCAAAACTCATGGAGACCCATTCTGGATCTGTCAGTCTTGAACACCTTTCTAGAGATTCCAAAATTCAAGATGCTTACTCTACAGCAGCTACTTCCAATGCTGTCCAAAGATGCTTGGATGGTAACTTTGGGTTTAAAGGAGGCATATTTACACATTCCCATCAGACAGGAGCGCAGAAAATACCTCAGGTTCAAGGCCGGATCGAGGCACTTTCAATTCTCTGCACTGCCCTTTGGATTGTCTACTGCGCCCAGGGTCTTCACCAAATGCCTGGCTCCAGTAGTAGCTTACTGCAGACTCAAGGGAATTCAAATTTACCCTAATCTGGACGATTGTCTAATTCAGGCAGACAGCAAGGATGTCTTACTCCAGCATCTAGAATTTGTTCAGAACCTCCTCAAGTTCCTGGGTTTCTCTGTAAACATAAAAAAGTCAAATTTGACACCCTCACAACAGATAACTTTTCTGGGTGCTCTTCTAAACACCACAACCCAGATGGCATTTCTAACATCCGAAAAACAGTTACAGCTGGCTTCAACATTCAAAACCTTGGCAACCTTAACTCAGCTATCTGCAAGGAGATTCCTGCAGGCCCTGGGTTACATGGCCTCCTGCATCCTTCTCGTACTATATGCAAGACTACACATGAGGAAAATACAGTGGTACCTAAAAAGTGTATGGTCTCAGCATTGCCACAGTTTAGACATACTGATCTCCGTCCTTCCTTGCCTTCAAAAGGAATTTCTTTGGTGGTCCAGGGCATGTACTCTAAACAAAGGGAAACCCTTCTGTCTGCCTCCTGACACTCAGATTCTAACCACGGATGCCTGTTTATGCTTGGGAGCCCATTTTCAGGGCAAATGTCTGCAGGGCCTTTGGACAAAGGATCAGAAGCACTTGCATGTCAATTTAAAGGAAATGTTAGCCATCCAGGAAGCTCTACTGGCCTTCAGGAATCTTTTACATCCAGGACAACTACTAATATGGACAGACAACACCACAGTTATGTGGTACATAAACAAGCAAGGGGGATCTCACTCCTACCCCCTTTGCAGACTAGCCATGGATCTATGGAACACAGCTCTAGCTTGCAATCTGGACCTTCAGGCTCAGTTTCTACCAGGGAAGCTAAACTTCCTGGCAGACAGTCTGAGCAGAAACCTTTCGGATCCACACGAATGGATGCTGGACACCAAAATATTCAGGATGATAACAGCAGTCTGGGGATGTCCTCACATAGACCTCTTTGCATCCCACCTCAATCATCAACTACAGAATTTTTGCACCAGGACTTTCCACAAAGAAGCTTGGAAAGTGGATGCCCTATCATTCAGTTGGAGGAACCTTTCGGGATATGCCTTTCAGTCTCTTCCTCTTCTTCCACGGGTATTATTAAAGATAAAACAGGACAAGCCCAAGATGATAATCTTGCTGGCCCCAAATTGGCCTCGACAGTTTTGGTACCCAACTCTAAAAAACCTATGTCTGGAGCCCCCTTGGGTTTTACCTCAGTCTCCGAACCTTCTGTCCCAACAGCAGGGTCAGGTTCTACACTCTCATGTCAGAACTCTCAGCCTGGTGGCCTGGTTAATCCATGGCCTTTGATGTCTTCTTTCCTACCCAAGCAGGTTATGGATGTCATTTTGGAAGCCAGACATCCTAGTACTAGAAAATCTTATGCAGGAAAATGGAAAAGATTTTGTGCCTGGATGCAGGCTCAGGATTCTGATCCTCTTCTTCCGAACATTCCTTTAATTTTACTTTACTTGACAGATCTCTTACATAAGGGCCTCTCTTTCTCTTCCATTAAGATTCATGCCTCTGCTATTTCTGCTCATTATAATACAGACCCTCCAATCTTTTCCCACCAGCTCATGAGACAGTTTCTCAGGGGAGCTAAGAACTTTAGACCTCCTAGATCTCCTCCCATTCCTGCTTGGGATCTCAACTATGTCTTGGAAAAACTGACCTTGCCTCCTTTTGAGCCTGCCGCCTCTTCTGACATCAAGTTTTTATCTTGGAAGACAGCTATTCTGTTATCCCTAACCTCTGCCAGGAGAGTTTCAGAGTTACAAGCTCTTATGGCTGTGGAGCCTTATATTATTTTTCATCAAGACAGAGTGTCTTTGAGGACTAATCATACCTTCATGCCTAAGGTGGTTTCCAAAGTGGCTTTAAATCAGACTATCCACTTGTCTACCTTTTTCCCCACTCCTCAAAATAAAGGGGAAAGGATCTTACATTCCTTGGATGTACACAGACAACTATGTTTTTACCTGGACAGAACCAAGGACATCAGGAAATCAGAGCAATTGTTTGCTTCTTATGCTTCAAGTTCCCAAGGTAAAGCCATTTCAAAACAGACCATTTCTAAATGGATTGCTCATGGAATCAGATTTTGTTATTCTCACCATGGAAAGCAAATCCCAGGGAGTGTACAGACTCATTCCACCAGAGCTGCTGCCACTTCTGCGGCTTTTCTCAGGGGAGTTCCTACCAAGGACATTTTGGAGGCTGCAACTTGGAGTTCAGTGCATACTTTTTCTAAGCACTACAATCTACCTCTCTACTCTAAGTCTAGGGCAGGCTTTGCCTCTGCAGTCTTTCAGGGCCTTTTAGCTGCCCCTTCTTCTTTATGACCACCTCCCTTTCTTTCAGCTTTGGGATTCTACCCTACAGTCATGACTGCAACAGTGAAACACGATGAACATAGTACAGTTGTGTACGCCTACCATAAATGTAGATGTTCGAGTGTCTTCACTGTTGCAGTCTGGGTTTTCCTCCCTCCTATCCCCTCTTGTTTTTACTTTTGTGTGGTTCCTTTTTTCACCATTCTTCTGAGGTGTATTTGCAAAGGATATGGGACCTTTTTCATTTTGAGACTCCTGACATCTGGGACAAGAAAAACTGGAGAAGATGGCATCGGCTGTCAGCTTTGTACTCCTGGCGCTCTGACGTCAGGGAGCATGGTTGAACAGCCGACGCCGGACCCAGACTTTGTGATTCTGGCCGACCGAGGACTGCCTGCTGGCAGGGGAGAACCCTACAGTCATGACTGCAACAGTGAAGACACTCTAACATCTACATTTATGGTAGATGTACACAACTGTACTATTTGCTGTATCCAGGACTGTTAGTAAGCTTCTGAGCCCCCCACCCCAAGCCATTCTGTGTTGGAGGGAAGCCTTCTAGCTTATCAGTGGGAGTGGTAAGCACTAGGTAGCCTATCTTCCACAAGAGGAGTGGTTTCTAGCTCAGAAAATGTAGTTTATTGGCCGTTTGGGCAGTTTTTCCATACCTTTCAACTTTCTTGTTTAAAAGCCCGCGTTTGCGCAGGTTTGCCCTTGTTTAAGCACCATGCAGTGGCACTGAGCTGAGGTAAACTATTACTGGTGCCAGAAAGTCTGCTCTTAAGTTTTTGCCTTAGATCTTGCTAGTTCTTTGTCTCTTTCTTGCACTTCAAATAGTTTAATCGCTTTGCACTTCAGTAGGTTTTTGTAGCAATTATTGTAGCACACCTAAGTGCCATCAGCACTAGTCATACTTCATGGAAATAGCTCCAGTACTTGGTAGTTACAACCACCCCACCTGGCATAATTAAAGGGCAGTTTCCTGTGCTTTCTCCTATTAACCTGGTGCACTTGGGCATTCTGAGGCACTGTAGCAACTGCCTCATGTACACAGAGAACCCTGTCCACTTACTTCCCAACACTCAGACTTGTGAGAGATGCACTTATATTACCAAATTGGAAGCATTGCACTCTCCAGCCAAGACCGGACTAGCTGGTTAAGAGGAGGTCAGCACTTGCACCACACCACATGGAACACACAGCCCTCCAGAACACCCACCATCACAGCTCACACATAAAAACACAAACCACACACCCACCTTTGTGGGAGGCTTGCAATAGAAATTAACCCAAACAGCAGAGACCTCCAAGACAGAAACGCACTTGACCACCACAACACAGCACAAACGACATGACACACAGCTCACCTCCACAGTGTGCCCCTCAACCTAAGGCTAAACATCTTGCCCAATACACTAATCATAGGTGACTCAATAGTGAAGAAAAAAGATGGGCCACTCACTAGGTTGAATAAGGAGAAGGTAACAGTCAACTATCAGGTGGCAGAATCCGACAAATAATGCACACACTCAGGTCATTCCACAAGTACAAGTATGACTTTGTTATTATACATGTGGGTGTGAATGACCTGAGATGCACCTCCCTGGAATACATGAAAAGAAACATGGTGAGCAGTATCCTACCGCACCCAGAATGATACCGCAGTACAAACAAAAAATGATCGACTTCAACAACTGGCTAAGTTTCTGGTGTCATTCTAAGGGGATCCAGTATCTGTCTGCTTGGGATGACATGACTGACAAACCTTGATGCTTTGCCAGAGATGGCCTGCATTTGTCACCTGTGTGTGTGCCCGGGTACTGGCTAAGGCTCTTGCCACCCCTATAGTGCCTTTTTTAAGCGGTGTTCCAAAGACCAAATTACCACCATAACAGCTATAAATAAATGCAGTCTGAGGGTCATGCTGCTCAATGCTAGAAGTCTATATCTCCAGATGCACTCACTCGAAGCACTCCTCAAAATGGAGAACATCGACATTTGTGCTGTAGCGGAGACCTGGTTTAAAGCAGCAGAAAGCAACCCTGCACTACCAGGCTATAACTCATTCCACACTTTTCAGCCCTGAAACATGGACCAAAGCTCAAAAGAAGGTGGTGGTGTCTCCATATTCATAAAAGATATGCACACCTCCAGACTAGTATCCCAGCATAACGCATCTGAGATACTTCAGGTACAACTAACATTGGGAAAGACTGTGATCCGGGTCATAGCCTGCTATAGGTCCCCAACCATGTCCCTACATTCTCATTCCACATTCCTAAGCACCCTGGAATCTATCAAGGTCCAACCCAACACACATACTAGGAGACTTCAACTACCCCTCCATCAGTTGGGAAAACTACTCAAGCAAAACTTTTGAGCTGTTTGTGTCATGGTTTTAAAACTACTCAAGCACCAATACACTAGCCCAATGCTTCCTGGAATTCATCAATTCCAATGCCCTGGACCAGCTCATTCTGACCCCCACTAGAGGAAGCAATATCCTTGACCTGGTTATTACTAACATAGGCGACCATTGCTTTACACCAATAGTCACTCTCTCCCTGGTCAAATCTGACCATAAACTAATCACCATTTATTTTATTCATTTAACATTTGTTAACCGGGAAAGTTCAACTTGGAACAAAGCCAATTTTCAGCAGAGGCCCAGGGAGAAATGCTCCTGACTCACATCTTTATAACGTGGGAGGAAACCCAGACGAACACAAGGAGGACACGCAGACTCCACACAGAAGGCAGCCCAGCTGAGAATCGAACCGGAGAACCTCTGTCTGTGAGGTGACAATGCTACTACTGCACCACTGCACCGTCCAAAATCCATAAACCATGGAAATCCAGATCTCAACCATACCTCCCGCAAAGGTAGCCACCTTGAAAAACTTCTCCAAAGCTGACTTTGGGCTCCTAAGAACAGAGGTGGCTAACTTCACAGCACCCATGCCAATGGCAAATAGCTGCATGACTGCCAAGTCATACATTAATGCACTGTATGAACATGTACATAAATGCATGGAACTAGCCATACCCAATAGAACCAAGATGCTCTCTTCCAAAAAAGAAAGTCAATCTGATGGTCAACTGCCATTAATAAACTCTACAATAGAAGGAAGAAACTGTTGCAGAAAAAGGTGAAGTACGAAGATTGAAAAAAACTCCCTTATTTTCTCAACAAAAAGTTAAGATCCCTCATCAAATTCTCCAAAGGCAGAATTGCGGCAGACACTAAAAACAATCACAAAGTCTTCTATAGTTATATCAAGAACCTCCACAGCAGTACCCAGATTTGCTCTGAGTTACTGCACAATGGTACCTCCTATACTGAGCCAACAGATATTGCCAATATACTGTCCGACAGATTCAGTGCCAACTTTACCCCCCCCCCAAAGGACCAATCACAATACCGGAAGAATGCTAGGCATCCAGCATTACTGCAGCACAGGTTAAAGCTGCATTGTCCAAGGCCAAGAATACAGCTTCCATGGAACCCAATAATATCCTTGGCTGTGTTCTACATGAACTACAAAGCGAATTGGCACCACATGTGTGCCCTGTTCAGTCACAACCTCACCTCAGGCTTTGTCCCTACCGAATGGCACACTGCTACAGTCATCCCTCTCCATAAAGGTGGAGCGACTACAGACCCTGTGAATTACCCCATTAGACTGAGTCTGATATGTAAAACTATGAGCGCATCATCATGGACCTGATAAACACAGATATAGGAAATCTCCAAACTCTAGACCCCACGCAATTTGACTTTGTGAAAGGGAGATCATGCCTGCTCAACCTGGTTGACTTCTTTGAGTCAGTCACCAGGGCTGTGGATGAAGGTAAGGCAGTGCATACAGCCTACCTCGATCTGGCCAAGGCCTCTGATACCATTCTTCACTCGGGAATTATTGATAAACTCACCAAACTAGGCATCAACCCCTATATCACTAGGTGGGTTGCAAATTGGCTCAGATAGAGCACACACTGTGAAAGTAGTGGACTCTAAGTCAGACTGCCACAGTCATCAGTGGAGTCCCACAGGGATCGGTCCTGGGTCCTCTTCTGTTTGGCATACACTTCTCAGAAGTCCAGGCCAACACAAAGGGACTCTGGCTGACCAAGCTTGCAAAGGACTGCAAGCTGGGAGCCATTACTAACTCCCCAAATGATGCAGACATACCACAGAAAAGCCTCACTGAGACCAATGACTGGTGTTGAAACCATGGCCTTAAGCTTAATGCCAAAAAATGTGTCATCCCCTTTGGTAAAAACTCAGTTTCCATTAATTACCACATCAGTGGGAAGCCCACTGAACACTGAAGGCATTTTATCAGATCTGGGGATGCATGTTGACAGCAACCTCTCCATCAACCACTACCTTGCCACTGTGGTCAGAAAGTCCTTCTATGTGGCACATCTCATTACCAAGGGTTTTGCATCCAGGAAGAAAGAGGTCATTGTCTCTCTCTACTCTTCCCTCATTAGAACAATAATTGTGTATAATGCCCCATTTGGCATGTACCTCACTAGACACCTGCAACAGCTGGAGAGGCCACAGAAGTACCTCATGAAGAGGATCCTAGGCATTAAACACATGTCCTACACGGACAGACTCAAGACTCCAACTATTCTCTGTCTCATATCGCCTACTTAGATGCAATCTCTGCTTGACTTACAAGGCCATGTCTGACCCAGCTCTGTCAGAAATGCTACATCTAAAGAAATCCCAATCCCTTCGGACCACACGCTCCAGAGACGTTAACCTCATTACCACAATCAACAGAACATGCTAGAGGGACAGGTTCCTCACCCAAACACTGCCCATACTCTGGAACAGACTTCCCATACATGTCAAGCAGAGCACCTTGTTGTCCCTCTTCAAGAGAAATATTGATGAGTGGATGGGTAATCACCACGGGCATCACTCCAGTGGCTCTGTTTTATAGAGGCACTGGGAACTAACATCGGGCGGCACGATGTCAGGGCACTTCTGTGGGCTAGGCTTGTAAAGACTCCAGGGCTATTAGCCTAGTACACACCTATGAACCTATCGGTTCAGTTCAGTCTGTCAAATCATAAATTCATCGACAGAATGAAGTACTTGGGGAAATTTGTCTACAGCACTTATTCCTGAGTGCTGGAAATGACAAAACAAGTAAGAGCATGTGGGTAAGGTAAGTGTGGGTTTGGGATTTCAGTGCTGAAATTTTCAAGTATATAGAAAGTTTTGGCCTTAAGAGAGGGATTGTATGTGATAGAGGATAGATGTAGTACTGTGCATATGTGGTTTGTGTGTGTGTTATGGAAAATGTTTTCCAGGGTAAGGTGTAGGGTTGGAGGCAACGTTAGGATTAGTGTAGACATGCATTAGTAAAATGATGCATGAGCAAAGTGACTCCTCCATGTTCTCAGCATGCATGGGAACACTCTGTATCAAATTCCTACCAGATATAAGAAACATAAAAAGCAAAGCCCTGTTAACTACTCACTTCAAAGACACTGGATACACAACTGTGGGAACACCTAAGCTTTCGCTCTGCTAGTCCAGTCACTTACTCTGGCATGTATCACCTCTGTTTTCTTCACTTGCTTGAATTACACAAGTGTCTTGAATTTAAAGGTACATCCCCTGCTTTCATTTGTTGTTACATCAGTTGTACATATTATTATTTAATGTTTAACCGGTTCTTCAGTTTTGTGCACGCACAGTTTAAAGCAAAACAACATGAAGTAAATTGAACGTGTTTTATTGTCCCGTCTTTTTTTTCTGGGTATTTTGAATGACGTCTAAAGACATGCAGGTAATTGGGTGTGTGAATGAGCGTGCCTTCTTTGAAGGTTGGGCGTCGGGCTGGCAAGTCGCCACCGTAAAAATCCATTAGCGGACCGCAGTTCCGTTGTGGCGACCACTAACCGGAAAAAAACGGAAGAGTTTTAACATCAGTGCATAATTCTGTGTAAATCAGAGCGGTCATCCAATCAGGGACACTTCAGTATTACCTTAAATATTGATAGAATAAAAGAATATGAATTAATATACATTTTCTAAAGTAAAGTTTATTGTTATTATTTAGTAAGTGCGATTCACCACCTTTTCTCCAAATGTAACCAGTTTTAGGAGAGATTAAGAGTAGGGTTGCCACCTTTTCAAATGCCCAAAGTGGGACATTTTTTGTAGAAACATCAGATTTTGCAGGGCAAAACATACACGTGGCAAGTACAAAGGACAGAACTTCACTTTTTTGCCAGAATAAAAGTTTAGTCTTGTAGCATTTGAGTTGCTAATTCTGTTTCTTATAACATTTAGGTGTTTCAGATACAAAATAACTGCTTTATTCAGCTATTAAAGAAAATAAAGGAAATATTTTTGTCCTAAAATCTCAGGACATTTGCCATTTTTTCAATTTTTTTGCAGGACACAAGTGCCAAAATAGGGACTGTCCCTCGCAAAGTGGGACAGGTGGTAACTCTAATTAAGAGGGACGTGGTTTAAAAATCCGAGTGAAATCGTAGACGGTTGAGAAGTGTGCGTGTTTGGTAATTACTCAATCATTCACATCTCATGAAGTTGGCAGTTGTTACAGTTCGTCTGTTTTTAGGGTTGCCACCTTTTCAAATGCCCAAAGTGGGACATTTTTGGTACAAATGTCAGATTTTTTCAGGGGAAAACATACCCACAGCCAGCATAAAAGGACAGAACGTCACTTTTTTCCCTAAATAAAAGCTTATTCTTGTAGCTTTTAAGTTGCATATTGTCTTTCTTATGACATGTAGGTGCAGAATAACTGTTTTATGCAACTATTATATAAAATACAGAAAATAATTTTGTCCTAAAATCTCAGGACATTTGCCATTTTTTCAATTTTTTTGCAAGGCACAACTGCCCAAAGAGGGACTGTCCCTCGCAAAGTGGGACAGGTAGTAAGTAACCCTATCTGTTTTTAGTGTCAATGCCACTGGCTGTCTTTAATGTCTATTCTACATAATTTCAGAGTTTACTGTCTCAGAACTCCAACGGAAATAGGACCGCCCAACGAGACTTTCATGTTATATGTTATTGCAAGTACGCCCACATTCCCCAGCCGACGTTGGTTACTTAAAACCTTTCCAAACCCGTCCTACTAGTGCTGTGCGTTCTCCGTCACAATACGCCTCCAACTAATAGCACAGAAAAGAGAAATGTCTGCTCATAATCCGTGTTTCACAATGCACATAGTCCAATAAATTCATAGGTTTATGCAAATATACTCCGGTAACGATTTCTTAAGAAAATGTGACAAATGACCATATATAAATAAATACAAATTAAAAACACAGACGCTAGCTCGCACCACGTGACAATGAAACTTCCTGGTCAAAGAAATAGATTGTTTGTACTGCTAGGTTGGCTGACTTTTTGACTCATAGTACTTGGAGCAAATATGCCACATTTAATTAGAATTGCTATTTTCTGTTGCTTCTTGTTTTGTTTTGTTCTATCTAGCGGTGGCTCGCCCTCACTGTTTGCAGTTTTAGACTCCCTGAATAAATATTCAGAGAGTTATGTTCTTCCTCCACTACCATTTGGCTTCTCGGATCTAGAGCCTTACATTGACGCACAGACCGTACAGGTGCATTACCTGGGTCATCATGCTACTTACCTAACAAAGTTGAACCAAGCGCTGGCATCTTGGAGAAATTATGGCTTGGTAAGAAAACGCGCACCACCTGTGTCAACTGAACTTCTCTCTCTTTTTTATACATACGCCACATGATATTAGGATTAAGTTTGGGTAAAGCTGATTGTCACTTCGTGGATCGTCAAGTAGTTTGTTCACAGTTAATGTAGAGAGGATTAAGGCTCTGACCCGTTAATGAGTTGCTTACAGTGCTAAGGGTACAGAGTTTGAATCTTCATTTTCTGCGTGACCTTGAACGAGTCACTTAACCAAACAGTGTTTTGGGGATATTGAGAACTTGGGCTTGGCTCCTTAATTGTCTTCAGGACTGACTGCATGTGTAGTAACTAATCATGAATCTGTAAACTTAACTAGTTTGTGAGTGGTGGCATTGCCCATGATGATGCTAAAGCAGTGACATCAAACAAGTTAATGTCTATTACCCCTTTCCACATTATGTGGTCATTACTACTAGTGAAACTGAATATTACATGGATGTGTGTGTGTGTGTGTGTGTGTGTGGGGGGGATTTAGTAGTATGCTTGGTTATAAGCAGTGATGTAATACCTCAGCCTTACCCCATTATTTGCATAACCATGCTTCTCCTAAAATAACAGCTTGGTAACATTTCTTGAAGTGAACTAGCTGGCCGTCAAGGAGCTTTAAACCCTTGTTTTACTGCTTTATGTGAAAAAAATACACAGAATAGCTTCAAATATGGGTTGAATTATCTAAATAACCATCTGATGCTTATTTAAAATTACAGTTTAACACTGTAAAAGGACACATTAAAATTACTCTGAGTATAATATATTACCATAAGCTTTAAGCACTAATGAAAGAAAGCACATTTAGCATCCACCCAAACACTGTTCTTAGATTAAGACAAATATTTTAGTACATGTTTCTTTCCAGGCAGTATATGATCTAAGTATTCTATGGGCATTTTGTAACCTGGTGATTTTACTGAAATATTACGTGGAGTTGTGCTTGATAAGAGCAACTGTATAATCTTTGCATTAAATCCCATTTTATCCTGCAAAGTACGTTGTTGCTGTTACTCAGTTTGTACAGTGGTCTTGTTTAACTCAGCAGTATATGTTTGGTTTTTGTATCTTGATACTTGACAAAATAGTGCATTTTGCTTTCATCTTTGGGCTTTTTGGATTTACTGTGCATTTATGTATGTACAACAAAGCAGTCTTCCATAGATAGGATGCTGTATTCATAATTTGTGCAAGCAATGGGTGTAGTTTAGGTGCTTCTGCTGGTATAGTATTGCATGCACCTACTAATCTTTAAGCCTTCAGTTGCGTTTCCATGTCCGGGAATGATAGGAGCACAGAGGGCAAGGAACTTAATAGTTTATATTGGTGTTATGACGAAAAGTAAAATCTGAGACCGAGTCTCAGAACTTGAATTGAATTCCATTATGTCTGATGTGCCTATCACATGACCCTGAGTAAATCTTTTGTGTTTTCTTAGCATAGTAAAAGAAACTTGAATATTTAATTGAGACCGCATGATTACAAAAAGTAAAAAGCAAATGTGTTTGTGATGTATGGCTGCTTTTTTCTGTGTTGTATTAAGATTTTTTCATGACAATGTCATTTTAGTTGGTCTTTGATCTTTGTTTGTTGTCTTACTTTAGCTGAATAATTTAAAAAGGCATTGGCATGTCATAAAATAAACTCTAGAATTAGACAAAGGAAAGAATGTTTGTGGAGTTGTGCATTATGAAGTCTTTTGAAATGATGTATGATAATCAAGTCCCCAACCCCTGAAAAAAAAATCATGCGTTTTATGATTATTGTACAGTACGTGGACTTGCAGATCCTAGCACAAGTTTCCAAAATGTTTTTAAACAAGAAATATCTTTGCCTATGTAATAAGAGATCATTTAATAATCCTACATTTATATAAATGAAAACAAACCATAAATGTCTATTTTCAGTTGTAAATATTGTACATCACTTACAATCTCTCCAGTCATTTTCAAACATTACAAAGCACATTCATTTTCTGCTTTCCCTTAAATGTCGTTCCTGTGTATTGTTCCCACAATTCCCATTTTTTTCTATGAAATTTGCTCCTACCCTTTTCTAAAGATCTCACTCCAGTTGCTTTTATCTCTGTTACTATATTCACTACTTATAGTACAGTTGTTTTTGACTTTGATTTCCACTTTCTAGTAATTGCTTTTTGGCAGTCAACAGAATTAAACTCAGCAGCGCCTTGTTATGTCTAAGCAATCTTGATGCTGTATCATAGCTCAAAAAATCATTTCCGTAGTTGCACCAATTTGCTCACCCAGTATTTCTGTTAAGTCTTCCAACTCATTACATTCCCAAAAATATGTTCCCAATTACCTCTTTCTTCCCCATCACATCTCCCAACATTTGCAGCCTACCTGAGGAAGAATTCTTTGGAGTTTGCTTGAGTTATAAAAATATCCATGTAAACACATCCAAGCAAAAATCCTAAATCTTCTAGACTTTGTTCCATATTTAGAAGCCATACATATATCCTCCCATTGTTTCGTTGTGAATTGCTTATCCAATGTCTCTTCCCAATCCTTTTTAACCTCCTCTGATTGATTCCTCTAATTATCGTGCAGTATTTTACATACCCTATTAATCACAAGTTTCCAAATGTTAATCATTGGAGATAAGGGGTATGCATGGATTTATAGAGGAGCTCTCATTTTTTTAGTTACAATGTTATTACTTATACAAACTGCTGCTCTGTTTTGCCCAGTTTGCACAGATTCTGTGGCTGTGTCAACTAAATTATTTTAATATATAATAACTCAGTTTGTAGCATGATATTACAATTTACATAATTTTCTGGATAATGTCAGAGTTTCATCAATTAGTAGAAAGTTGAAACATCTGTCTTTTGCTGTAGCTGTCAGTAAAACATTAACATTTTTGTGATTATAGACTTTGTCATATTTGACTCTGTGAGGTATTAGACTATTTCCTGGCATTATAACGCAGAAAGCTAAGACCATAAGTTTCTTGTATTTCTATGTTTGATTCTTATAGTCTCTGCCTGTGTACTGTGCTGCTGACCAAATCACTTAACCATACCATTCTTTCTTTTAGTCACCCTTGGAAAAAGGTATGTGTGCTTAGTGGTTCTTTATAGGTAAATATTAGGCTACCTGGCCTTATGGAACATTTTAAGCCTTATTGTTTCACCTTTGGTGCTTGAATTAATCTATGCCATTTAGTGTCAGATTGACCTTGCCTATCCCATAGTCTATAATTATGTATTACTCCTAATGAGAATAATAATAATACCGTAGATAATTTGTGGGGACCCATGCATGAGATAACACCAAATGCAAAAACGCATCTTCTGTACTGAAGGGCTGTCTAATAATCCCACTGTCTTAGATCTCACTTTGACACATTTCTAGGTAGTGACAATATGTAATACGAGTGCATTTTTGTTTGTTTAACCGGGTGGCTGGTACAAAACCATTTCAGCCACTATCTACAAAGTCTTAACATATAACATACAAAGAAGCATGTATTTACAAGGATAAAGAGCTCATTTGGCTGTTTTATTCTCAGCCTTTACTGTTTATAATCTGTTTTATTTATTTATTTATTACAATTTTTAATAGCTATGCAAACAGCTTACCATGTGTATATAGTCATGAAACATTTTTTTATTCACAGGTCAAAGCCCTTGACTCTTATGCTGTTAGTCTGCTTTCTTGCTTGAGTGCTCCAGACCCCTGTTGTTTAACATCCACTTGAAGCCTAAGTGGCTATGACACACCATACAATTTCAGACTGTCACGGTGATGGTTTTTAGCATTTCAAAGCATCTTTCTTGCTGTGTAGACAGAAATTGGCTAGCTTCCCATGTGACATGTTTATAGCTGACAAGTCTGGACTGAATTTGGAATGATGTTATACTGTGTTAAGGAACCACTTGATAACTTGGAGCTTCTGCAGTTTTGCAGTTTCTTTGACCTCATCAAAGTCTAGTTTGAGACTTGCAGAGGTGAGAGAGAATCTTGTATAATTCACAGTTGATACAAAGGTCTAAAATGTAATCTGAAGTAGGAGATTCATTTGTCTGCAACCTGTGGGTCTTGGATCCAATATCGGATCCGAACCGGCATGGTTTACCAGCTATGGATCTGAGCTCTCAGCTCCTCCCCTCACCCATAATGCCCTGCTCTCCCTACATGACCCCAGATCTAGTTTGCCACGCTGGTGACCAGATTGGTGTTCTCGAGCTCTACAGCTAAGTGGTTATCTAAAGTGTTTCTAGTGTTAAAATTTAACTTTTTTGAAAGTTTGAGTGAAAGTTTAGGCTCTCTTTTTGATAGTTAAACTTGTTTAGTTAATTTAATAATTTTTACTTAGTTTCCCTCCCCTCGCTGGTAGCGTAGTGTGTGTTTGGGCCTGTTGTGTGTTTAGTTTACTTTTTACCTTTAGTTTAAGTAAATTCTAAGCTCTTAGGATGTCAGAACAACCTAAGGCTGTTTTTTCGAAGTGCTCCGAGTGTGGCCATAAGCTTTCCCCTGCTGATGGCCACACTCGTCGTCGATCTTGGGGTTGAACACCTCACTTCTGGATGTTCCATTTGTGCAGGGTTCAACCCCAGGGCATTGAAGGAGCGGAGGTCTAAGCTGGTCCTGGTGGGACTTTTGCCCCCGGACTCGGCTCCGACCTCCGCTCCTTCGGGGGTAACCGTGTCTACGGTTACCTCCTCTCTGGCTCCCCCTCCTCCTCCTGGGACTCAACCTCCCTGTAGTGGTTCGGAGGAGAGGGAAGCTAGAAAGAAGGACCGGAGGGAGAAGCACCATAAGCGGCGGGCCGAGACCTCTGTTTCGGCCCCACCTGCCAAGCGGGCTTCTCCTCCGGCCTCCTTGTCTGCTGGTTCTCCCCCTCCTCGGCTCCGGTCACCCGTGTGCTTTTCACCGGGACCTGAGGAGGAGGAGACCCGATCTCCGTCGAGGCTATCCAGGAGGCACTCAAGGCCTACCTCGGTAGCCTCGTTGAGATCGACCTATAGCTTATCAGACGCTGATCTGGACCGGATGATGAGAAGGTTCATCCAGGCCCAGATGCAGATGGGAGTGCTCTTGCCTCCTCCCCCTCTGGGGAGCTCGACCCTTTCTTTAAACCTATTGCTCCTTCTCCGACCCGCTACCGGGTTCGAGCAGTTGGAGCCGAGCAGCCGAGCGGGGTGGGTCGGCGCCGATAGTACTGTGCCGGATCCGACCCTGCCCTCGAGTGCCGGATCCGACCTCTCGGAGCCTGGATCCGAGCCGGATCCGGGGATCAGTGCTCCTTCGGCGCCGTCTGTGTCGGAGTGCACTGTCCCTCGGATCCGGCGCTTCGCGCCGGCTCCGATCCACTCCTCGGATCCGAGGGGGAGCCGATTGTCGGATCCTTTGGTCGAGGTCAGCTCCCCTTCGGCGTTTGATGTAGTGGAGAGGGCCCTGTTGAGGGTCTCCGGACCCCCGGCACTTGCATCTGCTCCGTCCCGCGCTCCATCTGCACTGGGTCAGGCTTCCACCATCCGGCCCTTGGGACAGCCCGCTCCTTTGCCCCAAGTTGTTCCTTTGGTACAGGTCACTGTTTGCGAGGAGTCCTCTGACAGCCCCGGAGGATGCCCCCGCAAACATACGTGCAAAAGGAGGCACATTGACTCCCAGTCTCTCACAGAAGACACGGACTTGGAGGAAGGGAAGGCTCCCAAGATCACCCCTGAGGATGTCTCATTTGGAGACATCATGGAAATGCTCCGCATAAGGGGGGGGTGGTCTGCCCCCAAGTCTTCCTCGGACGAGTCCGTGTTCTTGGAGGCATTTGAAGCGGGCCCGTCTACCTCTTGGGTGTCCCCTCCTGCCGACCCCCTGGTGGACCTCATTACCACCAAGGAGTGGAAGGAACCGGACACCGTGGAGCCAATCCCAAAAAGGCCCGACCGTATTCTCAGTCCCCCGGCTGACCGTGCCCATTGGAGTAAGGGGCCTCCGGTAGATGCCATGTTGACGGCGGCTGCCACCAAGAGGGAACTTGCTCAGGAGAGTCCCTCAGTCCATCCCTTGAGCAAGGAGTCTCGGATGATGGACCGCTTGGGGAAGCGGATGTTTAGTTCGGCGACCTTTTCAGTAAGAGCGCTGAACTACCTGGCACATGTGATTAGGATGCAGCGCGATCTTATTAAAGAATACGCTGCATCCCCCCAGAGTCCATGTCGGAGGAGGACAAAGCATTGCACTCCACCCGCATGGCCACTCTTAGGTCCGTCACTAATACCTCTATGCGGTTACTGTCCCACGCTACGGAAGGTGCCGCTAGAGCCGCAGGGGCAGGCCTAGTTACTAGACGTCAGGCCTGGCTCCGTCATTGCGATTTCACGGAGCCCTTCAAGGCGTCATTTGCGACGCCCTTGATGGTTCTGCCCTCTTTGGCAAATCTGTTTGCGATACCTTGACCCAGAGCGAAAAGGATGGGAAGACGCTGTCTGCCGTCGGAATCCGCTTCTCTGTGCCCCAGAGGCCCTATTCTAGGAACCAAAAGGGCCAGAAGAAGATGTGGTTCCGGAAGTCGCAGCAATCCCAGCCCGCTCCGGACAACCAGTCCTTCCGTGGCAGAGGAGGACAGGGAGGACGCCGCCCCAGGGGCAGAGGGGCTCCCAGGAACTTCGGGTCCAGAGAACCCTTCTCTGAATGGCCCGCGCAGCAGCCCTGAAGGGTTGCCCGACTGCTCCACTCTGAAGGCAGTCGGGGGACGTTTTTCGGAGCACCTAGCGACATGGGAGTCCATAACAACAGACCGCTGGGTCCTCCAAATCATATCCAGAGGATACCGTATCCCGTTTCGTCACATGCCAAAATTGAAGTCCCTCCCCGACGTTCCACCCGGTCAGTGGGAGGCCACTTTGGCAGAAATTGGCCGTCTGCTAAAGAAAAGAGCCATCCAGCCCGTCCCCCCAGACCAGATCGGATCAGGGTTCTACTCCAGGTTCTTTTTAGTGCCAAAAAAGACGGGGATCTAAGACCAATTTTAGACCTTTCACTCTTGAACCTGACAGTCCCCAAAGAGAAATTCCGGATGGTTACGTTGCAGTCTATTCTCCCCCTTCTGGGAGAAAATCACTGGATGTGCTCCATAGACCTCAAGGATGCGTACTACCATATACTAATGGACAGGCGCTCCAGGAGGTTTCTCCGCTTCCGGCTGGGAGCCAGTCACTACCAATTCTGGGTCCTTCCCTTTGGTCTCACCACAGCCCCCAGGGTGTTCACCAAAGTATTAGCAGTGGTAGCGGCCCACCTGAGGCTTCAGGGGGTGCAGGTCTTTCCCTACCTGGACGACTGGCTTCTCACCGCCCCAACGAGGCATCTACTACTATTGGCACGAGACTCCTTTCTCCATCTTGCTCCCCGTCTGGGCATCACAATATACACAGAAAAATCCAACCTAGCACCCACGCAGTTCATAGATTTTATAGGTGCCAGGTTAGACACGAGGAGATTAAGAGCCTTCCTCACTGCGGACAGAATTCAAAATCTGCAGCTCCAGGTGCGGGCCATTCTCCACGCAAGCTCAGTTCCGGCGGAGTTGGTCCTGAGGGCCCTAGGGTCCATGGCGGCAGCAATAGCGCTTCTTCCTCTCGCCAGATTCAATATGCGCATCCTTCAATGGACACTCCTAGTTCAGTGGTCGTATCTTGCTCTTCCTATGCATCATCCCATTGCGATCAGCAAGGCTTGCAAGTGGTCCCTCCTGTGGTGGCTACACTCTCCAGATCTCCACGGAGGCCGCCCCTTTTGTGCTTCTCCCCCTCTCGCCACGGTGACCACGGACGCCTCCCGCCTCGGGTGGGGGGGCATTTTGCAGGCCGGACGGTCCAAGGCACGTGGAATGATTCAGAGACCTTACTGCATATCAACGTTCTAGAGATGAGAGCAGTGCTCTTAGCGTTGCTAGCACTTCAGGCCTTTCTTCCCTTGGGAACAATTGCGATTCAATCGGACAACATGTCTGTTGTCTGGTATATCAACAAACAAGGAGGAACCAGGTCTTACCCCCTTTGTCGAGAAGCCATGAAAGTGTGGGAATGGGCAATCTCCACCAACCGCTTTCTCATAGCAACGCATATTCCGGGTCGGTCCAACATCCTGGCGGACAAACTCAGTCGCACCATTCTCACCCCTTACGAGTGGTCTCTCAATACTCAGGTAGCGGAAAGCATCTTCGCACAGTGGGGAACTCCTTGTTGCGATCTTTTTGCGTCTCCCTCAAACACCAAGTGCGACAGTTTTTTCGCTCTAATACCTCCTCCCGGAGGTACCCCAAGAGACGCTCTGGTGCATGCTTGGCCACCCGGTCTTCTTTATGCTTATCCCCCCTTGCCTCTGATGCTCCAAGTTCTTCAGAAAGCCTCTCGGTTGGGGTGCAGAATGATTCTCATTGCTCCATTTTGGCCTCGACAGATCTGGTTCCCTTTCCTAAGGTCTCACTCAGTGAATCCTCCTTGGATTCTAGATCCCATTCCGGATCTGATATCTCATCTATCCCGCTTATCACCCCCGAATCTGGACAACCTGAAGCTGACTGCTTGGCTGCTCCAGTTCCACTCCTGATCAGGACTCCCGGTATTTCGTCCCCTGTTAAGGCCATCCTGGTGGCGGCTCATAAACCATCCACTAGGAAAGTCTACCTCAGTAAGTGGAAACGGTTCTCCTTGTGGGCGGAGCGGCAAGGCCTATACCCCTTCACAGTTCCCCTTCCTCTGGTGCTTGACTTCTTAACCACTCTTTTTAATGATGGTGCCAGCAGTTCCATGGTCAAAGTACAACTTGCGGCAATTTCTCATTATCATATGTCCACTGATGTCTGCCAAATTGTGTAAGATTTTCCTAAAAGGTACTTTCCTTCTCAGGCCCCCGGTAAAGCATGTGGTTCCTCCTTGGGATCTTTCTTTGGTCCTCCAGGCCTTGACCACTCCCCCCTTCGAACCGGCGGCTACGGTAGATCTGAAATTTTTATCTTTCAAGACGGCCTTTTTAGTAGCCATTACCTCGGCTAAGAGAGTCTCAGAACTTCAAGCATTATCAGCCAAACCTCCTTACTTGGTCTTTCATCCGGACCGTGTATACCTCAGGACCAACCCATCCTTTCTTCCTAAGGTAGCTTCTGAAGCAAACATTAATCAATCCATTAACCTCCCTGTTTTCTTTCCTAAATATCAAAACAAGGGTGAATACAAGCTTCATTCCTTAGATGTTCACAGGCAACTTAGATTTTATCTAAACAGGACGGCTGGTCATAGGCAATCCGACCAGTTGTTTATTTCCTTTGCTAAATTTAATTTGGGCAAGCCAATTTCTAAAGTCTCAATATCTCGCTGGATTTCACAGTGCATCTTATTGGCTTATCAAGCTTCTGGAAGGCCCGCACCGGAGGGTGTACATGCCCATTCAACCCGGTCAGTCTCTACCTCGGCTGCCTTTAAGGCTAGGATTCCTCTAGATGATATTTGTGCAGCAGCCACTTGGGCTTCATCTCATACCTTTATTTCCCACTACAAGTTGGATCTTACATCTAGGGGTAGAGCATCCTTTGGCTCCGGAATATCCTTCCATGATGGCCGCCCAAGATTCAGGTAGCTGGGGACTCTGTCCCACAGGTTGCAGACAGATGAATCTCCTACTTCAGATTTAGAAGTTATGTACTCACCATAATGTTCCATCTGAGTAGGTGTATTCATTTGTCTGCAACCATCCCGCCCTCCTATCCCCCTCAGTTTCCTGCATAATATGTGTTACCCTTTTCAGGGTGTTCATGCTGTTGGCAAACTCGATCTGAGGTCATGTAGGGAGAGCAGGGCATTATGGGTGAGGGGAGGAGCTGAGAGCTCGGATCCATAGCTGGTAAACCATGCCGGTTCGGATCCGATATCGGATCCAAGACCCACAGGTTGCAGACAAATGAATACACCTACTCAGATGGAACGTTATGGTGAGTACATAACTTCTAATTTTCGTTCATGTTCAAGTCTGTTTGCCTTAATGTGTTTAGAAGCTTAAATTGCAAATTATTTTCCTGTCCTCTTAACAAATTAGAAGATCACCATTTGTACTGATTGTGCCATCTAGCCCTAACTATTTCAGCTACTTCTCTTTAAAAAAAACTTTCTTGTGCTGACAAGATTCCAGAAGACATTCTTAGAAACCTGAATTTACCCAGAGGAATGTTATTTAAGTGTTGGTAAACTGTACATATGTTGTTAAATAAGTGTTGGTAAACTGTACATATTTTGGGTTTCTCTTGCTTCATGTCTGTCATCATGCAATTCCTTTATTTATTTGGTGCTGTGGCATAGATGGCTAAAATCCTGACTGTGACAGAGATGAACAGAATTCAGTGAGCTGCTTGGGTTGTTGAAGAGCTGGGAAGTGGAAAGTAGAAGGGAGTGGCAAATGTCAGCTTGACTACTTTGAGGGTGTTTTTTCTTACCATATGCAGTTAGCCGAAGGCTTGCAGGTGACACATCCATGGCCTACCAAGCCAGTATGGCATCTATTAGCATGAGGGTGAGAACACTTGTACACATGGAGAGGTTATTACCATGCAGCCACCAAAGGGTAGATCTAGATCCCTGAACAGAAAACCTGCTGACAGCTGCCTGAATGATGGCCTCAGCAATTGGCTCTCCCCCTGTAGTGACTAAATAGGCTTATTGCTTGTGGAGGGCTGATGGATAGCAGACAATGGAGGAATGGATAAAAAATTATTTAAAAAAGGGGTTCTTCTAGCTTCCCCGTACTTCACTGAAGCTACCTTGATTACCTCCGTTTTGTATGTTTTGGTGTAGTCAGGCATAAGTTAGGTATACCATGGCATATACTATTAGTTTGTGCAGCGAATTGTAGATTTTTTAAACTTACCCATTTGTTATAGTTTACAGTTACAGATTTATGGCATTTTTTTTTCCAGAAAGCATGGTTACCCAAGTGTGCTTTTCAGTTAAGCCTGTAATTTCAGTAGTTTTTTTTTTCATTTCTAGTACCATATAGAAATGTACACTTTCTGGGGGATGTTGGGGGCTGTACATGTAAAGGAATCTGGACATTGTAAATACAGTCCCAAAATTCTTGGTTACTGGATGTTAATGCATCATTTTGCACATTTTCCAGTTATAGGCTATTATATTTTTTGTAACGTCTTTATTTTTCTCTACAAAAGTGTTATTTTACTATTCTTGCAGAGAGAATGTTGATATACCAGAGTAACCTTCTTGTCAGTTTTTGCTTTTCAGATCAATTATTTGCCCTGTTTAGCAGGATAACTTACAAAACATGGTAGGTCTAGTATTTGCTGAGCAGCATATAGTTCTCATGTCTTTGTTCCGAGTGCTCTGTATGCTCGCTTGTTGTTTTTTTTTTTTTTGACAGACTTTCAGTATAGTATTCTGAGGTGATGTTCAGATTAAAGCTTGAGTTAATATCCATACTGTGTTTTATCCATTTTAAGAAATTGTAACTCCAAGAAATTTGAAAAGCTGAGCAGTCTGGATGCCCATTAAAAGCATCAAAGTTTAATACTTTGAAATTTTTAATTGTACGTCAGATGTATTTTTTTATGTTTTTATAGATTTGCAATTAACAGTGGTCAACAGTGGAGGGATGTGGTGCAAAGGCATAATTGATAGGAAATCAGTACCAATATGCATGCCTGGGAATATAAAACTATATTTTTAGAGTATGATTTAACACCTGTTTATAAGGATTAATGATTATAGCAGTTTGTGAGTGTGTTGGTGGAATTCCGTCATGATCTTGGTTCATAAAATCCTCTGAGGAAGACGGGTCGGGTGGACATATTTTGTGTTTGTCCTGTGCTGATTACATTTATGGAATTGCAGTGAGGAAGGCATCTCTTATGCAGTTAAGCAAACCAACAATTTTGGGCATTATATAATATGAATTAATAATACTGCTTGTGGCAGTTCTGTTTATACCTACCAAAATACTTTTGATGTTCACAGCAAAAGTAAGAAATACATTTTAAGTATTTGACTGAACTACATTGGCACTTCACCCTGTGGTGTTATAAAGGGCTGGCTGCTTAAGCATTGAGTGGGGGCATTCTTTAAGTATCACTTTAGGCTGTAGGAAAAAAAAACGACCTACTCTGACATATGTCACGCTTTATGTATGAAGATAGCATGTTCTAAGCACTGGCATCAACTGACATTTCTGGCACTTATTATGCAATGCAGCTTAATTTGATAATTAGGCAATAGTTAATCATGGGTGTGTGTGTGTGTGTGGGGGGGTTATGTAATATTTAGTATTAAGTCTCAAAGTTAGACTGTGAAGGTAAAGCCTGCATGGTCTAACAAAAGCACAAGTGCCTAAATACTGCACAACCCATATGTCCTCAATTAATTACAGATATTACATTGTGTATAGTGTTTTAGTTTTTTATTCAGAACAAGTTTTCCTAGTCTTGTTTTGTATACTTTGTGGAGGAAGAAGTCACTAAAATAGTTGTAAGTGCTACAGACGTGTATGGTATGCTTCTGTGACCAAGTAAAACAATTATGACCATAGAGAGCAGCATCACGCTGAAAACCAGGATACAACTTACCAGAAGTAAGCTTCTTAGGTTGGTACTAGGCTATCGGCCCTAGGGCCTATACAAGCCCAGCCATAACAATTCCCAGGATATTTCTTCCCACAATATTTACTTCCCTGGACCCCTGTCTAGCAGGGCGACTGATGTGATCCCTGGGGTGAATTTCCTTTCTCCCATCCAATCATCAAGGTTCCTTTTGAAGAGGACCAAAGAGGCGCTCTGCTTGACATCATGTATGGGCAGTCTGTTCCAGAGTCTGGGGAGTCTCTGGGTCAGTGATGACAAGGTTTAGATCCCTGGAGTGTGTGGCTCTGAGGGATTTCTTTGTGTAGCATGTCAACAGCTCTAGGTTTGACATGGCCTTGTATGTTAAGCAGAGATCTCCTCTGAGTAGACGATATGCGACAGAGTATAGCTGGTGTTTTTTAAGGCGGTCAGCATAGGGCATCTGCTTTAGGCCTGTGATTCTTTTAGTAAGGTATTTCTGCGGCCTTTCCAGTTGTTGCAGATGTCTTGAGAGGTACATACCAAATGGGGCGCTGTATTCTATAATGGGTCTAATGAGGGATGAGTACAGTGGGACAATTACCTCCTCTTTTTTTCTGGATGAAAAGCCCTTGGTGATGAGGTGTGCCACATAGGATTTCCTGACTGTTGTGGTGATGTGGTTATTGAAGGTGAGACCACTGTCCACCTGTGTCCCTAAGTCTCATCACACTTTTGGTGTTTAGTGTACTGCCACCTATGTGGTAATTCACGGGTACATGTTTTTTTCCCAAAGAGTATAACTATACATTTCCTTGGCATTGAGCTTGAGCCCATGGCTCTGGCACCAAGCATTAAGGCCCTTTTGTAGAGTATCCACATCATTTGGGGATTCAATAATGGCTCCCAGTTTGCAGTCATCTGCGAACTTTGTTAGCCAGAGTCCCTTAGTGCTGGACTATACTTCAGAGAAGTAGATGCCAAACAAGAGAGGTCCCAGGGCTGAACTCTGAGATACTCCACTTGTCTGGAGCTGGATTTGGAGTCAGCTACTTTTACAGTGTAGGTTCTGTCAGTAAGCCAGTTGGCAACCCATCGAGTGACATAGGGATTAATGCCCAGCTTAGTAAGTTTATCTATGATTCCAGAGTGGGGGATGGTGTCAAAGGCCTTGGCGAGGTCCAGATAGGCTGTGTGGACTGCCTTACCCTCATCTCCGGCTCTGGAGATGGATTCAAAGAAGTCAGTCAGGTTCAGGAGACAAGATCGGCCCCTGACAAACCCAAACTGGGTGGGGTCCATGTTTTAAGGTTGCCAATGTCTTTGTTTATAAGTTCCGTGATAATACGTTCCATGTCCTTGTGGATCAGGCTCGTCAGACTGATGTGGCGGAAGTTCCCGGCATCCAAGGTGGATCCCCCCTTGTGGAGTGGGATAACTGTAGCTGTGTACCACTCAGTGGGCATGAAGCCTGAGGTGAGGGTATGATTAAACATGACACTTGGGTGAGGTGCCAGTTCATTTTGTAGTTCATGTAGTACACAGCCCAGGATGTCATCTGGTCCCATGGATGCTGTATTCTTAGCTTTGGAGAGTGTTTTTTTTTACCTGTGTGGCCGTTATTACGGGAATTTGGCAATCTTTCGGTACTGAATCGATTTGCCAGGATATTGGCAATATTCTCAGGATCAGTATATTTAATGCCATTCTGTTGTAGCTCAGAGCAGATCTGAGCATTGCCATTTAGATTCTTGACATAGTTATAGAATGCCTTTTGGTTGTCTTTGGAATCGTTGGCAATTTTATTTTTGTAACTAGCTTTGGAGGATTTTATGAGGGATCTCAGCTTCTTACTGAGGCTGGTAAGGGAGTTTTTTGCATCCTGGGATTTTCCTCTTTTCTGCAACAGTTTCTTCCTTTTGTTGTAATGTTTGTTTATAGCAGGGGACCGCCAGATTGGCTTCCTTTTTTTGGAGGAGAGCGTCTTGGTTCTATTTGGGATGGCATGATTCATGCATGAGTGGATGTGCTCGTACAATGTCTTAGTGTAGGACTCAGCAGTCAAACTTTCAGTTCACGTCTGCATGAGTATCATGAAGTTTGTAACTTCTGACTTGAGTAGCATGAAGTTGGCTTTGGAGAAGTTTTTTTATGCCAGTTTCCTTACTGGGGGGTGGGATGTGGATGTTAAGGGTGATTAGCTTATTGTCTGACCTGACCAACGAGGGGCTGACTATAGGTGTGGAGCATTAATTTCCCATGTTGGTAATGACCGGGTCTAGGATATTGGAGCCCCTGGTGGGACTATGGATTAGTTGATCCAGGGCAGTGGAATTTATGAATTCCAAGAACAGTTGTGCAAAGGTGTTGGTACACGAGTACTTTTCCCAGTTAATGGCAGGGTAATTGAAATCACCTAGTACTGGGGTGTTTGGTTGTATATTAATATTTTCCAGTATGTTTAGAAAGGTGTAATGAGAATCTTGGAGCATGGTGGGGTATGTGTAGCAAGCTACAATTTGGATTGCAGTCTTACCTAGTGTTAGTTGCACCTGGAGAATTTCAGACGCATTGTGTTAGGCAACTAACCTGGTGGTGTGAATATCCTTGGTGAATATGGACACTCCTCCACCTTTAGTGTTTCGATCCTGGTTTGGTGGCCAAAAACTGTGGTAAGAGTTGTAGCCTGGTATTGCAGGGGTGCTCTCTGGAGCCTTGAACCAGGTCTCAGTTACTGCACAGATATCGATGTTCTCCATTTTTAGGAGTTCCTCGAGAGAGAGAGTGCATTTTGAGGTTTAGACTTCTAGCATTGAGTAGCATTACCTTCAGATTTTGCATGCTTGTACCTGTTACGGTACACCTGATTTCTTTGCATAGTGGAATGTTGTTTTAGTTGTAGCCATTTGAGTAATAATGCTGTCTGTTACCATTGTCCAGCATTTTTGTTTCTGCTTAACCACAGTTGCACATATATCACCAGACTGCTGATGTGCAGAAATCTTACAATGTCGTCATTCCTCTCAACAACACCCCAGCCCCTTACTGAAGAGTAAAATGCATTCACACAATGACTTAACCTGCAGAAAAAACTGCCTCCTTGGAAGGAAAGAAAAATCTTTGTATGACCGACATCAAATGAGTATTATTTACTCAAGATGTAGTTTTTTGGTACATTTTCTTGTCATTGTCCAGTGATTGGTGCTTGTGGGACATTAATTGAACTTGATAGTTTATGATGTCCTTCTATTCTCATGTTGCAGTATTCATTACTGTTGGGAGGTGGCTGCCTGCAGCACCATACATCCGGCCAGTATACCAAAGTCTTTGGAAGGGGGGTACGTGCGATGTTTCATGTGTGTGCCATAAATAGATGTCTGCTATACATGTGACATCTGCACGTACCCAACTCAGAACTTTCCTGCCGCAGTGATTGTCAGATGTCCAATCGCCAGCTAGAGGTGTTTTTGCTTGTTTGCTAACATTTGACTGCCCATTTACAGATAAGTTACCTTTCTTATTATTTATTGTGGGGTTTAACTGTATTCCAGCTTTCATGACTTCAAGGAAGGGCAAGTGTGCTTGTAGAAGACAGATTCCACACAAGGACACTCACGACCAGTGTGTATTTTGTTTAGGCAAGGAACAAAATTACAAGGCATGTCAGTCATTTGTCCTTAAGACCTTAATTCAAAATGCTCACCCTCCAGCAACTACTACCTATGCTCTCCAAGAATGTTTGGCTAGCCACCCTAGACCTAAAAGAGGCCTACCTCCACATTGCTATCAGTTAATTATGCAGGAAATATCTATGTTTCTGGGCAGGATCTGTTCATTTCAGTTTTCTGCGCTTCCCTTTGGCTTATCTACTGCTCCCAGAGTTTTCACAAAATGCCTGGCTCCCGCCATTGCCTTTTGCAGACAAAGAAATATACAAATTTACCCATACTTAGACAACTGCCTAATTCAGGCAGACAGTCGGGAAAAGCTGATCAAGCACCTGGTCTTTGTAAAGTCGCTACTGAAGCCGCTACTGACCTCCCTAGGGTACACTATCAACGAAAAGAAATCCAAACTAGTACCCATGCAAAGGATTATATTCCTGGGAGCAAGCCTGGACACAGCATTCCAGTTGGCATTCCTTACACCAGAAAAGCAAATTACCTGACAGCCTACTTCTCTCTACTAGCCACCAGACCCCAGTTTCCTGCAATGGAAATCTTGCAAGCTCTAGGTTCATGGCATCTTGCATTCTACTCATTCCACATGCCAGACTGCATATGAGGAAACTTCAGTGGTACCTAAAAAGCCTCTGGTGTCAACACTCTCAAGACCTGGAAACTCTTGTATCAATGATACCTTGCCTAAAGAAACATTTTCTTTGGTGAGCAACAGCATGCTCCCACAACAAGGGACTACCTTTCTCAACACCCCTCACCACAGATGCATCAGACTATGCCTGGGGTGCACACCTAGACAGCAGGTGCATACAGGGCCAATGGAGCAACAGCAAATACATTTGCACATCAACCAAAAGAGATGTTAGCTGTCCAGCACAAATTTGACAGCTTTCAGGCCCCTTCTCTCCCCAGGGGCTCTCCTGATCAAAACAGACAACACCACTGTGATGTGGTATATCAACAAGCAGGGAGGGGCTCACTCCTACCCTCTATGCAGGCTGGCCATGAGCCTTTGGTGCACAGCCTCAGCCATGCAACTACACCTGTTAGCACAATTCCTGCCATGCTCTCTAAACTCTCTGGCAGACAGCTTAAGCAGAAGTCTTCTGGACCCACACTAGTGGCAGTTAGACCAAAGAACATTCACCCTAATAACTCAGAAATGGGGCACCCTGAAGGTCGACCTCTTTGCTTCCCACTCCAACCATCAGCTCAGCAAGTTCTGCACCAGGGAGCCTCACTGCATGGCCTGGAAAGTGAATGCCCTATCGTTCCCCTGGGTCAACCTCTCGGTCTATGCATTCCCCCCACTACTTCTGATTACCAGGGTGCTGCTTAAAATAAGGGAGGAAAAAACAAGGACAATTCTGATTGCTCCAGACTGGCCTTGCCAGTACTGGTACCCACTGCTGCGCAGCCTGTCCTCACTGCCACCATGTCATCTCCCTCAGACCCCAACCCTCCAGACCCAGAGGGAAGGAGAATTCATGCATTCCCAATTGCAGACCCTCAGTTTGGCAGCCTGGCTTATTCCCTGACCACTGGTAAATCAAAATAACTACCAAGTGGGCTAAAAGTTCACCAAGAACTGAGCTCTCTCGACATAGGACTGGCAAGACCAGACAGGAGGAGAAGGTAACCACACACACCACATACCCAGTCTCACATAGTACTATCACAACTTCAAATCATACACATAAACACACAAAGACATACTCGGAGGCTCTGATCAAAAATCTACCAAAACAGCAGAGGCCACCAAAGCAGACACCCAAACAACTACCACCTCAGGACACAACACAGGTAACACATAGACCACACAGTCAGTGTGCCAAACAGTCACAGCCCTTAAGGCCAAACACAATGCCAGACACACTCGTCATTGGTGACTCCATAGTCAGACACACTGACATCCCGCTCACCAGATTGAGTAAGGAGAAGGTCACAGTAAGCTGCCTGTCGGGCGCTAGAATCCGCCACATAACGCAAGCACTCAGGTCTCTCAACAGCAGGTATAAGTACGACTCTGTCATTGTCCACGCTGGTGTAAACGACCTGAGACGTACCTCCTTGGACTACATGAAAAGAGACATTGAGGAGCTCTCTGATTATGTAGCCCAGGCAGGTATGACCCTGACCTTGAGCAGTATCCTACCTTCACCAATAATGATGCCACAATACAGAGATAATATGATCAGCTTTAATAATTGGCTTAAACTCTGGTGTCATTCAAAGGGGATCCAATGTCTGTCTGCCTGGGATGACATGCTGGACAAGCCACGCTGCTTCGCAAGGGACGGCTTGCACCTGTCACCACTGGGCTTCCGGATATTGCCAAAGGCTCTTGCCACCCCCATAGTGCCTTTTTTAGGCAAGGCTCAAATTCTAAACCTACCACCCTAGAACACAAAAAAGGAAAAAAACTAAGGGTAATGCTGCTCAATGCCCGAAGTCTCAACCTCAAGATGCACGCACTCGAGGCCCTTCTCAGTATGGAGAACATCGATGTCTGTGCTGTGACTGAAACCTGGTTCAAGGCTCCTGAGAGCACCCCAGCACTATCAGGTTTTACCTCCTATCATGCGTTCCGGCCCCAAAATCCGGACAACACCAAGAAAGGAGGGGGGGTGTCAATATTCATCAAGGACACCCACACCTCAAGGTTGGTGGCAACGCACGATGCATCGGAGACCATCCAGGTGCAATTAACCATAGGCAAGACTGCACTGCAATTTCTAGCATGTTACAGGCCACCCTCTCAAACTCAGGAACCTCACATAGCTTTCCTGAAAACACTGGAGGGGATAAATGTATCTCCAAACACCATCATACTAGGTGACTTCAGCTACCCTAATATAGACTGGGATCACTACTCAAGCCCAAACACTCTAGCCCAAAGGTTCCTGGAGTTCATAAACTCAAATGCCATGGAACAACTAGTCACCATCCCCACAAGAGGTGAAAACATACTTGATCTCATCATCACGAACATGGGATCACAATGTTCAACACCGGAAGTATACCCCTCACTGGTGAGATCAGATCATAAACTAATCTCACTGGAGGTCCTCATCCCACCCCCACCTGAGATAAAAAAGACCACAGTGAAGAACTTCTCAAAAGCCGACTTTACACTTCTAAAGACTAGTGTGGTCACCTTTAAGGCCACCGAGCCAGCAAACATTACTCAAGCCGCTGAATCACTTACAAATGCCTTCTACCAGCACCTACAGGACTGCATGGATCAGGCAATCCCAAACAAAACAAAGACTCTTTGTACCAAAGGCAAGCGTCCAGCCTGGTGGACCCCAGCCATAAACAAGCTCTACAACAAAAGGAGGAAGCTACTACAAGATAGAGCAAAATCCTTAAAAGGTAAGACACCTCTGATCATTATAAGTAAAAAACTAAGAGCTCTCATAAAATCATCCAAGGCAAATTTTGAGAGAAAAATCGCTAAGGACTCAAAAGACAATCATAAGGCCTTCTTTAGCTATGTTAGAAACCTGGGAGGAAACTCCCAGATATGCTCAGAATTAGTTCAAAATGATGTGAAAATTACTGAACCTACAGACATTGCCAACATACTGGCTGACAGGTTCAGTGCAAACCCACCCCCCACCCCCCAAAAGGAGAGATATCTATACCAGAGGATTGTAGCCCCCCAAACATCTCTAACGCCCAGGTGAGAACTGCTCTCTCCAAGGCGAAAAACACAGCATCCATGGGACCGGATGGTGTCCCTGGCTGTGTGCTCCACGAACTCAACGAGGAATTAAACCCGCAGTTAGGACAGCTGTTTAATCTTAGCCTCACCTTAGGATACGTGCCCAAGGAGTGGCGCACGGCAACTGTGGTCCCACTTCACAAAGGCGGTGCCTCCACCGACCCTGGAAATTACCGTCCCATCAGCTTGACAAGCCTGATCTGCAAGGCCATGGAGAGGATCATAATGGAACTCATAAATAAAGACATAGGGAACTTGCAGACTTTGGATCCAATCCAGTTTGGCTTTGTCATAGGCAGATCATGCCTTTTAAACTTGGTTGACTTTTTCGAAACAGTCACCAAGGCCATTGATGAGGGAAAGGCAGTCCATACAGCCTACCTCGACCTGGCAAAGGCTTTCGACACAATACCCCACTCAGGTATCATTGAAAAACTCATCAGCTTAAATGTAAACCCATACATCACAAGATGGGTTGCAAACTGGCTAAGTGACAGAACCCACAGGGTCAGAGTTGCTGGCGCCATGTCAGACTCAAAGCCCGTCACAAGTGGTGTCCCACAGGGCTCAGTCCTGGGCCCACTCTTGTTCGGCATCTACTTTTCTGAAGTACAAGCAAATACAGGAGGGTTATGGCTGACAAAGTTTGCAGATGACTGCAAACTGGCCATAGTCGAAAACACATCTGACACAGATATCCTCCAGAAGGGTCTCACAGAAGCGGATAACTGGTGCCAGAGCCATGGCCTAAAGTTAAACGCCAAGAAATGCATAGTCATACCCTTCGGGAAAAACAAGGTTACCCCTAGCTACCATATAGGTGGCAATCCACTGAGCACAGAAGAAGTGATCAGGGATCTGGGGACCCAGGTTGACAGTAACCTATCGTTTGACACTCACGTTGCTAAAGTAATTAGGAAGACCTTCTACATTGCCCACCTGATCATGAAGGGATTCACATCTAGATCAAGGGAGGTCATCGTCCCCCTGTACTCATCACTCATCAGACCAATGATTGAGTACAATGCCCTATTCGGAATGTATCTGATCCGACACCTGCAGCAGCTGGAAAGGCCCCAAAAGTTCCTCACCAAAAGGATAAAGGGTCTCAAAAATGTCTTATGCTGCCCGACTGAAAGAACTGCAGCTCTATTCAGTCGCTTACCGATTGCTCAGAGGTGACCTGTGCCTGACATACAAGGCCATGTCAAACCCAGAATTGATGAACATGCTTCACCTCAAAAAATCTAGATCCCTCAGAACTACAAGGGCGGGAGACTTAAACCTTGACACGGTTATTAATAGGACGTGCTGGAGGGACAGATTCATCACCCAGAGACTCCCTATGCTGTGGAACAAAATCCCGGTACATGTGAGGCAGAGCACCTCACTGGCCTTGTTCAAGAGAAATCTTGACCAATGGATGGGAGATCGCAGATATACCCCAGGGATTACCTCAGTGTCACTGCTTGACAGAGGCACAGTAAAATTATGGGCATAGTTTTCTTCAAAATAAAGGGGTGGCGAAAGCCACAAAACTCTAGGCTAGGCTTGTAAATGCCCTTGGGCAGATAGCCTAGTATGAACCTATAAGAATTCCAAGTCCAGCCCAACAAAAAGGTCAAGCAATAAAGCTCTGAGAGGACAAACTTAGATCAAAAGTTTAATACACAGACACCATTAATGCTCACAAAAATATGTTTTCTTTTGACATACACTTCATCAGATGCAGGCTTGAATTAAACTCCTTCTATATATACTATTTCTCTTACATATCAACCAATGAAAAGTGAAGCAATTAATGAATTGAATTGTTACAACCTAAGCTGAAAAACATATGTATACCTGGCATTTGGGAACCAAAAACTGGTTATAGATTATTCATTTTACGGAATAAAAACATAAAACATCCAACAAATAACACATTGATTATAACCTATTTAAAATACATTTTCACTATATGTAAATGCAAAAAATGTTATAAATTTAAAATGCATTTAAATATTTTTCTGGGGAAATACCACCATCTTGTGGATTGTTTAAAAATTGCAACGCACTTGAATATACATAAAAAAATACCAAAGTGTCTGAATGTGAACACAATCTCAAAGTGAATTAAAAAAAAATGCTTTAAAACCATTTTTTTTAAAAAGATTTAAACAGCATATAACTGATAACTTGCATCAAGGACCACAATGCATATTGTATCAGTTTTACCACAATCTGGAGCATTTCTCCCCGGGCCTCCGCTGAAAACAGGCTCTGTGGAACCTAGTTGGACATTCCCGGTCAACAAATGTTAAATAAAATAAATAAATAAACAATCAAATCTACTTATAATTTAGCTGCTCTAAGCTTCAAGAGAGAGTTTATGGAAATACGGTCATTCAATCCCAGGCTTTTTATTAGCTCCCAAGGTGATTTGCCACCATAGCTCCTTATATTCAATACTTTCTTGCCATAGCCCCCCTTGAAGATTTTTATCCACCTTCTCCAAGGTGAAAAATAAGTAATGGGCACTAGGCTATGCTTGTACAAGGAATTGGTGTCTTTTTTATTTGCTACATCGTGTGTGTTCATATATTCTTTTTCTTAACTTTCGTTCCGTTTTACCTATGTAAAGCGCATCACAGAGCTGACACTTGGCCAAATAGACAAGCCCGCTACTGTCACAATTTGTAAATTCCTTGCTTTCCAAGAGCCTATTTCTACATTGTCTACAACAATGAGAATATGTATTTGCAAAGGGACATTGGGAACAATGCCCACATTTAAACATCCCTATCCTCTTTTTATTCCTTGTAACCCCCATAATCAAAGTTAGTTTTCAAAAGATTTTTCAAATTCCTAGAGTTTTTGTAGGCAATTTTAATGCTTTCCTTTTTTTGTCCAAGTCCGTAAGGGCTACAAATCTATCCCATTCATTGCTAATAATACCCCTTACCATGGTGGACCCAGCATTGAATTCCAATATTAAAGCCCTTTTGAAAATTTCCACCAAGCCTGCACTAACAATTTTTGTGACCTTAACATCCCTTTTGCCTAGGATAGGTTGGTATTTCTCTATTCTACCTTTCAAAACCTAATTTTCTACTTCGAGCAACAAAATGATCTGGATAATTCCTAGATTTCAGCAAAAAATTCCATTTCCTTGTCAGTCCTCATTTTTGGATGTCATCCTAGAGCCCCTTATATATTGTCCTTTGACAATAGTTTTCTTGTAATGCTTAGGATGAGCACTGTCAAAGTGTAGATAGGAATTGGAATATGTTGGTTTTCTGAAAACCTTGGAATTAAACATGTTGCCACACTTGTATATTTCCACATCCAGATATTGTAAAGTGTCCTTACTGGTTTTGTAGGTGAATTCTTAGAAAATAGCACTATTGTTAAGGTACTCTATAAAGTAAGCCACTTCACTTTCTGGGGCCACCCACAAAATCACTATATCATCCAGATATCTCTTGTAGAGAATCCAATTCTCCTTGTAGATGGAAACCACTACATACTTCTCCTACCACCTGGCCAAAACTAGATTCGCATAAGTGTAGGCACAAGCTGCACCCATTGCTACACCCTGTATCTGGCGAAAAAATTCACCTTTAAAACACACACATTTGTATCTCAGGACCAGGTCCAAAAGCTGCATAACAACCACTTTTTCATCCAGGGAGAAGTAATTTTCTTCATAAATTTCTTCTAGTACATTCAAACCTTCCCTATGAGGTATCGAGGAAAACAAATCTACTATGTCAATGGTAAGAAAAGTTAAGCCTTCATTATATTTCTCCTGACTCAAGCAACTTAAAAAGTCCCAGGAGTCCTTTACAGTGTTCTTTTTTCTAACCATAAGCCCTTTAACTTAGTATCCACATAATTGGCTAGAGGCAATGTCTTGGATCCATCCGCAGAGACATAGGGCTTCAGTGGGGAGTCCTTCCTCTTTTGTGTGTCTTTGGGATCCCAAAAATAGTGGCTATTTTAGGCTTTTCTACCTTAAGGTAATGGTATGTTCTTTGGTCAATAGAGCCTTCCACTAATAGGTCCTCCAAAATCATATCTATTCTACGATACGCACTGTTTATCTCATTTCTGGATACAGTTACATATTTATTGGGGTCCCTTAGAATGTCATTCATTTTTCCTTCATATATAAAATCATCCATAAGAACCACCCCCCCACCTTTGTCCGGTTTCATAACTCTTAAATTTTTATAATTTCTTAGTTAATATAAAACTTTCATTTCATCTGGGTTCAAGTTGCTTCTATATCTCACTTTGTCATACTTTTTTCTAATTTCTTTTTCCACAATACCTTCAAAATGTTTAAGTTGTGGGTGTAACGGTGGGTTATAAGTACTTTTTCTTACCAGTCTTTCACATTCTACCTTGGAGTCCTGCTCAAACAATATTTGGAAATTTAATTTTTCTTGTAAAAACCTTAATATCCATAAGTGTTTTGGCCAAGTCACCTTGTCTTAGGGGTATAAACTTAATCCCCTTGGATAAAAGTCTAAAATGGTCCTTAGTCAAGATTACAGGGCTATAATTATAAATACTAAAATTGCCACGTGTATCTAAAAGAATTATCCATGTCCTGATTGATCTCTTTCTCTTCTAAGTCAGAGTGGGTGATATTATTTAATACCTTCCCCTCCCCCACGAAAATTTGAAAAATGTTGTTGCTGGTATTCATTCCTATTTCGGTTCCTCTCTGATCTACATAGTGGGGGGATACTCAGAGATGTCATCCAATTCTGACACTAAATCACCATCTCTTGTTGGTTGCTCATTGTTATTACTTTTCCACTCCCCATTATGTTCCTTTCCCAAAATCTCTCTCCAGACTTTGGTTTAGGATAGCTAGTACTGTTTTGGTATTCTAAAATGTCACGCTCTAATTTTTAAATTTTTCTTTTTATCAAATCATTACATTGACCATCCACTTCGTTTTGAATACTGTGATATTTTTCCTTTTCAGCAGGAATAGTGAACATTAAATCTTTTTTTAATACTTTCATTAACAATCTCAATTTCACTCATTAATTTCCCCTTCACTCTACTGTTCTCTTCAATAATACAGTTTAGTACATCAAGCCCACATCTGTTAAATATTTTTATTAAATCCTGGTGAAAAACACTGCCTGGAACCACATTATTAGGATACTTCCAAATTTTAAGTCCCTTAGGCACTATACTTTGAGAAATACATTCTTTCAAATAACTATTCTCTGTCAGTGCTTTTGCATTTGAAAATAAGTATTTCCCATTTGTGTAATAAGTTTTTAAAAGTGTCTGTTTCAGGCCCCATAGCCACAGTTCTGTTTTTAAAGTTGGAAGAAAAACTAACCTGGAGCCATTCATTAAAATCAGCCTGCACATCTTTACTTCTGGAACCTGCATTTTGTTTCTCTTGTCCAGATGAAGCAGGTTTCATTAGACCCATTTCCCCCCTCAGTCGGTCTAAATATCCTGGGGGTTTGGTTGAAACAAAAATAATTGCTGTCTGAGCCTTCTCCTCTCCAGGCAGCTTCCCTGTGATCCCTGTTTCCTTCAGAAGTCATTTTTCCCGCCATTTTGCTCCAAGGTTGCCAAGCACTTCCTGGTCCCATCCCTCGTGTATAGTAGACACCAGCTCCACCATCATAGCTCTCAACCTTCCATGTCCAAAATGAAGAACACTAGCCCTCATAATGTGGAACAAATGGGCAAAATATGGAACACATACTAATGGCTTACTAACAGCCTCAACTAGGAAGGTCATGGGATGGTTAAAATATGCTGGTTTTACTTATAAAGAATATCTTTTAATGAATTAATATGATTCATTTCTATTTACAATGGATTTCACTTAAAACAAATCCCTAACACTGAATGTGTGACAGAGTCTTTCAATGTGGAACTTTGAGGAACTTCGAGGAACATGAACATTTTAAGACCCCAGATGAGGTACGTTCCTCGTAATGAGGTACACTTGAGGGGTATGTCCACCATCGATTGGCTGAGGGGTGTAAGTAAGTCCATCAACTGGGTGAGCTGGCCAATCCCCTTCCTGGCTTGGCCCAGCTCCTCCTTGCAGTTGCTTTCCATAGCCTCTCCGCTCATTTCACCATCCATGGCAGCAAAGAAAACACTAGTAAATCAAAATAACTACCAAGTGGGCTAAAAGTTCACCAATAATTCCAAATCCAGCCCAACAAAAAGGTGAAGCAATAAAGCTCTGAGAGGACAAACTTGGATCAAAAGTTTAATACATAGACACCATTAACGCTCACAAAAATACATTTTCGTTTGACATACACTTCATCAGATGCAGGCTTGAATTAAACTCCTTCTATATATACTATTTCTCTTGCATATCAACCAATGAAAAGTGAAGCAATTAATGAATTGAATTGTTACAACCTAAGCTGAGAAATATATGTATACCTAGCATTTAGGAACCAAAACTGATTATAGATTATTCATTTTACTGAATAAAAACGTAAAACATCCAACAAATAACAACACATTGATTATGACTTATTTAAAATACATTTTCACTATATGTAAATGTAAAAAATGTTAAATTAATTTAAAATGCATTTAAATATTTATCTGGGGAAATGGCACCATGCAACTACACCTGTTAGCACAATTCCTGCCATGCTCTCTAAACTCTCTGGCAGACAACTTAAGCAGAAATAATCTGGACCCACACGAGTGGCAGCTAGAACAAAGAACCTTCACTCTAATAACTCAGAAATGGGGCGCCCCGAAGGTCGACCTCTGCTTCCCACTCCAACCATCAGCTCAGCAAGTTCTGCACCAAGGAGCCTCACGGCATGGCCTGGAAAGTGGGTGCCCTATCCTTCCCCTGGGTCAACCTCTCAGTCTATGCATTTCCCCCATTACTTCTGATTACCAGGGTGCTGCTCAAAATAAGGGAGGAAAACCAAGGACAGTTCTGTTTGCTCCAGACTGGCCTCACCAGCACTGGTACCTACTGATGCGTAGCCTGTCCCCACTGCCACCATGGCATCTCCCTCAGACCCCAAACCTCCAGACCCAGAGGGAAGGAGAATTCATGCATCCCCAATTGCAGACCCTCAGTTTGGCAGCCTGGCTTATTCCCTAACCATTGATCAATCTGCCAATCTCAGTAAACGAGTTCTAGATGTTATACGTGAAGCTAGACGTCCTAGCACTAGAAAGTCTTATGCTGACAAATGGAAAAGGTTCAGCACCTGGATTCAGGCTAAGGGAGCCAATATGGCACAGCCCTCCCTACCTCTCATCCTGGATTACCTATCTGATCTGCTACACAGTGGTCTCTCCTTTTCCTATATTAAAATTCATGCCTGTGCTATCTCTGCTCCATTTCAACACTGAGCACCCACTTTTCTCATACCCTCTGATCAAACAGTTCCTAAGATGAGCTAGCAACTTGAGGCCACCCAGAAGAGCACCTATCCCAACTTGGAACCTAATCTTTGTGTTGTAAAAGCTCACCCTGTGTCCCCCTTTGAAACAGCGTCTTCAGCAGAGTTAGTTTCTCTCCTGGAAGACAGCCTTGCTACTGGCGATCACTTCAGCCAGAATAGTATCCAAGCTACAAACACTTATGTCTGCAGAGCCATTCATCATCTTCCATGCTGACAGGGTGTCCCTCTGGACTAACCCATCCTTCATGCCCAAAGTGGTGTCCAGTGTGGCTCTCAACCAATCCATTCATTTGCCCACCTTTTTCTCTAACCCACAAAACAAGGGGGGAAGGATCCTGCACACTCTAGATGTGCACAGACAGCTCAGATTCTATCTAGACAGGATTAAATCATTCAGAAAGACTGATCAATTGCTAGTCAGCTTTGCTGCAGGGGCAGAGGGCAAAGCCATATCCAAACAAACCATTTCCAAATGGATAGCGCACTGCTTCCATTTCTGTTACAAGCAACACGGGAAACCTCCCCCTAATGGGGTCAGGACTCACTCTACCAGAGCAGCCTCCACCTCTGCAGCTTTCCCCAGGGGAATCCCCACCAGGGACATCCTGGAGGCTGCCACATGGACATCTGTTCACACGTTCACCAAGCATTGCCACCTGCCTATCTTCTCCAAATCCAGGGTAGGTTTTGCCACTGCAGTCTTGCAGGGCATCCTAGCCAGACCCTAGTCTCCTTGACTGCCTCCACCCTTTTCCTCAGCTTTGGGAATAAACCCAAATGTGATGACTGCAACAGTGAAACATGAAGAACATAGTACAGTTGTGTACACATCATAAATGTAGATGTTTGAGTGTATTCACTGTTGCAGTCCTGGTTTCCCTCCCTCCATCCCCCTCTTCTTCTCTCTCTCCTTACAAGAAACGTTTTGGTATTTACTTTCTACTGGTGGGGTTCTTCCACCATATCCTGGCCTGTCACGTGGGGTCTACTGCCTGTGCAAGAAAAACTGATGTAATGGCGTAGGCTGCCTTACTTTATACTACTGATGACCTGATGTCAGTCCTGAAGTGACGGAAACTGACGCAGAAATACTAAGCATCTGGTATTTGGACCGGTCGAGGGCTACCCTGGCAGGGATAACTCAAATGTGATGACTGCAACAGTGAGTACACTTGAACCTCTACATTTATGGTAAGTGTACACAACTGTACTTTCTTTTGACAAGGCATTTCTGTTCCAGGCATTAAATAAGGTCAGATTTTATAGTTATGAACATTTATGTTAATAGAGCTCTCAAACTTCCTAGTGAGCAATACTAATATTTGTTAATTTCTGAGATATGGAAGATGGCTGTACACTGGCTGTTGCTTTATTTTCAGTTTGTTAGCCAGGTAAGTGAGCTGGTCTATTGATTGTATTCAGTCATTACCAGGGTGTATTAATATATTGGCTGCAGGAGTTTCACACATCTCCCATTGTCTTATATGGTTACTAACTGTGCCTTTTGCTATTAAACTACTGCCATCTCACAGTACTGCATAATGCTGTAGCACAAAGATGTGCAGCAATACATAGAGCTGGCCCAGTGACCATGCTGAATGCTGATGAAGGCAGTCTGGGGGAGAGGCATTTGTTAATTAGTCATGTCCCCCCCCCCGGAACCGCCTCCAGGAATGTATCTACATGCTGAGCAAATAAAGAAATCTCTCAGTCGTGTAGATCAGCATGGCCGTTGTATTTTTCTCATAGCCTCCTGAAAAGTTTGACCTAGAATACAAAATTATAGGTCAAACTTTTCAGGAGGCTATGAGAAAAATACAGTGGTGATTATTTTGCATTGTCAAGTCAAGCACAACTGTATAAACTACTAGCATGTTGTGAAATATCTTATAGCATGGCATTCAAACTGCATTACAAGTTGGATAATTTTGTATAATACCTTGGATTCTAAAATAAATTAACTGCTAGGTAGTACGTGTTTTTATTTTGTATTTAAAACAATGAAGTTTTTCTCCCATGTCCCCTTTGTAAATGGGTTATGCTAATTAGTGGTTAACTTGGTTAACAAAATAAAGTAGTGACTCACTGTAGAGAATAATTTTATTAGCACTATTTTTCTTTTTTGCTAAGAATGCTAGTGCAAATCAAAAAAGGTCCCAGAAATAATTCATTAAAAAAGTAGCGTAGTGGCAGTAATCACTTGTCCGGTTTTGGTAGTGCAGGTTATGTACATGTCTGATGTGGAGTTCGTCACTTAGGCTTTGCCCTTGTGATGCACTCAGCACCAGCAGTGGGTGCAACCTATATTACCAATGCCTAACAAGTGATTCTATACCTCATAGGTTCATAGGTTCATAGGTTTATACTAGGCTATCTGCCCTAAGGCATTTATAAGCCTAGCCCAAATTTTTTACTGTGCCCATTAGTTTGTTGTGCCTCTGCCCAGCAGTGACACAGAGATCATTCCCGGGGTAAACCTACGATCTCCCATCCACAGGTCTAGATTTCTCTTGAACAGAGTCAGCGAGGTGCTCTGCCTCACATGGACCGGGATTTTATTCCACAGCATAGGGAGTCTCTGAGTGATAAATCTATTTATATCCGTGCTAAGGTTTAAGTCGCTTGCTCTAGTGGTTTTGGTGGATTTGGATTTTTTGAGGTGGAGCATGTCCATTAATTCCGGGTTGGACATGGCCTTGTATGTCAGGCACATGTCACCTCTGAGCAGACGGTATGCGACTGAATAGAGCTGGAGTTTCTTCAATCTGGCAGCATATGACAGATTTTGGAGTCCCTTTATCCTTTTGGTGAGGAACTTTTGGGGTCTCTCCAATTGCTGCAGATGTCGGGTAAGATACATCCCGAATGGGGCATTGTACTCTATCATTGGTCTGATAAGTGAAGAGTACAGGGGAACAATGACCTCACTAGATCTGGATGTGAATCCCTTCATGATCAGGTGGGCAATGTAGAAGGTCTTTCTAACCACTTTAGCAACGTGAGTGTCAAAAGAAAGTGTCAACCTGGGTCCCCAGGTCCCTGATAACCTCTTCTGTGCTTAGTGGATTGCCACCTATATGGTAGCCTGGGGTTACCTTGTTTGTATGACTATACATTTTTTAACTTCAGGCCATGGCTCTGGCACCAGCTATCTGTTTCCGTGAGTCCCTTCTGAAGGATATCCGTGTCCGATGCACTTTCCACTATGGCGCCCAGTTTGCAGTCGTCTGCAAACTTTGTCAGCCAAAGTCCTCCCATGTTGGCCTGTACTTCTGAGAAGTAGATGCCAAACAATAGGGGCCAAGGACCGAGCCCTGTGGGACACCACTTGTGACCGGCTTGGAGTCTGACACAGCGCCATCAACTCTAACCCTGTGGGTTCTGTCCTTAAGCCAGTTTGCAACCCATCTTGTGACATATGGGTTTACATTTAAGCTGGTAAGTTTTTCTACAATACCGAGTGGGGTATTGTCCTTGCAAGGTCAAGGTAGGCTGTATGGATTGCCTTTCCCTCATCAATGGCCTTGGTGACTGTTTCGAAGAAGTCGACCAAGTTCAAAAGGCATGATCTTCCCTTGACAAAGCCAGACTGGGTCATACCACTGAATAAAGTTCTCAAGGGATATAATTGCCATTGTCAGCTATCATATTGTGCTACCATATGCCTGTTTGAACTACTTTTTAAATGTTGTTAATGTTAGGCTGTCTTTAATTCTGTCAAGAGTAGTTACACTATTAAGATGTGTTGATTGTATTGTATAAAATACTTTTACTCGTTCTTAGTCAAAATACACCTTTCAGTTCCCTGTAACATTAGTATAGTACTTTGTAGAGTCTTATTTACCCATGTAAAACTTCCAGAATGGTTTGGTTTACAAGTAAGTATTAATGCACAATGAACAGAGTATTTGCACATGCCTGTAAGCGTAATATTGAAAAACACTACAAGTGGAACATTCTTTCCATAAGGATTCATTACTTTTCTGTCTTGTTGCACAGAAAAACTCTGCATTGTTACAGTGACTAAATAAAATATATGAGCATTATTGTTGTATGCAGGACTTTTACTAAGAATAGTAATAATTTACATTTTAAGGATGATGTTTAAAAATACTTGTAAAGTAGAAACCCGAGGGCTAGTGCAGTTATGTAAAATTAGTCATTTTCATGCCACACTGGAACCACAAATTATCAGTGGCATTATTGCCTTAATATCAACAGTAGAATATTAAAAACATTGAATTCTAAGTCAGAAAACTGCGCACAAATGCAGTTTGATTAAATTTGGTACACACACATATGTACAGTACTTGCATATTTACAAATTACTCTAAAATCAAGACAGTAATATAGCATAATATAGAATATGTTTTTAAGAAGCATATGTAGCAGCTGCTGTTGTGGAAAAATGGGAAAAGGGGCTGAGGATGGGTGAATAAATGAATGTAGTAGCTGCATTCTTGAAGTCAATAGTTATAAACGATTTTCGGTGAAATATAGTTTTGGACATCTGTAAATGATGGTTAGGGATATACATATTATATATAAATGCATTTATTTATGGATATGTATGGTATGATGCAGTTTACTGAATGTATAGCTAGCTGACAGGTGAAGGATTACTACCAGGTAGTGCAGTATGTTGAGTTATACTACAGTCTACACCAAAGTAGTCTACTGTAGGATAATAGTGGTGATTTCTCTTCCTTCATGGTTTTATGACCATGGAGGTGTGGGAAGCCTCCCATGTAAATGGTTGCCTTAGGCTTATGGATTGAGGCTGTGACATCCCCCATTTGGGCCAGTAATCAAGGAGACTGAATACTCACTACTGACATCAGTGAGGGACATTCACTTGGAACAAAAATTGATACACATAATATTTCCAGATGCAGTTCTCTGCATCAAGCACAATTCCCCTTAAACACACACAGGGAACACACACAGTTCAGGGTAAGGGTCTGTCTCTCTCTCTCTCAACTGGAAAGGATGGCACAAATTTACTAGCTATGTCTCTCTGTCAAGACTATAAGGTAGATACTACCACCAGGACACTCCAAAGCCAGCTACTCTAGGGCTCTTACAAGTATACCCAATTATACAGAGTGAAATTAATAGTAATACAAACGGTAATGTTGACCAAACAGCAAGACTTTCAGCAGAGGCCACAGTGTCGCCAAATAAATATAAGTACTCTCAAAGGTTAAAATATTCTCTAAAAGACTTGCCACAATGAAAATTTTAAATATATTTAATAATAACAGAACATGAAAATACTAAAAATACTAAATATCTATTTACAATAAACACCAGAGTTTCAATCACATGAAATATTAAAATAACACACATGAATAAATTCATACAGATACAGAAAAACAGTACTTAACTAATCTCACTATATTTTCCTGACTGATCTAAAGAATTACTATTCCCTGGTTACTTATTAAATCAAGGCAAGATGACATAGAAGGATCAGTCATCTACTTCAGGTTTCCAAAACAGACTGTCCTGAGACCTCTCATCTAGTATTAAAACATATTTTTTTGTGTTGGATTACAGAATGACATCACATATATCTGGTCGTCTGACTTCTGGTTCCCATACTACCCCCCCCTTTTTACTAGAAACTGAACCAGAATCTCACACGTGTGTTACTATACACACAGATAGAGCTTCGCTAAGATGTGTTGCAGCTTTTGGAAGTCATAAAACAATTTCAAACTTCCACCCTTCCAGAGTAGCAATTAGTTCACCCCCAAGGATAATACAGAAGGCTTCCTAGTACAGACTTTGTCTCTGGCTGCATCGAGACCTATGAGATACAATATTTATGGCGTTACTTAAGTAGTTTAATTTCAGGATATTTTTCTAAAAGTTAGCTGGGGCTGAGCTTAACCTCTTCTCTTCCAGTATCCTCTGTTACAATATTGATTTCAGCAGTTGTAATACAGTGTGATATAAGTGAATTTCTTTTTTTCTATCCATCAGGACCCACTGTTGGTACCTTTTTTTTTGTAACACAAGCAGCTTTACAAATACATTTTCAACACAAGCACCTGCACAAATCAGTTTGATATACAAATCTCCAGCTAGCTATGCTGGTATATGCTACAAATCCACTGCCCTACTTCTCCTAGCATTGCTGACAATGCTTCACATCGTCACTGAGGCACAGAGTGTCTTTGTGTTGGGAAACAAATGATTGGAAACCCAGTTATATTGTATAGAGTAATACTGAATAAGGTGATAGTCTGTTTGCTGCTTGGAACAGCAGAGAGTTATGATTAAGGTAAGCAATGTTTGCCTAAAGATTTGTTTTGAGTTTGTTTGTGTCATGATATAATCAGTGGGTGGTCTGTTTAGGTGTGAACAATGAATTATGTTGACTGTGTGTAACAGTGGAAATGCATATACTCCAATGCAGACACACACATGTTATGTGGGTATGTATGTCTATCTATAGGGATAGAACTTTGGTCTTGTGTATGTTTGGTCAACAGCTGTTTAGTCGACCATTTATGATTGACTAAATGGCTGGTTGACAAGTGTCTGAGATAGAACAGTTCTCAGGGTTGGGGAATGTGCCTTTACCCTGTGTTTTTGTGATATCAGAATTAAAATATATGATTAGCAGGGGGGCATGCCCCTGCAAAAAATTTTCTTAGTTTTTTTTTTGCATACACCAAGGCTGTCTCGTGGCATATATGTGGTTGCTTGTCGACATATTTGGCTTTGAGATATTTTGGGTGTCGATGGTAGGTGTAGTTGATGTATACAAATACGTCCATATAGTCATAGGAATTGAAATCTTGTGCAGAGGGATGGCAAATGATAAAAGAATGTTGCCATTTAAGTAATCTCATAATACTCCCATTACATAATACATATGTTGCTGATCCTATCCAAAAAAAGCTGTGTAAGATTCAACTTTTTGCCATAGCCTTGCTGTAGGAGTCTGTTGTCCTTTGATGTTTCTTTGTATCTGCGTTTATCAAAAAGTAAGTCTGAGGGATTGATTAGTTTGCACAAGTTTTATAATGCATTTCTGTGCAGTAATCATCAGACTTAAACAAAATAGCCTGAGCAATTGAAATTTCTTCTGATACAAGAATTCCTAGTAGTCTGATTAATTGAAATCTCCAAGGAAGACCCCACATTTTCTTGATACTCTCTCTGTCCTTACCCAAAATTGAAGGAGCTTTGTGCTTACCTTAGAAATATGTTGTTGTGCCCCTGCATTATCAGTCACTTGCAATAGCAGTCTGTTGTGTATAAAATGCAAATGTGATGTGCAGGAATCTCCAGACAAATGCTCTAAGGTACCCAGAGGAGTTTACTGAGCTAGTGACCAGAGAAGCAGGTTGATTTCATCATTAAATAATGCACAAGGAATTTAGTCCATTTTTTTCAACTTGTTCCCAAAAATCCATGGTAAGGGTTGTAATGGGTCTCTTAAAAGTTATTTCCTGATGTAGAACTCTCTATATTTATTAGATGCATTGATTAGTGTATACATTATAAGCTGGAAATGCTAGAGGATTGAGAAAGATGGTATTATATCATCTAGCAAAGATACTTTAGACTGAAGAATCTACAGATTTTGGTATGCCCATTCTGTTATGCAAAGAAAGAATCTTCATTACAGAAGGGCTATAAATCAGATTTTATTATTTGCACATTGCTGAACAGGTTAGTCCCATTAGTTCAGTGTCCACTTTGTAGGGGGAGAAATTTGGCCAGGGTGTAAACCATCCCCCCCCCACACATGCATACATTTTTTGCCACTAAGTGTCATCAGAGGGCTGCTACAGTGGTAAGGAGAGATCCCAGATGGAGGCTATTGTTGATCTTGAAGAAAGTGATTGTAACAGTGCAGGAAGGAAGTTTAGCTACACAAGTCATGGTGGAGTTAATGAACCAGGGTGATTCAGAAAATGGTGATGCTATAAAATTGAGTGATTGCTGAAGAAGCAAAAGAGGGCACTGCTATGTAATCAGGGAAGAGGGCACTGCTATGTAATCAGGGAAGGGAAGACAGTAAGGAGGATCTGGAAGATTGACCAACTGGTACATGTTCAGCTGGTAAAAAAGCAGCTTTAAGGACATGCACTGGCAATAGGATTCAACATGAAATCATCCGGAAGCTTAACTTTTGTAGAGGCAGCTTAAATGGACCCAAATCCAGCCAGGGAATTACTGAAATGGGAAGGACAACTGACTGAAAAAGTGTATAGTGTAAGAATTAAGAATAAAGAAAAGCTAGATATATAAAGTGCTTGACAGTATAATTGTACCACTGGGGTTTAAACTTCATTGATACATGTATGGCCGGAGGATTTCTGAGAGGTAACCTTTTGTATCTTTTGTTGTACTAGACAAATCCATGCCTGAAGTGGACATTTTTTTTTAGAATTTATTACTGCAATTGAGGAAAATTGCCTTAAGTTTAGAACATGTAACAGTAAATAGACCTGATTTGAAAACTTGTTTTGTAAACTGAATGTAAAGTGTGCTTGTAATATGGAATAAGACTGTTTTATAATGCATGAAATGTATGGGCAGGGACACGAGAGGTTTTGATAACCTTAAATATATGTGAATGGAATGCTAAGCAGGATACAAATGTGAGTTTTAAGTGTTATTTTGCACGTTTACTACTTGCTTTCATTGTATTACTGAGGATTCCTGTGCTATTTATTTTGTTTCCTGCACTTGCTTATGGTTTTAAGTTGCATTTTTCAACTGCTCTAAGACCTGCCGGTCTGCAGTTGTAGTGCTCTAAATACATTGCATCTGTTGCCGTTGCTTTTTGGCATCTGTTATATTTCCCAAACTTGGGCTGTAAACCAGTCAATTTTACATTAAGAGGGTTAAAAGTCTGCACTGTTTTGGCAGGAGAGAGTGGATTTCACCTGTCTAAGCTGGGAATTGCTGGTTTAAAGCTTACTTTCTGCTTATTTGGTCTTAGGGGAAGCCTAGCTTAAAAGCTACTTTATACAGCTTGTATGTAAGCATCGTGTTTGTTCAACACTGCGCCTCGCACATTGGGACTTAGTACTACACTGTATAATTGCAAGCACCTAGAAGTTGCATTTTTCCATATAAGAACTATTTCTGTAATTTCCTGCAGTCCCGCACTGCTCAAGGTGCAACTGGTTTGTGCACTGAGCAGCACAGCCACATTTGATTAGCTGTAAATTACTATTACAGCACCCGATCCTATAAGTACCCTGTCTGAAATTTCTTCAGTCTCTTGTTGCTCAAGGAGCAAACTGGTTTGCATGCTGAGCAGCATTGCCACATCAGTTAGCTGTAGATTACACTACTTAAAATGGCCAAACTTCCTCTGGTTGCAAACAACCCCCATTCTATTTCATTATAAAGCACATACTAAGGTCCATGGATATGCACTTTTCTGCTATCTCTGCACCAGTTTGGTGGACATGGGCACCCTGAGGTAATTTATTTATTTAACATTTGTTTATTGGGAAAGTCCAACTGGACACAGGTCCTTTTTCAGTAGTGGTCTGGTGTAAAGCTCCACTTTTTCAACAGGACAATTGTACAAAATTTCAAAACATTACACCAAACAAGTAACACGTATGCAGAGTAACACATACAGTGAGTTCTTAATGCATCAATTTTACACATATACACTAAGGTTAATACACATTTCTAATAGTAGATACTAATATTTCTGTCATAGGTTCATAGATTAGTACTAAGCTAACTGCCCTTGCGAGCCATTTTATGTCTAGCCAATTATCCCTTGTGAGACTCAAACCCTGCACCTTGTGTTTGTAAAGCAAACACCTTAACCATTAGGCCATCCTCCCAACCCCCTACCACAGTTTACCACAGAACTTTATCTATGTGCATAACTATGGAGGGATAACACAAGTAATTGAGATAATAGTAAAGAGATAATAGACCAGTTCCTAATAGAAAAAAGTTGCAGGATGTTGAGACAGGATGGGTGAATAAGATAAGGAGAACAAGGAAGAGGATAGAGGATTTGGATAGTGAGGGGGAGTTACAGGAAGGAACTCGTAAGATGTCCTTTGTTTATGTTGTGGTTAGATTTTAAGCAATTATTCTTTATCCAGGATTGGTGTATAAACATAGCTTTGTATTCAATAAATGGGATTCAAGTCTTTGCATGTATCTGTTGGCAGGGAGTTTCAGATTTTAGCTATGCATGTTGAATAGTGGGAATCTCCTGCAGTATTACTGGATTTGTTAACTTTTAAGAAAGATTTATTATTTGAGCATAAAGACCAGGTAGTAGTGTAGGGGAGTAGAAGGTTTTGCAGAGCATGTTTTTTTTCAGGTTGATTTAGACGTGCATGGGCCAAAGTAAGTTGGTTGTAAGGTAAGAGCCGGGCTAGTTCTAGCCAGTTAAGTTGTTTGAGTGCAAGGCAATGGTGTGATCTAAAGTTAGTATTTTGCAAACTTTGCAGTATTATTATAGCAGGTATCTAATTTTGCTAGGTCTGATTTTTTTTTTAGGTTTGTCAGCATGGGTGAGGTATATAGGAATGTGGTGATCAGGTGTGTTCTTGCAATGGTGGCCTTTGTGCTATTGGTTAAGTAGATATTGCATATTTCTGTAAAGAGTACTAAGTTTTTTATTTACATTCTTGACTGTCTGGGCTATGTATAGGTCGAATTTCATAGCATTGTCAGTAACACCCAGAAGTTTAGTCTGGGAAACAGAAGAGATGGTGGTATTGTTTGTAGATGTGATCTTAAGTGGAGAAAGGGGATCTATAGCTCTAGTGGGTTGAAATATCATGAGTTTGGTCTTAATTGGGGTTTAGAATAAATTGAGCTGCAGAAAGCCACGTTTCAACTTCAGAGAAGGACTGCTGCGTTAGTAGGTGTAGCTGTTGGAGTGATGATGCAGCGCATATTAATGTAGAATCATCCACATATTGGACTGTGGAGGCATGCAGGGTAGCAGTGTGTAAATTGTTAGTGAAAAGTGTGAAAAGGAGGGGACCTAAAATGGAACCTTGCGGTACACCTAGAGTAACAGGCAGTAGAGGAGATGTACATTGTTGCTATTTTACAGCTTGCTGATGCCTTGATAAATAGCCTTTGAACCAAGTAAGTGTGGATTCACTAAGGGTTAGTTCTAAGAGTACTTCTGTAAGTTTATGAGAGACTGTTTCAAATGCTTTTGATAGCTCTAGAAAGATGGAGGATACTATTGTACCATTGTTCCTATGTTGATTAATGATGTTTGTGAAACTTATTAGGGCAGAAGTAGTACTGTGGTAGGGCCAAAATCAATGTTGGGTTTTGAATGATAGGTTGTTATCAAGGAGATATTGCATAATTTGTGAGTGGTTGCATCTTTCTAGAACTTTAGACAGAGGTGACAATATAGCTATTAGCCTGTAATTGATAATGTAGCAATTATCTCATGTTTACTGACGATCACTTAATTCTGGAACAGACAAATATAATACGAGAGAGATGTAGATACAGAATGTCATTGGAGGAAAGATTCATGCATAATACAGACACAGACAAAAAAAAAGATTGTCAGTGGCACTCGCACAACACTCCCCGCGCTAACTAAGGCATGTAGACTTGCATGTAACTTACCCAAACCTCAAAGGCCTCTCAGACACTGCCCTCATGAACTCCACATGCACACAGACAAGACCTCACCCATCGCAACACACAAAACTAGTCCACAATGTCTCAACTACTGAGCCCATGCGATGCAACACCACATAACCCAATATTCTGGTCATAGGAGACTCCATTGTCAGACACAGATGTCCCTCTCACCAGGCTGAATAAGGAGAGGGTCACAGTTAGTTGAATGTCAGGGGCCAGGATTCACTAGATTATGCAAGCACTCTGATCTCTAAACCACAAGTACCAGTATGACTCAGTCATAGTCCATGTGGGTGTAAATGACCTACTCTGTACCTCCCTGGACTATATGAAGACAGATCTAATTGAGCTCTCAGAATGTGTTGCAGGCTGGTATGAGCCTAATATTGAGCAGCATTCTGCCTTCTTCAAGGATGATGCCAAAATATCAACAGAAAATGATTGACTTTAATAACTGACTTAGCAACCGGTGTCACTTCAAGGGGGTCCGGTATTTTTCAGACTTGGCGAGCATGATCGACAGGTCACACTGCTTTGGCAGGGATGGTCTGCACCTGTCTCCACTAGGCTTTCAGATATTGACCAAGTCATTATCTGCCCCTATAGTACCTTTTTTTAGGCATTGCCAAACAGATAAACCTTCCAACATAGCAAAATCTACTCATGATAAGCTAAAGGTATTACTGCTCAATGCTAGAAGTTTCAACAAAATCTACACTCCCTGGAAACACTCCTTGGAGATTGGTAATGTCTATGCAGTTACTAAAACATGGTGCAAAGCTGTTAAAAGCAGCCCAGAAAGGAAAAGCTATAATGCTTCCATATTTTTAGACACCCACTGCACATTAAAAGACAAAAGGTGGAAGTGTATCAATCTACACAAAAGATAAGCACACCTCAAGACTGGTCAGACAATATGACATGCTTGATATACTCCATGTCCAACCAACCAAATGTAAAATCCCTTACCATATCCTTGCTAATTATAGGTCCTCTGCTATGACCCAGAAAAAACATACCTGAATATGCTAAAAGCTCTTACCGTTCAGCTCAAAACCATACTCCTGGGTAAATTACCCTTCCATTAACTGGAAGCTTACATAACCACTAACATGTAGGCTCAAAGATTTCTAGACTTTGTCATTGCAACTGCTCTGGAACAGCTAGTCTGCACTCAACTAGGGGTATAAATATCCTAGACCTGGTAGTCATTAACATGAGAGAGCATTGTATCCCCCCAAGTGTAATGTGCTCGCCACTTAGGAGACCACTTTGAGATCCAATCTTTGAAATAAATATGAAACTAGAACCTCTGTCTAACCCTGGAACCTTTAAGAACTTTTCTAAGGCTAACTACCTCCTATTTAATGATGGCATAGCCAATTTCCAGGCTCCCCCAAACCCAGGTAATATGGAGGCCTATGCGAAGTTGTACACAAAAGCACTGTACAACTATATAAACAGCTGCACAAAAATAGTAGTACCAGACTGAAATAAACTTAGGTCAAACTGCAAAAACAAGCCACCCTGATGGACCCCTGGTATAAATAGGTTGTACAACAAAAGAAATTCCTGACCAGAAGTAGGAGAGGACCTACACAGCAGGGCAAAAACTTTCTCATTAGTTTAAACAAGCAAATCAGGAGACTAGTCAAGTCTTCAAAAGCCAGCCTGAAGGCAAAAACAGCCTCCCAAGTAAAAGACAACTTTAAGGCAATTTTCAATTATGTCAGCGGTCTTAAGGGCAACACCCAGCAATGTGCTGAGTTAGTTGTAAACAGCACCACAAATACCCATCCTGAAGATATAGCAAATCAGCTGGCTGATAAATTCAGCTTAAATTTCAGCCCCCATCACCTCCAGTTACTCCCCAGGAAGTACCCTCTACCAGTTATCACAAAAGAACAGGTTGTCTCTGTGCTATCTGTAGCTAAAAACACAGTCTCAATAAGTCCTGACAGTTTCCCAGGATGTTTCTTAAATAGCTTGAAACATGACCTATCAGGCCTGCTAGGATCTCTATTTTGCTTAACCACAGCCTCCTGACAGGCTTTGTCCCTGGGTAGTGGAGGACAACAACAGTCATCCTTCTGCATAATGGGGGACCATCAACAAACCCAGGAAATTACAGACCCATAAGTCTGACTAGTTTCATATGCAAGGCTGTGGAAAGAATAATTATGGACTTGATAAGCAATGACACAAAAAATCTCCAAACATTAGACCCAGCCCAGTTTGGCTTCGTCAAGGGCAGGTCATGCCTGCTTAGGCTGGTGGACTTCTTTGATAAAGTCACCAAGACCACGAATGAGGATAAAATACTGCATACTGTCTACCTTAAGCTAGGTAAGGCATTTGACACAATTCCCCATCGGCTATTGTAGATAAATGCATAAAACTGGGCATACATCCCTATGTCACCAAATGGATAGCTACTTGGCCCACTGACAGGACACGTTGTTAGAGTGGAGGAATTCAGATCCAGCAACAGGCCCCTTACTGGTGGTGTACCACAGGGCTTAATGCTGGGACCTCACCTGTTCGGAATGTACTTTTCTGAAGTCAAGACTAGTGTAGATGATCTTTGGCTGACCAAGTCTGCTGATGACTCTGCAGTCCTCAAATCCACCAATGATGTAGATATCCTTCAGAAAGGTCTGACTTAGACAAATGGTGCCAGAGCTGTAGCCTAAAACTAAATGCAAAAAAAAAAATTTCAAAATTATACCATTTGGAAAGTCAAATGCCCCTGCAAATTACAACCTTAATAGCACACCCGTAAGAGTGGACCCAGTGGTGAGAGTGAGCTAGGTACATGGGCAGTAACCTGAACTTTGACCAAGATGTGTTCATAGTGTTGAGAGATTCCTTCTATGAGGCACAGTGTACAAGTAAGGGCATGGCATTCAGATCCAAAGAGGTTATACTATACTTGGCGCTCATCAGACCAATAATTGAGTACAGTGCACCTTTCAGCATGTACCTGACCAGGCACTTGCAATAACTGGAGTGGCTTCAGAGGTTCCTTCCAAAAAAAAATACAGGGTGTAAGTATGTCCTATGTGGATTGCCTAAAAGCCCTATCCTTTTACTCTATCTCCTACTGAATATTGAGTGGTGATCTATGTTTAGCCTGCAAGGCATTCTTAAATCTTTTCCTGAAGGAACTATTACACATTCACAAAGCAAACATGAGGATTACCTGATCCAAGGATTTACACCTGGCCTGTGACATGAACAAACATGCTGGAGGTACAGATGTGTCTCAGATTACCCTATCTTTGGAAAAGGCTACCTATTCATGTGAAGCAGAGCCCTTTCCTGACCCTCTGGCTCAATGGATGGTGAATCATAAATTCACTCCTTGGTTGGCACCTATGTCCCTTATAGACAGGGTCAGTCTGTAAAATACCCAAAGGCATAGGTGCAAACCTAAGCCATCCTCTAGGCCTTGGGTATTGAAAGTCTGGGTAGATCCAGCTAATAATGGCTAGGCTTGTAAAGGCTTTTGAGCCATTAGCCTAGTACTCTCCTATGAACCTATGATGCAATATGCATGGAAAGGAACTGTAAGATACTAAGGGCAATGAAAAGCATGCTTTTATTGTGGTGCAGTAGATCATTTAGTGCAGGAATGCAAGGAGAAAAGATGCAGTCAATTTGGAGAAATGGGCCACATGGCCACAAATTGTTTACCCAAGTGCAGGAAATGTAATGATGTAGGTCCTATTTAGGTGGATTGTCCATTGTTGCATGAAAGACTAGTGGAAGAAAAGTAATTATCAGGCAAAACTCAGTCCGAGCAAGATGGTGCAGTTATGTATGATGGAATTGGGGAAAAGAAATGTGTAAGAAAAAACAGCAGTAGTGGCTAAAGATGCTGTTATACAGAGTATTTAAAACAATAACGGAAATGTTGAAGTACAGGTACAAAACAATTGTGAAATACTAAGTAGTGATAAGGGAGAAGGGGATATAGAAATGGGTAATAAACATGGGCAAGGGAAATTAAAATCCATTGTGGGAGAGTGAAAAGGAGAAAAAAATTTCAACCACAAAGGATGCAAATAAAAAAAAGAAAGAAAAGGATTAATCTTTCATTGCTAGCTGTAAGTCTAAACACTATTAGAAATGAAGTTAGAGGCTTGCCAGTAACAAAATGGTATAATAATAAATATGGACATTGTTGGCTCAATTCCAAAAGACTTAATGTCAGTGTAAGTGACTACTTGCATTTAGAGCAGTCTGAGAGCAGGTCTTTTTAGAGTCTTGCCCACAGTGTAAGCCTATTTATGGACGGGCCTTACACCAAAGTAAGTCAGTTACACTGAGAGCAAGTATTTGGGAATCTGAGCAGACTTGTACTGAAAGTAACTGTTTTTGGAATTTGGTCTAATAGGTTAGATAAAAGATAAATTAGAAAAGAAACTTGGGAAAATGGGGGAAGAATATATTCTGATCAATAGGAAATGTGCTCAGGCATAACTATATTATTATTATAGGATACTGTAATTTAAGGAAAGATAATGTTTATAGCTTTCTTTTATATTTTGAGTTATTAAATGTGATTTTTAATATTAAGGGGTAAAGAAACTTGAGCTTAGTCTATTTCTGTTTTAACTATACCTGTCTGATTATCTTTTAAACTGTGACATAAATAATAAGCGGTGTAAAGACTGCAGAATTTTATGATCATAACGCAGTATGCACCTTAGTGGGTGAGAACAAAATATTTTTTTAAATGAGGGAAAAAGCAGATGTTAATATATTACAACAAGAAAGTAAGAAACTGTGGTATAAGTATATGACCTTTAGAGAATATTATGGAGACTAAACGTATTGGTATACAAAAGAGAATATAGAAAGATGTATTGAGATGTTGAAAGAAATCAAAGAAAATAAAAAAAAAATATGCCGAAGTTTTGAACGAGCGTGAAAATGAAGTTGACAAAATAAAAAGGACATGATTTAGAAACAAAATTATTTGAAAAATAGTGAAAAGGTTAAGGTATTAATGTTAAGAATTAAAAAATATTTCTCCATGGATCGAGAAAGCAGGTAAAGTGAGACATGGAAAAACTGATACAATTTATGATGGAGAAAGGGGTTATTGTATATACCCAAGAAGAAGTTAAAATGTGCAAGAGAAAATATGGAAAGTTACAAAAATAACACAGGATTTAAAAAGGAATTAGAAAAATAAATAGAGGTGAACTAATTACAAGGAATAATAAGGGAAGGAAAATATAATTAGCACAAAGTCTAGATGAAAGAATAAGGTTTGCCATATACCAAATGAATTATTGAGAGAGGATAAATAAAGGAGAAATTTGTGATGCGGTGATTAAAATTTGTATAAAAAATATTAAAGAAAATATATTACAAATGGAGACAATAACCTTAGGAAGCACAGATTATACAATTATTCCTGAGAGTTTTGCAAAAAGAGTGCATAAGATATTGGACTAAATATTGGATGACAAGGGGTTTGGTGTTAAAGTAAGAAGTGTTATAAATGTTAAAGATGTTAGTAGGAAATGGCAGGATTAGTCAAGAGGCAAATTGAAAAATTCTTGAAGTATATGGTATAGGTGAAAGAGCAGAAGTTATAAAGACAGTGTTATGAAAATTCTGGGTTGGGATAATGGTAAATGGGTGGCTTGGAAAAAAGTGAGTATAGAAAGGGTAGTGAAGCAAGGCTGCCCCCCAAACATGTGCTTGTTCATTTTTGCAATGAATGATATAAAGCAAAGATGTAAATATATGGGTTAAAGAATGCAGTATGGGAGTTGGATAGTGGGAGTAAAGTGCCAATGGGGATAATTGTGTGATAGTTGCAAAAGATATGGTATGGATTAATGAAGTAATAGTTAGACGAGGTACAGTTAAAGCAGGATTGCAGTTTAAACACAGGTAAAGAATATGAAGTAGGAAAATAGAATATATTCTTAACAGAAAAGAAATGTATTGGGATAGGATTTAGTAAACATAAAATGGTAACAGAACAATGAAAAGAAAAATTGGAGGATGTAAGGAAACTGACTACATTGTGGAAATGTTTGACTCCGCATTTTCTTTAAAAGTGTATTTGTTAACCTCCACTTAGGAAGGTAATCCAGTATAAAAACATGGGAGTAACCATTACTGCTAATCTTTCCTTTGACACTCATGCTCAATTAATGTGTGTCAAATGATATACATGTTTAAAAATCTTAGCACAAATTAATGAGATATCTTACTTTACTACATTAGGCCAGTCTTGGAGAACAGTAGCCTTTTCATATATGCAGTGCAGGTCATTTGACTTACCTTGAGAGAGTACAAAGGAAATTCACAAAAATGATTTTACTTCACAAAGATTGCAGTTACAATAACAGATGCATTGGATTTGAGGTTGGCATAATGGTTAAGGTGTTTGTGTCACAGACACTGTGCAGGGTTTGAGTCTGTCTTTTTGAAGGAAGCTTGATAAACTTATAGTGGCCCTCAAGGGCAACTTGCATAGTACTTACCTCTGAACCTCAATTTATTTACTGTTTATTATCATTACATCCATGGGAAATTTGCTTCCAGAGTGTTTTTTGACCCTAGTTTACAAGCTGCCTTGGACATAAAATTTACTACCATAGTTTAACATGGAGGCATCAAGCTATGAAGTTTGATTTAGGTTTTATGAGGACACAATTACTTCACTCTTACTTAACTCAAAGATTGGTAATATTATGGAATAAGTTGCCACTTCATGTTACAGTAAGAATTTAGAATCGTTTTAGGAGACAACAGGATTTGTGGGTTGGTGACAAGTCTCTGATCTAGAAATATTGGAGTCAACATTAATAAACGGCCATACAGCCTTAAAAATGGTACACAACTTATGAAATTTCTATGTTTGAGGAAAATTATCATACTTAGGTGGAGACAATGTGTTTCCAAGTAGCAGTTTTTCTTCAGGTACAAGATTAAATCCCTTGAGAAGGGATATCATTTTATAATAGAAAAGAAGGGGGGTTAAATTTGAAAAAAAAACATACTGTAAGCCTGTCATCTATTCACTTGTTCTAGATAGTTAAAGCTCATGAAACAGAAACTCATGGTGAGGAAAAATGTTGAGTATGAGATATAGGGCAATATGGAATAAAGAGAAAAAGAAAAAGGTAAAAGAAAAAAATAGTAATGAAGTACTATATGAATAAAATTATGGAAATTAGAAATGTGGTATTAAAATAAAAGAATGGTATGAGTATATAATGCGTGAATATTATTTAATATAGCCATGGAAATAATTAAAGGAAGATGTTAAAGCTATGCATGAAAACACTTTTTATTATACAAGTGATTTTTTTGTGGAGGTTAATGATGGATAAGCTACCTGTAAAAAGCAGTGTGACATATAAATTATTGGAAGAGAGAAAATATAAATAATGTGGAGTGGATTTGAAAAATAAATATGGAGATTATATTGCATAGAAATATGGAATGGGTAACGAAAGTGAAGTAGAAAAATGGGATAAGATTTTTTATTGCCATTTGGATGTTATTGAAAAGATGATCCCCCAGATTCTCAAAAGCTTGCACGGAGTGTAAGATGAGTGCAGGAGCTCACACAGGCAATATGTCTGCCGTGCGATCCATGAACAGCCGGCAGGGGCATGCACGAGAGCTCCAGCACTAATCCTGCACGGACTAAGCCCTGGTATGCAAATCACCTCATTTGCAGGAGAAATCCATGCAAATGAGGTGATTTTGCAATCCAGGAAGCTTGCAATAGTCCATGCAAGACTAGTGCAATCTGCAGAAATGTACTCGGTTAGTAACAGAGTATATTTCTGCAAATTCCAAAATGGAGCGATGACAGCTCCAAATAAAGGCTGAATATAATTGAGGAAGGCATGCCAATGGCCAAGTATAAGGCCATTGGCATTGCAAACTGTTTAAAAAATTTAAAAAATCGACTTTTATTTTTTTTTCGCCGATCTCAGCTGTGTAAGCATAGGGAAGCGGTGTGCAAACAGGATCGGGGGGGGGTAAGAAAAACTTAAAATGAGCATTCTAACTAAAAGCAGTATTCTGCCATGCAAGTCAATGGCAGGCATGACAACCTGGCCAGTGAGTAGTGGTTGCTAAGGGGGGAGGCTCAGTGTGGGACACGTAACTATGCATTAGCAGGCAATCCTATGCAAATGAGGGGAAGGATAGTGAATCACAGATTTCCCTAGGGTGTGAGGCAGGTCCCAAGAGTGTAAAAGTATAAATAGCTGGGTGCAAGACTAGGATATAGGTGACATCATGTGGGGGGGTGGCAGGCAGTACTTTAAGTGGATTGCAGCCCTGTGGCCTGGGATTGCTCCTAGCTTAGCACAGCTAAGCAAGAGGTGTGTCCAAACTGCCTAGCACTCTTTACAAAGTGTAAGCGGGGGTGCACCCTGGGTTTTACAGGAAGAAAAAGGAAGGTAAACCAGGAAATAGCAGCTCTGTGCATATTTGAGCACTCCATTTGCACGGTGTGCACATGGACTTAAACAGGGAGGCAATGGGAAGGAAAAACAGCAGTAGGAAGGTAATCACAGAGAACTAGCTTAGCTGGCAGGTGAAATGTATCAGAATCAGCCAATTACACAGACAGCAGACCAGCCCATCCTAGAACAGTAATATAAACTAAGCAGACACCTTCCCATCTGTTTTTTCCACACTCTACACCAGTGGTGTATACAAACGGGGAAAGTTTAACAAACAAACCTACAAAATGAGAAGGGCTGCAGCAGGCAACCTAGAACAACATGTGCAAGAGGCTGAGGGTAGTGAGGATATGAATGCTGCTGAACAACCCACAGTGAGGAGATGGAGAAGAGTGTACGTACAGACCCATGGTAACCTACCAAGTGCTACATAATCTGGAGATAGTGGAGCGCTATAGTGTGGACAGAGACCTCCTTACAGCAAATTGTTGAGCTGTGCCGGCCACACCTGACATATCAAACTGGCCGAGGGGAACCCATCCCAGTGGATACCAAGGTATGTGTAGGCCTAGGTATACTAACCACAGGTACCTCCCAAAGCAGAACTGGGGATATCATGGGGATCTCACAGGCATCAGCATCCAGAGTATTCCACCAGTTCCTGGATACCATGGCAGCACATGCCAGTGAGCACGTATATTTCCTCAACAGACGTGAGGTATTAATCAGAAATATGCGTCTCTTCCACCAAATAGCAGAATACCCTGGGGGTAGTGGGTGCTATAGACTGCACGCACATATGCATCAAAGCACCACCCGTTGAGCATGGAACGGCCTACATCAACCGCAGGGGCATCCCCTCCATCAACTGCCAGGTCGTATGTGATGCCCATGGCATTATAATGAATGTGTGTGCTGGCTGCCCTGGAAGCTATGACTATTCACACATATGGCATCTGATGCAGCTGTACCACAGATTTGCCAATGTGGACATCCCCTGTGGTCACCTAGTGGGGGATCCTGGGTACCCACTGGAGCCTTGGCTGATGGCACCCATCAGAAATGCACACACATAATGCAGCCATAATGAGGCACACGCACAGGCCAGACATATAATAGAGCATGTGTTTGGGATGCTCAGGTCACGGTTCCGGTGTCTGGACACACCTGGTGGAGCCCTGTAGTATTCCCCAGCTACATGTACCCAAATTGTTATGGTATGTGCTATGCTACACAATATGATCCTGTGGAAACAGCTGCAGCAGGAATAGCATGGGGCAGGGCCACACAGTCCCCCACCAATGCTAAGGCCTGTACAGGCACAGAGTGACTCGGAGGAGGAACAACCTGAGCCTGCCCCAGTAAGCAGAAGAAGGCATGCCCAGTATGATCTGGCCTTGGCAAAGAGGCAATGCATAGCATATGCGCTGACTCAGTAGGGACCCAGGGAATGACACCTCTCTCTGAATCGCACAATCAGTTAAAGGGATGCCAAACATGACACTACCTGTGATCAACCATGTATAGGGAGTGTACTATGCACATCCGACATAGGCAGCCCTCCAGCACCATCCTCAAGCCTGGCACACCCTCAAGGTAAGTTAATCAACCTACCAATTGCCAAATGGAGTAGAATGTTTTCTTACCTGTATCTATGGTATGAATTTGAGCATGCAAGGGAATTGGGTGGGCGAATGTTATGGCAGCAGACAGTAGACACCCATAGTGGCACCATGACATCTGTAACACATATTGGAGTCACTATAATAGCCAGTACTACACAGGGTGACAAAACCCACTGCAGGAAATGGGCTGAGTGACCTGTGTGTCCATAAGACCCACACATGCCAGTCAGAAAGTTGCACATACCCAACAACAGTTTCAGCCAGCAGGTCCGGTGTAGACAAACACAAACAAATGCTGCACTATGGCTGAGCCCTATAGGTAACCCCTCCCCCAGGCCTACACAGACAGACAACAGCAGGCCAGGCAGTTGGATATAAGTTGTGAAGGCTAGGAAGTCAGAAACTAATATGTAGGTAATTAAAGCTAAGATCTGTAGTACACTGGTATGCCTCTAGCCAGCTCTGTAGGTAAGACTACAGACTGAAATGGAGTACCTGACATACCAGTACAGTCCTAGCAAATGTGAACAAGTGTCAGGTGTGCCCTTCCACTCACTCCTGTGTAGAAATGTAGAAAGAGTCAGGTGCCCCCCCCCTATGCAGACATGTAGCAACAGTCAATGCCAAATGACCGATGGATACCCTGCAGACACAGCATGCTACCTGTCGGTGTACAACACAAAGGTCAGCACCGCAGTACAAACTACCTGGACTTGATCCACACATGCAATACAGATGGCCATACTGGGCATGCTCACACACTTAGAGGAATGAAGGCAATGTCAGACAACAACGTACTGAAAGGTCATACTGGGCATGCTCACACAAACGCATGAAGGCCATGTCTTTAAACACCAGTGGACCAGACATATCTGGCAGTTGCAGTTCTTAGTGCTGACACATGTCAGTATGAACACTCCTGCCATTCACACACAGTGGATAGGAATACAGACACGTATGTAAGGACAACACACTATAATAAGCCAAAGGTAGACAGACACAGATGTGTGGAAGAGGGTGACTGTGACAAGGAGCCATCCGGGCCTGGCACACAGCCAAAGGGCTCCAAACACATGAGGGGCAGATACTAGCCACCAGTATCTGTCAGCATGACAGACCATGTGGTGCATATGCCAGCTGTGCAGCATGACTGTACAAGGAAGTAGTCATCTAGTAGCTGTAGACATGTACCCATGACATATGACCCCGTGTGTGCCCGCATTTGGCATGTCAATCCCTACATGAATGGGTTATGGCCCATGCACACAACGCCCTCCCCATAGCAGTATTATGGCAAGCCTGCTGAGGTCATCCAATGTGTAATACACCTTTGGGAGAGCTGTAGTTCAGTCATCTCCATGACGCGTCCCATAACTGTGTACTGCTGTAGTGATAAACTAGTTAGGTAGTAGTTCTAACCCCAGACTTGGTGAGCGTGTGTGTCTGTCTGTCTCTGACTGTGGAGAGTGGAATGCTGTTTAGGCTACTGACACTCTGTACAATTCATATACTCAGCTTTAGCAAGGCTGCTAATATCACTCGCCTAGAAATACACCTCTGCAAAGTCATAGCCCAGTAATCTCCATAGTGCATCCTGTAACTGTGTGCTGCTGTAGTATGATAAAGTAGTTGGGTAGCTATTCTAACCCCAGACCTGGCAAGAGTGTGTGTGTGTGCGTGTGTGTGTCTGAGTAGAGAGCAATGCTTTTTAGGCCACTCACACTCTGTACAACTCATATACTCAACTTTGGCATGGCTGCTGATGTCACTCACCTAGAAATACACTTCTGGGAAAGTCATAACCCAGTACTCTCCGTAGCACGTCCTGTAACGGCGTACTGCTGTAGTGTGATAAAGTAGTTGGGTAGGTGTTCTAACCCCAGACTTGGCAACTGTGTGTATGAATCTGTGTGTCTGCGTCTGTCTTAGACTGAGTAGAGAACAATGCTTTTTAGGGTACTCACACCCCTTAGAATTTATATACTCAACTTTGGCAAGGCTGCTGATGTCACCCACCTAGAAATACACCTCTGGGAAGGTTGTAGCTCGGTAATCTCTGTAGCACGTCCTGTAACTGAGTACAGCTGTAGTGTGATTTAGAACTGTGGTAGGGTTCCATCTCCACCCATGGCAGTTCTGGATGTTTTGTGTGTGTTCCAATGTCTGTGTATGGAGGAATGCTTTATAGGCTACTCAGTTGCAGTACATTCCAAATACCCTACTTTGACAATCCTGCTGATGTCATTCATTGTGAAATACAACTTTGTGGAAAAAGGTCTGTAGTAATCCCTGTGGTGCGACCTGTAGCTGCTCCATGCTGTAGTGTGATATAGGCCTTGGTCAGGGGTTCAATACCCACACATGTCTGTTGTGGATGTTGTGTTTGTGTCTCACTGTCTGTGTAGGGAGCAATGCATTTTAGGCTACTCATCTGCAGTACAGTTGGAATGCCCTAATTTGGTAATCCTGCTGATGTCATTCATTGTGAAATACACCTTTGGGGAAGGATTTCTCTAGTAATCCCTGTGGTGCGTCCTATAACAGCGCCATGCTGTAGTGTGATATAGACCTCGGTCAGGGGTTCTATACCCACACGTCAGTTGTGGATGTTTTATGTGTGCCTCACTGTCTGTGTAGGGAGCAATGCATTTTAGGCTAGTCACTTACAGAACAGTTGAATGGCCGCCTTTGGTAATTCTGCTGATGTCATTCAATATGAAATACACTTTGGGGGAAGAAGTACTTCAGCAATGTCCATGGCACGTACTATAACTGCGTAGTGCTGTAGTGTAATAAATTATTTAGATAGGGGTTCAACTCCAAGACATGACAGGTGTGTGTGTGTGTGTGTGTGTGTGTGTGTGTGTGTGTGTGTTTGTAACTCGTATCCTGTGTAGAGGTGGTTGTGAGTATGTGACACCTGTGGGCCATGTGGAGGGGGTTTTGCTTATTTCTTTTATGGTGGCCCTACTATATATCACAATGTCAACCATACAGGGATAACAGATGTAAGTTAGCTGAGAGGGTGGGGTGCAAAGCCATACCCATATATGTGACATCAAGACCAGCCACGTGTTTGGCTGTGGGGAGATGCCTATTCGTACAAGACATATAGTGTGTGGGGCCTCAACCCCATTAACGGTGCATGTGGACATATGTGTATTTGTTACTCTGCCATTGCTATCTACAGATGTATGGCCATATATATCTGCTAATATATATATAACTATGTCCGTATACACCTACAGATATATATCTGCATACACATATGTAACATGCTGTGTATATGTAGACATATAGGTGTAGACACATATGTATTTGTCGATTTAGGCATATGCATGTATATATGTGCATATATATATTGATATACACGTATATAGTATAGGAATTTATATATATATATATATATATATATATATATATATATATAAACTACATATCTAGATATGTTGTATCTGTTTAGATATTAATATAGGTACACACACATACATCTAGATGTTGGTATACATTCTCTGTACTGTTGCATGACTGGACTGGATGATATGTTTCTGATAACATCTAATCTCTTTGTATCTGTCATGGCTTAGTGGTAAATCACTGTCTATTTTGTGCAGGGTCCTTGGCTTGAGCCTTGCAAGAGCTGTTTATTTTGTTGCTGGGCAGAACACGGCCCGTTGGATACGTATTGATTAAGGCACTTTAAAGCAGTTGTAAGCTGGTTTGCTCGGAGCTAAACAATGCCTACACAGGTTAATCAATTCAGCAGCTAACTGAGTATAATAAACTGTAACCAGGCCTTGGCAGTGCTTACCTCCATGCAAACCCACGTACAACTGCTTTAAAGTGCCTTAATCACTCTGTATCCATCAGCCCTTGTTCTGCATAGCAACAAAATAAGCAACCTCTGCTAGGCTCGAACCCAGAACCATGCACACCATAGCCAAAGTGATTTACCTCTAAGCCATCTAAGCTATACATAACCATGCTGTATTCACAAGCATATCATCTAGCCCAGTCATTCAACAGTACAGAGAATGTCTTCCAACATGTAGATGTATGTGTGTGTGAAAATATATTAATGTCTAAACAGATACAACATATTGCTATATATATGCACACGCATGTAAGCAAATATTTATATCTATATAGGTATATATGGACATACATCTGTAGATAAAGTGGGAACATAGCAGAAACATATATGTTCGCATGCACCATTAAAGGGGTTGACAGGCACAAACAACATACGTCATGCATGAAAAAGTAGCCCCCCCCCCCACAGCCAAACACGTATGCCCTGCAATACACTACCAACTGTTGCAGATCCCATAACCAGGACATTACACGGCAAGGGCACAAGATGTTAACAGTACTCCATCTCACCTGTATGATGTCAGGCTGGTATCAGTAACATATCATGCAGTACAGTCAGGCTCATAATGACCTCCATTTTGCAGTCATCATTTACCTTTGTTAGCCAGAGTCCCGTACTGTTGGCCTGTACTTTAGAGATGTAGATATCAAACAGTGGTCCCAGGACTGAACCCTGAGGTACTCCACTTGTCTGGGGATGGATTTAGAGTCAGTTACACCTACAGTTTGGGTTCTGTCAGTAAGCCATATGGCAAACCATCGAGTGGCATTGGGATGTATGGCTGGATTAGTATGTTAATCTATGTTTCCAGACTGGGGGATGGTGTTGAAGGGCTTGGCGAGGTCCACATAGGCTTTGTGGACTGCCTTACCCTCTTCAACAGCTATGCAGACTGTGTCAAAGCAGTCAATCAGTTTCAGGAGACAAGACTGGTCCTCCATGAGCCCAATCTGTGTGGGGTTCAGTGTTTGAGGGTTGCCAATGTCTGCATTCAAAACATCCCTGATAATGCATACCATGGCCATGCAGATCAGGCTCGTCAGACTGATGTGACGGTAGTTCTAGGGATCACAGGTGGATCCCCCCTTGTGGAGTGGGACAGCTGCAGCTGTGCTCCACTCAGTGGGCACCAGGCCTGATGCGAGGCTATGATTACACATGACAGGTGAGTTGCCATTCCATTTTGTAGTTCATGTAATACACAGCCCAGGATGTCATCTGGTCCCATTGATGCTGTAATCTTAGCTGTGGGTAGTGGGTTGTCTGCCTGTGTGGCTGTGAGTACTGAGCAATGGAACCCCTTTCGTATTGACATGGGCCCTTTTGGGGGTGAATCTGGCACTAAATCAATCTGCCAGGATATTGGCACATTCTGTGGGAGCAGTCTATGTAATGCCGTTCTGTTGCAGCTCAGAGCACTTCTGAGCATTGCCAGTTAGAATTCGGACATAACTATAGAATGCTGTGTGGTTGTCTGTGGAATTGGCAGTGATTTTAGTTAAATAACCAGCTTTGGAGGATTCCATGAGAGATTCCAATGTCTTACTGGGGCTGGTAAGGGAGTTGTTTGCGTCCTTGGATTATCCCTCTTTCTTCAACAGTGTCTACCGTCTGTTGTATACTCTGTTAATGGCAGGAGACCACCAGACTGGCTTGATTATTTGGGAAGTGAGCATTGTGGTTCTACGTGGGATGTCCAGAATCATGCACAAGTGGCTGTGCTCATAGAGTGCCTTAGTGCAGGATTCATCAGTTGAACTCTCAGCTCCTGTCTCCATGGGTGTCACAAACATTGTCACTTCTGCCTTGAGTAGCATGATGGCCAGAGGTCTTTTACGGACAACTGTATATACATTCCTTTCACAAGTTCAGTTTGATTAGCTTATGGTGGGCTTACTTTGGTGTAACCACAGTTCCATGTACTGTTGTGATGGCTTAGTGGTTCTTTACTGTTAATATATTGCACAGGGTATTGCGGTGGTGGTGCTGCAGTAGTGTTGCCGCCTCACAGCAAGACGTTGTCCCGTTCGATTCTCAGCTAAAGCGTCTTCTGTGTGGAGATGTGCATGAATGGGCGTACCTTCGTTGAAGGTTGTACGTCAGGGCTGGCAACTCTGTACGTAAAAATCTGCTGCGAATCATTAGCGGACCAGAGTTCTGCTGTGGCGACCCCTAACCGGGAAAAGCCGAAAGATACAACAACTATAGTGCACAGGGTCATGGGTTCATGACCTGCAAAGGCAGGTTATTTTTGTTCTGGCCAGAACAGCGGTTAATGCATACAGACTAATTAGGGAACTTTAGGTTAGTCACATTCAATGCAATTCAAATGCCCTACTTTGGCAATCCTGCTGATGTCAATCACTGTGAAGTGCACCTTTGGGGAAAGAGTACTCCAGCAATCTGTGTGGTGTGTGCTATAACAGCGTATTGCTGTAGTGTGATATAGAACTCTAGTAGGGGTTCTATTCTCACACATGGGAGTTGTGGATGCTTTTGTGTCTGTTCCTATGTCTGTGTAGAGAGCAATGCATGTTTGGCTAGTCACACTCACTACAATTCATTCGCTCTACTTTGGCAGTCCTGCTGATATCACTCACACTGTGAAATAAACCTTTGGGGAAGGAGTACTCCAGTAATCTCCGTGGCGCATTCTGTAATGGTATAGTGCTGTAGTGTAATAACTAGTTAGGTAGGGGCTCTAATCCTGTGTCTGTGTGTGTCTGTGTGTGTGTGTGTGTGTGTGTGTGCCTGTGTGTGTCTTAATGTGTTGATATTTGTCGTTTGTGTCCTGTGTGGAGGTGGTTGTGAGTGTGTAACAACTGGACCCAATGTTGAGTGTATTTTCAAAATCTCTTATATTGTGCCCCTAGCATAAATCACAGTATCCACCATGCAAGGATAACAGATGTGATGTCAGTACATAGTCAGTCACAGGTTCAATACCCTGGACTGGTAGGTGTGTGTCACAAACATGCTTACCTTTTACTCCTCCAACCCACCCTGACTTATCTTTGCCTGTGTGCCTCTCTCACTCCCTCTCTGGTGGATGTGGAGACTTACACCTGCTTTGCTTAGGCAGCGGCCTGTGTTTTGTCAGTGATGCTCATGATCAGATGATGGCCTCTGAATGGATTACAGCCCTCCTCTAGCTGATTGCATGTGGAACAGCTGTGTTAACATTCCCATAGCCAGTTGCATGGGAACACACTTCAATATCTAGGAACATCATGTTGGTGTTGGGCCTTTTCATTCACTGTGAGCAGGAACTAGATCTGTTGTTTGGCGAACAGCATCACAGATGGATTGGGGACATACCTCTGACAACATACACTGTGGAAACAGGCCAACACACAGGAGGGGGATGTGCCTGTACTGACTAAAGACTGTAAGAGCTGCTATACTGCAGTTAGAGTACTATTGGTTTAACAGGGTGTGTGTGGATATGGCTGTCCTACATGTTTTAATACTTGTCATGTCAGTGCTATGTTTATGAGGAATCCCCATATGTAGGGTCATCTGTAGAATGGGCAGTGTGTGGTGCCTTGTGTTCCTTGTGTTACCCACAGAGCACCTATCTCTCATCTGCAGAAGGTAGTGTGAGGACTGCAGTCATTAGATGGTGACAGCTGGCAGAGTTACTAGTGTTATATCCCTCATAGGACATATGTTGCATCGCACCCTGTTACGACAGGAGATGTATGAGGTCATCACAGCGACATGTCAATATTGGGCCTGTGCTTGTGCCTCCACTCACAACCCTGTCAACCTTTGTACATATGTCATGCAGTAGGGAGTGCATATGTTCTGTACACCATATTCATTGACAGCGTATCTGATAAGCCAGTGAGATATCAGACTGTTACACATGTTATGTATAATAGGGGATGTATTTGAGGGCATAGCCTGGGCATTCTGTGGTTTTGTGTACAGTACTGAGGTATGTGTAAGTCTGGTAATTGTTGACAGTGTGTGTATAGTTCATATGTACCTTGGCCTGTGTAGAGACTGTGGTAGATGTTATTGTTCTTGGTCCTTTTCTATCTGATGTTACATGTCGCTCAACTGTATGTCACCCTATCAGCTTACATGTTTGCAGGGGCAAACACACACATGTCCCAAACCACAGCTATTGGACCACACTGTGTAGCTCATATGAGGATGGTGTACATCAGATAGACCATATACTGTAATAGTACGCTAGTTTACAATATGTGGCTGTGTTCACATTGGTTGTGGTTATGCACTTTCACACAGGTGTCTGTTACTGTGATGCGACATGCCTGTAGAGCCTGTTATCTATGCAGGTACATGTGTATTCCCACATAGGAGATATGTAACCCAGTGTTGTCAGTCTGCCTGTAGCCTGCACTGTGCTTTGTTACATGCCTAGCAGCTTACTGTACTTATCCAGTGAGATGTCATGTCCAGATACTTGCCAGATGTAATGCTGCCTGGCCACCATAACAGTCATGTATGTCAGACAAAGCAGTGGGATGCTGTTCAGATGTGTGTCGGTAACTAGTGGATAGTATGTGGCCATGGCACCTCTGTACTACCGGATATTATGTGTCAGGACAGACAGAGGTGTATGAATGCATAACCTATGGGGGCAAATGTATACCAGTATGTACATGTTATACCCATCTACATGGCTGTTAACATCCACATTGTCAGGCCTGGTCCACATGTCTTGCATGAAAGGGTTCTGTGCATACCCATGGACTGACCCGAGTGTGTCAGACTGTCCACATATATTGGCCTTATTGCAGCTGTAGTCCACAGGGGCGTTACTGTGCTAGCAGTGGTACTGTACTATGCTGACCTTAGGATGTATGTAAGTAGCCAATGGTGCACATGTTAACAGCAGATGTGGCCTTCCACACACCATTTCTGTGAAGACAATCCCTATTACAGTAGCAATAGTCTACAAATATACCTGCATTACATACGTGACATCCCCTTGCACTGAGAGGTTGGGGACTATTTGGGCTGAGGTAGGGCTCCACTCCATGTGCAGGACATATGGTGAACATATATGTAGAACAAAGTATACATATATCCATATAGATATGTACACACATACATATCTTGCTTACTATATGACAACAGTTTTACAAATATGTGCCTGTGTTCCAGCTTCTGTCCTCCACCTACATACCAGGCTTTGCACATATGACATGCTGTCAGGGGTTGTTATGTGATGGGCTGTGTGTATGTCATGCTGTCATTCCTGCCATCATTCCACTGCTATGTCCCCCACACATACTGGGGGGTTGGGACCATATATGTGAGGGTTTCACCTACACAATACATGTGAGCCCTAATGCACTCTAGAGGCCAGTGTATGTAACAGTGGTATATGGCCCAGTATTAGTGAGTGTAGGGGGGGGGCACCATGACTAATCTAGGCTGTTACAACATGTGTGGGTATCTGGGATAAGCTGCCTTAAGGTATCTGGATGTACTTTACCATACAGTCCACCTTGGGTAAATGCAGGTCTACTGCCTCCTGCCATACGAGATGTTCTGTTTGTCAGTGTGATTGTGATGATGTCCGGTATGCCGTATGTCACAGATGCATCCCATGGTATCAACTGGGGTCTATACCCCCTAGGGATTGTGTACAGAGTGTAGATAGAGGCTGCTGACCTATACATCTGCATTACGTACTGTTGATTGTCTGGTATGCTGTGGCCCAGTCTGTCATTACTAATGTACTATTTGAAGGCCTCAGCTTGGACAGCAACATATGTCGACCTTTCCAGACCACTGTCTTAGTGTAACTGTTTCACAGTTACATTACACTGTTCATATGGATGTCAGTGTCTAAACAGCTAAATGACATGGCATATACAACTGTCATAGTACACAAATAAAGCTTTCACATTCATAGGTTCATAGGTAGGTACTAGGCTATCTCCCCAAGGGCCTACGTAAGCCTAGCCAACAAGGTTCCCTAGCTTACGCCACCCAAGAAAGTTATTTTCCTGTGCCACTGTCGAGCAGAGACACAGAAGTGATCCCCGGGTTGTATTTCCTATTTCCCATCCACTCATCAAGATTTTTCTTGAAGAGTGCTAATGATGAACTTTTCTTGACATAGATGGGTAAGCCTGTTCCAGAGTATGGGAAGTCTCTGGGACAGGAATCTATCCCTCCAGCATGCCCTATTTATTGCGGTGACAAGGTTTAGGTCCCTAGAGCGTGTAGCTCAGAGGGATTAGGATTTCTTTAGGTGTAGCATGTCCAACAGCTCTGGGTTTGACATAGCTTTATATGTTAGGCCGAGATCACCTGTAGATATATATGTGTATGTATATAGCAATATGTATGAACATTAGACCCATTATAGAGTAGGCAATATGCTAGGGAGTAAAGCTGGAGTTTTTTGAGGCGGTCAGTGTAGGGCATTTGTTTGAGGCCAGTAATCCTCTTTGT